>NC_092149.1:59129542-59442876 GCF_045791955.1 Oncorhynchus clarkii lewisi | reverse complement strand
CCTCTGCCGACCTGTGGACGTCGGGCCCTCATACCACCCTCATGGAGTCTGTTTCTGACCGTTTGAGCAGACACATGCACATTTGTGGCCTGCTGGAGTTCATTTTGCAGGGCTCTGGCAGTGCTCCTCCTGCTCCTCCTTGCACAAAGGCGGAGGTAGCGGTCCTGCTGCTGGGTTGTTGCCCTCCTACGGCCTCCTCCACGTCCCCTGATGTACTGGCCTGTCTCCTGGTAGCGCCTCCATGCTCTGGACACTACGCTGACAGACACAGCAAACCTTCTTGCCACAGCTCGCATTGATGTCCCATCCTGGATGAGCTGCACTACCTGAGCCACTTGTGTGTGTTGTAGACTCCGTCTCATGCTACCACTAGAGTGAAAGCACCGCCAGCATTCAAAAGTGACCAAAACATCAGCCAGGAAGCATAGGAACTGAGAGGTGGTCTGTGGTTATCACCTGCAGAACCACTCCTTTATTGGGGGTGTCTTGCTAATTGCCACCTGTTGTCTATTCCATTTGCACAACAGCATGTGAAATGTATTGCCAATCAGTGTTGCTTCCTAAGTGGACAGTTTGATTTCACAGAAGTGTGATTGACTTGGAGTTACATTGTGTTGTTTAAGTATTCCCTTTATTTTTTTGAGCAGTGTGTATATGTAACTCAACAAAAAAAAGAAAAGTCTCTTTTTCACGACACTGTCTTTCAAAGATGATTTTAAAAAATCGAAATAACTTCACAGACGTTCATTGTAAAGGGTTAAAAGCACTGTTTCCCATTCTTGTTCAATAAACCATAATTAATTAATTAACGTGCACCTGTGGAACGGTCGTTAAGACACTAACAGCTTATAGACGGTAGGCAATTAAGGTCACAGTTATGAAAACTTAGTACACTAAAAGAGGCCTTTCTACTGACTCCGAAAAACACACAAATAAATATGCCAAGGGTCCCTGCCCATCTGCGTGAACGTGCCTTAGGCATGGTGCAAGGAGGCATGAGGACTATAGGGGCAAGAAATTGCAATGTCCGTACTGTGAGACGCCTAAGACAGCGCTACAGGGAGACAGCTGATCGTCCTCGCATTGGCAGACCATGTGTAACGACACCTGCACAGGATCGGTACATCCGAACATCAAACCTGTGGGTCAGGTACAGGATGGCAACAACAACTGCTTGAGTAACACCAAGAATGCACAATCCCGCCATCAGGGCTCAGACTGTCCGCAATAGGCAGAGAGAGGCTGGACTGAGGGCTTGTAGGCCTGTTGTAAGCCAGGTCCTCACCAGACATTACCGGCAACAACATCGCCTATGGGCACAAACCCACCATCGCTGGACCAGACTGGCAAAAATTGCTCTTCTCTGACGAGTCACGGTTTTGTCTCACCAGGTGTGATGGTCGGATTCGCGTTTATCGTCAAAGGAATGAGTGTTACACCGAGGCCTGTACTCTGGAGCGAGATCGATTTGGAGGTGGAGGGTCCGTCATGGTCTGGGGCGGTGTGTCACAGCATCATCGTACTGAGCTTGTTGTCATTGCAGGCAATGTCAACGCTGTGCGTTACAGGGAAGACATCCTCCTCCCTCATGTGATCCCCTTCATGCAGGCTCATCCTGACATGACCCTCCAGCATGATAATGCCACCAGCCATACTGCTGGTTGTGTGCATGATTTCCTGCAAGACTGAAATGTCAGTGTTCTGCCATGGCCAATCTAACAGGTCTGGGACCTGTTAGATTGGAGGGTGAGGGCTAGGGCCATTCCCCCCAGAAATGTCCAGGAACTTGCAGGTGCCTTGGTCTCACAACAAGAACTGGCAAATCTGGTGCAGTCCATGAGGAGATGCACTGCAGTACTTAATGCAGCTGGTGGCCACACCAGATACGGACTTACTTTTGATGTTGACCCCCTTTGTTCAGGGACACATTATTCCATTGCTGTTAGTCACATCTGTGGAACTTTTTCAGTTTATGTCTCAGTTGTTGAATCTTATGTTCACACAAATATATACACGTTAAGTTTGCTGAAAATAAATGCAGTTGACAGTGAGGACGTTTCTTTTTTTGCTGAGTTTACACACACACACACACACACACATATATATATATATACACACACACATATACATATATATATATATAAACCAACCATATGGCATCAGACAAGCACGTGTGGTCCTAATCGTTATTTTTTACATTATTCTTGAATATAAGATCTCTTTTTGAATAATATTAATCGGTTGCATATATTGTTAACCCACCTGGAAAGGGTTATTTCAATACTTTATGATAATCACTTTTGCAGTTTCTATCGGATGTGTTGGACATCGTTCATAAATTCTCTTTCATGTCCGGCCATCTGTAGAAAAGGAACAAAAGCCTTGAGGGATAGCGATGCCCTGCGCTACGCTCTTGCGTTTCTCCAAAACTCACCTACAACCAGCCAAAGTAACACCTGTTTCGACAACACTGGAGTGGTTTCCGATGCCATGGTCTTCCTTCAAAACTGTTGTCCAATGCCAGAAGTTGGAAAAGCGTTAAGATGTGTGAAACAGACGATAAAGCCTCACAAGTGTCCTCCCTAATGTTCCACTTTAAGATCGAGGCGACCCTGTTAAAGAACCATAGGGTAGTAATCCATAAGTATTTGACTCGTTCCTCTTAGCCAACTAGAAAAGGCAGCTCAACTGTCTTCACCGTCACTATCACCTTGCGCAAAAAAATAACTCTGGAGAGGTACACATGCTTCGGGTTGTCGGGAGTTCCCTTTCCGAGTAGCCTATCCGGTCAGTTAGTTGTCTTTACGAAATAGATTCGTTATCATTGAAATACATTAAGCCAACATCGCGACTGGACAAGTCAAATTTGACCAAGTCCATAAGACAGTCCAAAAACCTGGCGCAAGATTCGTGTTCACTACGAGGTACTTGGCAACTCCAACAAACCATTGCGCGTTCGAGACGCACTAATTCATAACAGTGCCTGCGCCACCAGTGAACTGTTGGGTCTCGAGCGTAAATTCTCTTGACAGTATACCAACAGAGTGAGAGCCACGGGAGCCTAAACAGAATGCAGGCTATTCTGTCTGGGGTCTGGGGATAAGGAAGTGGGCGACTATTGTTGGAGGGACTTCATTATTATGCTCAGTACTGTACAGGAAAAAATTGACAATATTTTACCTTTTATGCATTCAAATGAACATGACGTAAAATAAAAAGTGAAGTGCTCAGTATCGGCCTGGTGTGATTTTTAACCTGATACTATATCAGACAACACAACTACTACATAAAAGGTACATGGTATCAATATACATTTTAGCCTACATGTTAAGAAATAGGCAATTTCTTCACATGATAAAAGTACAATTAAGTATAAAAAAAAAATAATAATAATTGAGACCAATCCCATGGGTCAAATAAAGTGTAGTGTTAAACCAGAGCACTAAACAGACAGGGTTGATAATAAAACGGCAGAGTCCAACATCACGTAATGCTGCCCTCTAGTGTTAGCACGTGCTAACACAGAATTACAGCTCCTGCAGCACCAATAAACGGTTCCAATTGATGCTGATGGACATAGGCTTCACGTTTTTTATTTATTTGTCGTAGTAGAGACAAGGCCCAGATATATTCATTGGAAGAACTCACACTTGTTTTTTCTTTGAATACTTTTTACTTGAAGAATTTACTACATTGTACAAAATTGCTACTGGCTTAATAGTCTACATATCCTTCAAAAGTAATGATGATCAATGTACATGATACAAATTGGTGTGGTGACAAAACCTAGAGCAATTTTTTACATCTACAAACAACTTAAATACAGCGTGAATAAGGGTGCTCTTAGAAAAAGAGGAATAAATTAACGTAGAAGAGCTACAGCGAAATTGCACTTACATGGTGAAGTATAATTTCTAACCAAGAGAAGTCTCATCTCAGATACAGAGGCAAAACGAAAAGTTATTAGGTAGGTACACAGAGCACTCATGTTGGTCAATCACTCTCTCTACAATTTCTGATGCAGATATAAATCATTTATATGACACAGAATTGTTCTTGCCAGGCAAATCACTTTAGATAACTCATGATACAGCCAGTTGAGAAAGAGAGATAGTACTACAAAGCTTGGCCGTTCTTTTAAGTCGTCCAGCGAAAACATAAATCAAGAAACCATCAATTATTCTGAAACTTCACAAAAAATGAAATAAATGTGATTTTAAGACTTTTCTGTTGAGATGGGTGTTAATAGCTCACAGTTTACTTATTCAAATTAGCAGTATTTAAAATAATTCCTTCTGCTTTTACCTCTACTGCACACAGCCTCGCAAAATATCTACTTCTGATCTACTGTCCGCAGAGGCAACATATAAAAAGTCCTGAAATACATTTATGTGAGTCAATAATACAGTTGACCGACTCATTCGTACCACCAGAGATCCTAGATGTGATTGGGTTAGTCTGGAGAAGAACCAATGGGGTGCCAGTATGTGATAGGCCTATTTCCTGTGTCAAGCCTGACAGTCATTGATGACCACAGCCAGAAACAGTGTCAAGACGACATGATGAGAAATTACCATCACATACAGTATATAGTAACACAAAAAATAAAATGTACAGTAAGTATAGGCCTAGACACAGGAGTAATAATAGAAGTATTAGTAGTTCTTTGTTGTATAAAGTTACAATCAGAATTTCACATTGAGCTAGCTAAGTAAGGCAGGATGTAGCTAGTGTTTTTTTATGGAGATAGAAAAGGTATAACGTTTTAGGTATGAATTGTTCGTGGTTCAATTCATACCTGCATGCTACAGATTGCAGTTGTCATCCTCAGATGATCGAGTCATAATCTGGATCAGAACATTCTAGTGAAAGCCAGGTCCTAACTGAACACTAAATGCTGGCGCTTGATCAATACAACTCACTTAAAAAAAAGCAAAAGGGGAAAAAACAGGACAAAAAAAAAAAGAAAAAAAAAAAAAAGTAAAATGTCAGTAGAAAGTAATTGCCCATCCTATCAAGAGTCCAGGTCCAGTGCTCCAATTTAATTCAGCGGTTTGAGGTACAGTGATGAGGCTAGGTTCTTTGATACAGTGGTTCTTCATCCAGGTAGGCAGCCTCAGGTTGACAGATCATCTCCCTGAATGGGCTGTGTGGAGGTGGTGTGCTGAACACAGGAATGTACCCAATGCCAAAGGGTGTCAAAAAATTGTCTCAAAGAGTCCAGTCAGACATGGTCATCTTTGCTTTGTCCTCTTCCTTAGCTCTCAGCATTTATTGCAGTCCCTTCCTGCTATCAACATATCTAAAAGAACGGTGTGCGCACTGTGTAGGTAATTAGGCATGCTTATGAGAGGACCAGTGACACAACTAAAGTACTAAAATAGAAAAAAAGGAATAAAATAATAAATACTTCTCCAAACTGGACTGTTGTAAGAAAGAATTCCAATAATCCAATGTCATGATTGCAGCTGGTTTGGGAATTGTTTGGGAATGCCATAGGAGTTGCTGGTTGTAACTAGAGCAGGAACTTTCCCCAGTTTTGGAAATGCAGTAAAATATTAATCTTGTGTTAAGGGTGGTAAGTAGCCCACTAGTTTGGGAATGCCAGGAATAGGACATAATTGTTATGAGCAGGGCAGAAGCTAGCCCCCGATTCCCTCTCAGAGCTCAGTGGTCAACAGACCTTTGGGCTTTGTGCCGTCCTTCTTGGGTACCTGGGCAGCAATGCTGGTGAGAGGAGAACAAAATGAAAAGCCCGGAACTCCTACCTTTCAGAGTGCACAACATACAGTCATGTATAATAGTAATATTCTAGTAGAACAGTAATATTGTATTGCTAACCAGTATAATGGGATGCAAGAGAACACAACGTAATGAGAAACCAAAATGAGAAAGTGCATATCCATCATCCTACGTATATTGTTTCAGGAGACCTGGCTGCAGCAGAAATCAAATCACATTGTATTTGTCAAATGCGCCAAATACAACAGATGTAGTAGACCTAACAGTGAAATGCTACAACTTACTTGACGCGAGCGCTGCTTTTTTGTAATTGTAAAAATGGCAAACCCAGAAAGCCTACTACCTTCTAGAGTCCACAACATTAATCCTTACTAACAGAGTTCATTCAGCAGTATAACCAAACTTTATAACTTGTGCAGAGAAGTAGTATAAAGTCAAACATCAAGCTCTAGCCTTCACCATGTTATTAGAACAAGATATGGAAGCTCATCAGGAACATAATTAAGGCAATTGGGATGTTAAACACAACAAGCTTCCATTAATAACAAGGGGAATTATTTGGTCTACTCTCTACACAGCATACTAAACATAGCATATGACATGGTGTGAAAAGCGCATAGCAACTAAGACTAGCTGCCATGAACACAATGTCCAGATGAGATGATCAAAACAGAAATAGGACAAGGCAGCGATGATGATGTGTCATGACTGATTTACCTTGTGGCAATCACATTGTGAGTTTGAGAGAACAGATGGGGGTGCAGGGTTGGGGCAATAGCCCCCCCTTCAGGTTGGAGAGGGGCGGCGGTCTTGGCAGAGGGTTCAAGGAGGCCGTTAGTAAAGATGGCAGTGGGCGGCTGCATTAGAATGGGAGGAGAAGGAAAGTGGACTGGGTCAGTCTCTATGAGGGATGGACTATGGACAGACAGACTAAAAGACAGACATACTTTGGCCCTGAGGTCAGTCCATCATGAACAGACTAAAGACAGACAGGAGCACTAAAGCCCAGAAGACACCAGTACTCACTGCAGCAGGGACGATCCAGCGAGGTGATATCATGGACTTAGACTGCACTGGTGCTGGTGGTAACTACAAGAGATCCACGTTCAAGAGTTATACTCAAAGCACCAAACCTGTAAACATACTGCAGGCCTATGAACTCAATTGTGATAGAAATTTCAAGACACTGGTTTATTATTCGGTCTTGACTGTTGTGGACAACCGCATTCAGCTACAGTAGCTTTAACATGAGTCAGTGAGGGTTATTTTATGGCAGATGGGGTCTAGAGACTTACTACTGGGGTTGGATCTGAGAAATCTATCAGGTTATCACTCAGCGGGACTGGCAGCGGCGGCAGGGTGGGCATCTCCAGCTCCTCTGGTTTGGCCTGCGTAGCGAAAAGCCAACGGCTATGTTAACAGCTCACATATTACATACAATTATTTCTGTGCATTCAGATGTGTTTTAATATATGCAACGCAAGCGAGAAACTGGTAAAGCAAAACACAGCTTAAATTTGAAACCTTTGACGGCAGTCCTTCGTTAAGTATTTCAGCAGCCATCATGGTTGCTGACGGCATGAGATCCGCAGCCACCATCTCAACACTGAAGACAACAGAGAAACAAGACAGATGGATAAGTGTTTTTCATTTCTTTAGAGTCTGATGAGGTACTGAAATTGCAAGGCTAACGTGCACATTGTCAATGGAAATAAAATCCTAGGCATGTGCTTAATATGCAAAGACATGGATGTAACGATTCACCGATACGCATCCGTCCACGATTCAAATCTTTAAGACATGCATGCATCGGTCCGTGAACCCCAAACTGATCAAAAATGTAGCAGGCGTCTGTTAGGAAATCGACTCAAAACTTAACGAATCAATGTGTTTTGCTCATATTACATTCTACCTTTTTGAAAATTACATCTTATTTTGTGACAACTGATGCATCCTCTCCTTCAGTGTCAAACTAAGCATGCAACGGTGTTGACAGTCACTGATCTGCAAGTCCTTTTGCATGACGAACAACCCCAGGCAATATCAGTAGCCTGGTTAAACAGCTTCACGCGCTGACCAATACGAGCTAGGTGGCCTGTTCCTGATCTTGCACATCTGCATGGCACTTCCAACATTCATATGCTAAAATGGTTTGCGCGATATTAGGCTTTATTAGTAGTGACAACCTGTAATTTGCTAGGTTTTGTTAAACTATCTGCTGTTGAAAATGGTGTTTTACCCAAATAAAAGCAAGCTGCTGGAGACAACTCATCTTGCTATACCTGCTGAACGGGGCTTTCAATTGATTTTGTGATTGTTCAGGTTCACCATCAGCAATAGTTCTGGTAGTTTTGCTTTAAACAGTCAGTGTATATGGTCATTATTAGATATCCAGGGTCAAGTTAATAATTTCATAACGAGGACAGCAATTCGGTTTTGTGAGGCACACTGCATTGAGGAAGGAGAAAATAAGCGCCGTAAAAAAACTTCCAAACGGTCAATAGCATTTAATTTTGAGATGGGTGTGAAATCCAAAGTTTTGCTATATCTTCATTGGCTATGTCTAGCGTTGCAAAAGGAGGGTATAACTGGAAACGTTCAGAATTCTGGTAACTTTAAAGGTTTATTTAGAAGTTCATAAAATGACATATAGTGGCCTTCTTGGATACTACAGATGACCACAGGTGTCTAATTATCTCTGGCTCTCTGTGTGTAAAATATATGAAATAATTAAATAAGATTATGGAAATAAAACAGAATGACAAAGCTGTAAAACAAATAAACCATCTTCGTGAATACCATTGGTGTTTAATATGAGGGTTTCAGCATAAAATATCCATATATATAGTACACATTTAGTTTACGTGTATACACTGCTCAAAAAAATAAAGGGAACACTTAAACAACACAATGTAACTCCAAGTCAATCACACTTCTGTGAAATCAAACTGTCCACTTAGGAAGCAACACGGATTGACAATAAATGTCACATGCTGTTGTGCAAATGGAATAGACAACAGGTGGAAATGATAGGCATTTAGCAAGACACCCCAAATAAATGAGTGGTTCTGCAGGTGGTGACCAGACCACTTCTCAGTTCCTATGCTTCCTGGCTGATGTTTTGGTCACTTTTGAATGCTGGGATGTGCTTTCACTTTAGTGGTAGCATGAGACGGAGTCTACAACCCACACAAGTGGCTCAGGTAGTGCAGCTCATCCAGGATGGGACATCAATGCGAGCTGTGGCAAGAAGGTTTGCTGTGTCTGTCAGCGTAGTGTCCAGAGCATGGAGGCGCTACCAGGAGACATCAGGAGTACATCAGGAGACGTGGAGGAGGCCGTAAGAGGGCAACAACCCAGCAGCGGGACCGCTACCTCCGCCTTTGTGCAAGGAGGAGCAGGAGGAGCACTGCCAGAGCCCTGCAAAATGACCTCCAGCAGGCCACAAATGTGCATGTGTCTGCTCAAACGGCCAGAAACCGACTCCATGAGGGTGGCATGAGGGCCCGACGTCCACAGGTGGGGGTTGTGCTTACAGCCAAACACTGTGCAGGACGTTTGGCATTTGCCAGAGAACACCAAGATTGGCAAATTCGCCACTGGCGCCCTGTGCTCTTCACAGATGAAAGCAGGTTCACACTGAGCACGTGACAGACGTGACAGTCTGGAGACGCCGTAGAGAACGTTCTGCTGCCTGCAACATCCTCCAGCATGACCGGTTTGGCGGTGGGTCAGTCATGGTGTGGGGTGGCATTTCTTTGGGGGGCCCCCCCCATGTGCTCACCAGAGGTAGCCTGACTGCCATTAGTTACCGAGATGAGATCCTCAGACCCCTTGTGAGACCATATGCTGGTGTGGTTGGCCCTGGGTTCCTCCTAATGCAAGACAATGCTAGACCTCATGTGGCTGGAGTGTGTCAGCAGTTCCTGCAAGAGGAAGGCATTGATGCTATGGACTGGCCTGCCCGTTTCCCAGACCTGAATCCAATTGAGCACATCTGGGACATCATGTCTCGCTCCATCCGCCAACGTTGCACCACAGACTGTCCAGGAGTTGGCGGATGCTTTAGTCCAGGTCTGGGAGGAGATCCCTCAGGAGACCATCCGCCACCTCATCAGGAGCATGCCCAGGCGTTGTAGGGAGGTCATACAGGCACGTGGAGGCCACACACACTACTGAGCCTCATTTTGACTTGTTTTAAGGACATTACATCAAAGTTGGATCAGCCTGTAGTGTGGTATTCCACTTTAATGTTGTGTGACTCCAAATCCAGACCTCCATGGGTTGATCAATTTGATTTCCATTGATAATTTTTGTGTGATTTTGTTGTCAGCACATTCAACTATGTAAAGAAAAAAGTATTTAATAAGAATATTTCATTCATTCAGATCTAGGATGTGTTATTTTAGTGTTCCCTTTATTTTTTTGAGCAGTGTATGCATGTGCTGTCAATGTTTTGGCGTCAAACTGGTGGCAGTTGTGAAAAAGTCAATAGTTGGAAGAGTTGCAGAGTAATAGAAAATAATGCCATTGTTGATTAACTGCTTAATGCTTTAGTCATTAATTACTAGTAGGCTATTTTCTATCTACTAGAAACTCATGGACATGTATACAAAATTAATACTACATGTTAAAGTTATTCAAGTATAACTTACCAAAGTATTCATAACTGACAAATATTTGTTGTTAATTACCAAAATGACTGATACCAGTAACTTTGAAAATGTACTGCTAATTTTGCAACCCTAGCTATGTCATAGCTAATTTGTAAACGATTAAATATGGATACATTACTAGCTCAAACACTTAACCTCCTAGAGTCGATTTGTCCACGCCCTGCGGAAATCTAATAAGCATATTAAACAATCCCCATTCAAATCTGGCAGTTTAAACTAGAGATAAAAAAAAAACACTGGTTGTTGCATTGGATGCTTCTCAATCCACTGCATCGGTCGATGTCGGAATTCCGCATCTGCGGTGAAAGGTGACAGAGCTAGAGTGTTTGTCGGACCATGAGACATCCTGAAAATCGTTCTCACATAATCGAACGGTTTGGCCTAGATACCATTATGGCCCCTCCATGGAAAAATGACTCTCACAAACACGATGGTTACAAACTAACATGTATCGGAGCCCATGTATCTACATACAAATCGAATCGTCTTGAAAAGGGAAAGATGCACACCTCTAAGACATGTATCAAGGCAGAATTTAGTCATGTGACATGGGCACACATGACTCCCATGCTCCTCCAGAAGGCAGCAGAGAGCTGTGTAAAAACAACAGCTTTGTCTTGAGTTCTGCGACATATAGCCTAGTAGCTTACCACCGTGTTTTCCCACTCCAGTCCTAGAGTACCCTTTAACACTCCTAGAAACTACGAGGTAATATACAGTATATCTCCTCAAATGATTCTCTCAGATGGAGCTGTTGTCCTGAGGCTGCCTTGTGGTACCTTATGGCCGGGAGAACATGGGACAGGTGGCCCCCTCTAATCTGTGTGTGGCCCACTCCCTCCCTCCATCTCATATGCATACATCATTTTACACAGGGCGATAAGCATCCCATTTGAACCATCAAAGGCACTTCAAGAAGAATTAAGCAAGAACATATTGAAACCCCCCCCCCCCCCCCCCCCCAAAAACCTACAAAATTTTCAAATGGCAGTCTCACCTGGGCCCAGCATTGGTCAGCAGCGTGGGTTTGAGCAGGTCCCATGACTCATGTCTCTCAGGACGTCCAGTGAGAGACAGGGACGAGTTGCTGCCCATACGCCCACTACGCACCTTCAGCCTGAGACAGACGAGCAGTGGACATTTGAACAGATCTATACTACACCAACACTGACATTCAACATTCCCTGTTTGTATAGGCTATTTGAGATTTTCAATGTGAGTCACAGTTTCATTTTGGCGAGTCACACTGGACACACAAGCTGCATCGATTCTTGTTGTTGTGCACATTGTTTGCTTTGAAGTGTTAGGTTTGAGCTCTTTCAGACTAACACGGAACCCAAACCCGGCTGCGCGCGTGCGCCATCGTGCATACGTTTATTTTGTCCCCCTACATCACGACACGCAGGTCAAAATAAGCTCGGAACCAATTACATTAATTTGGGAACAGGTCGAAAAGCATTAAACATGTATGGCAATTTAGCTCGTTAGCTTGCACTTGCTAGATAATTTGTCATATTTAGCTAGCTTGCTGTTGATAGCTAATTTGTCCTGGGATATAAACATTGAGTTGTTATTTTACCTGAAATGCACAAGGTCCTCTACTCCACCAATTAATCCACACATAAAACGGTCAACCGAATCGTTTATAGTCATCTCTCCTCCTTCCAGGCTTTTTCATCTTTGAACTTATATGGTGATTGGCATCTAAACTTTCATAGTTTTCCTACACTGACCGGCAACATAGTTTGTCTTTCAATCACCCATGTTGGTATAACCAATGAGGAGATGGCACGTGGGTACCTGCTTCTATAAACCAATGAGGAGGAGTGGAGAGGCAGGACTTGCAGCGCGATCTGCGTCAGAAATAGAAAGGATATAGGAAATAAGGAAATATTTTAGCCCTTGGCAACGCAGACGCTCGTTGACGCTCGCGATAATTGAATAACATGCAATAATTGAATAACAGATTTCTACATGTATTTTACAACGCACGCGACACAAGCGGTGTGGTCAGCCTATATTCTTCACCACCATACACAATCACTTTAGAAAAGCTTCTGGAAGAACCACTACTGTATCAACCACAAGTGTCCCGCCCCACAGATAAATGGTCATCCCCGGGGAATGAGCTGTTGATTCAGGGATTATTGTCATAACAGAATTATGCTAAGAGTCCTCATTAATATTCTAGCTGCTAATGGACTTGAGCGGCAGGGAGGTTCTGATTGGCTGAGGCTGGCTGTGGAGTGTTGGGGTAGCTCAGGGACATCCCATTCACATTTTAGCCATTTAGCAGAATCTCTTATTCAGAGTGATGAGGGTAAAGTGCTTTGCTCAAGGGCACAGATTTTCCCCCTGGCCGGCTCTGGAATTCGAACCAGTGACTTTTCATACTGGCCCAAAGTTCCTACTGGGCTACCTGCACCCATCATTCCAAGATGGGTGTTTCCTTTCTCATCAAATAATGTACAATAAAGTCTGGTCGTCCAATGCTCTTAATGCATGAGGTGGAGTGAAACACTGCACATTTCTGCGTGAAGGGTAGACACTAGGAACACAACCATACTGTCTTTGTGACCTCACTCACCTGGCTGATGCTTCCTGTAGGTTGGTGTTCTTGTCCCCGATCACAACGTGCTCCTCCAGTGATCCCTATAACATACAGAACATCAGTACATCGAGGAGAGGGCTACAAGAATCAATATGTCTGGTTGCGTGTCCTTCAAAGATAAAATTGCAGCAGTATCCACAATCCAAGGGTTTACAGCACTTATACAACACACCCCCATTTACATCTAAGATTCCAAAGCATCCCTATGCAATTTCGATGTTGACCCAAGATAATTTCTGAGTGTCCACAGACGGAGTGCTAGAGTCCAGTAAAGTACCTTGAGAGCAGCCTCTGCCTGAGCTTTAAGGATGTTGCTCTTCAGGTCCTCTGGGGGGCGCAGTGGAGCGAGCACAGGGCTGCTGCCTACACTGTTCAGACACTTCTCTGTGAGCTTCACCACGTCCTCCTGTGTGTGTGTGTGTGTGTGGGGGGGGGATTTCACATGCACACAAAACACGCAGACAAACACACAGACGGACAATGGAAAGGTTGTAGTTATGTCGGCAGGTAGCCTAGTGGTTAGAGTGTTGGGCCGGTAACCGAAAGGTTGCTAGATCGAATCCCCGAGCTGACAAGGTAAAAATCTGTTGTTCTGCCCCTGAACAAGGCAGTTAACCCACTGTTCCTAGGCCGTCATTGTAAATAAGAATTTGTTCTTAACTGACTTGCCTAATTAAATAAAAAGTCTCCTTTGCCTTCTACCTCCCTCTGGATAAATAAACATAGTAACCTTACAGACGAGAGGTCAGATAGGCTGAGAGGAGGCAGGAAGTTGAGCTTCACATCTCGTCTGACCTTCCACATTGGGGCGGCAACTATTTCAGAAAATGCTTATTTGCAAACCTGAGTCGAAAACGAGTACCTAAAACTAGGCAGCATATGTAATATAATATACACACATGAGGAAGTGTCACGCTTTAGTAAACATCTTTAAATGACCAATAGCTTTGTTATGAGCAGTCAGATACACTGTGTCCCCCCTGGCATACAATGGCTCGCCACCCCAGCCCCACCCACTCCCTACTGGGGTGCTCCCTGTCTGCCATTGTGTCTATACATTAGCCTGTCATAGTGACCTACTGTTTGCCTCAGCATATGGGACCCTAAAACTAGTGGCAAACCCCCTGCCCTTACCTACGAAATCAAATATCACACATACGCTTTTGTTTTGACAAACTGTCCCACTCCCACCAGAGACTGTAAATGCAGCTCTCGGTTCCCGTTCCCATACGTTACAATGCAGCGCTGCTCGCGTGAGTGACATTAAGCAGGCTTTGTCCCCTTTAGAGTGTGGTGTGTGTGTTCCCAGTAATGTGTGCATGAGTCCAAGAGTGTATGTACCCAGTATGCATGTCGCTGTGAATTTGAGCACAGAGGGCATGCAGAATATATCCGCTCTTTTCCTCTCCCATACCCAGCTCAGTGCACTGACCTGGTTGTTCATGTTGAGATTGACGTTAGCTCTGGAAGGGACAGGGAGTGGGGCACTGTCCAGTTCCAGCTGCTTCAGCCGCGCTGCCGCCTCTGTGGGAGAAACACAAACAGTCTTTACTCACAGCACACATACCAACACCAATCCTTGTGGAGCACACAGAGAAAATCTAACTATTGAAAACATTTCATAGTTCCATTTGTAACTTTCAATATAAATATATATATTTATTTTTTTAACAGTTTCTGGTGTACTTAGCCTCCAATTACAAAAGATGCCTTTGGTAGGCAGGATATTTGTAAGGCAGTTTTCTTTTTAACATTATACACCCTTACCGAACAACTTCATTTGCAAGGGGGAGTACTTTTTAATGGAGGTTGTAACTACTACGGTTACCCACAATAAGCTTAGTATTTGCATGACTATTGTCGGTGTGTGTGTGTGTAAGCTCACCAGCAAGAGAGACTGTGTCGTCTGCCGTGAGGCTGGAGGCGGAGGCTGCCATGCTTGGCCCCGCCTCCTCAGGCAAGCCTGCTGTCGCCATGGGAACAGGCGCCCGGATGACATCATCGACGCACGTCTCCAGCAGATCAGCTACGAGGGGCAGTGGCATGCTGCAGGGGGGAGAGGACAGGACATGAGGATAGACAGAAACACACATTGATTCACCAACATATAGGAGACAGAGGTTTTTCCTGGCCATGTGACTGAGCAGGAAAAAGTCAGGGCCTTAACATGAGAATGACTTACCTGAACACTCTGGAAGACAAAGACTGAAGAGTTTGTCATACTGACAGTGCATGAGGCTCAGCACCCTGGATCCTACTCAACTAAAAACGGATGGAAGAAATGCCCCCATATCCATAACTACGATTGTAACTCAACAGTTGCTTGATCAGCCCTCAAATTAGCACAAGTAAGAATACACTGTATGGGAATGACAAAATAGCATGTTTCTTCCATCAAAGAGGACCTGGAATTGTGACATGAAACTTTTGTTGCTAAACTCCGGCAGGGTAGACTGTAGCTTACACTCGGGCTGCAGCCGGAGGACAAAGACCTGATGAATGCTGAGAAGAATATTACCACACATACTGCCTTAAGACATGTAGACCTGACACACCAGGCATCATGTTAGATGACATGGGCCTCATTCATACAAATCTCTCTCACAGTTTGGGAGGGAAAGGGAGACAGGAATGAGAGGAGTGTTGGAGGGGTAGAGGGAGTATAGAGTGGGGGAGGTGTACTAGCTAGTGAGTCACATTCCATAAGTGACTGCAGTGAGATTACAGGCTGGAAGAGGCTTTGATAGAACTGGTTTCAGTTTTCTTAGAGACACATTCGCTCCCTCCCTCATGGTAAAGAACATGCTGTCTGCTGCTAATAATTAGCCCACAGGAATCAGCGTGACCATATTTCAGCCAAACAGCACTCACTGCCTCTAGAAAAATAATAAAAAAGCAATGAGTACACTGAAACCATAAACTGCCTACTCACAAGGAGATGGGCTCTTAAAATAAAAAAAAATGCTATTCATTATCAAAGGTCTCAAAGTACAATACAGAGACAATATTTAGTCACATGACAATGTAAACAGGAAGCTCATTTAAAATAAATCTTCATTGGTAGAGCTGTGAAAGTACCAGTAGTGTCAACATATAGAAATACTAGAGAACATTCAAATGAACCAGCTAGGAACTAACAATACACTGTTAGAAGTTTTTATTCCATCTATCTGTATTCATAATTTGTGCATTAATTCAACACAGAAAAGGCAAGATTTAGACATTAGAAATGTGTGCAGATCCATAAAACGTACCAACATAGATAAAAATCACTCATAGAATTTGGGTTAAATGAAATATTTGGATGATTAAGACTAGACAAAGACAGCCATATGAAATAAAACAGATAAAACCAACTGCTTGGGGCAGTGAAGGCCAAAAAGGAACATTTCATATCCCTGGATAATAAAGTCATTCTTCAGAGAGATGGATGTCTGTCTATAATGGAACAGAACAGTGGTCCAGTGGGTTCATGCGCTCTCCTCTTGCCAACAGGCTGGTTATTGTCAATCTTTCTTGCCAGCCCTGGACAGTGTCACTGGGGAGGGGTGTGATATGTTTCAGTGGTTGAGTGAGGAGGTGGTATACGAGGGAGTAAACAAATCCAGGTAGTGTGGCGTCACCCGAGCGCAGAGAGCTCTGTCTGGTCTGTTTCTTGTTGAAGATTAGGCTAGGGTCCTAGTGAGACATGTGGGTGAGACAGGGGAAAGGTTGTGACAAGGTCCAGTGGTGTCCGCCCACCCACCTCCAGGAGGAGAAGGAGAGGGTCAGCATTGGGTGGTGAGAGGGGGGAGCGGCCTGGACAGAAAGTTGAAGGAAAAGAGGGTGAGGAGGTATAGCACGGTTAACACAAGATGGGAGGATTGTAAAAGTCAAAAAGAGGAGTGTGGAATAGAGAGTGAGAGGAGAAATATAGCAGAACGTACAGAATAGGACTTAACCTGCCTTGGTGTATTAGGTGTTCAGTGACTATCCCCTGTGTGTGACTATTCTTTCCGCAAACTATGTGATGAAGTACAAGACAGAGGTCAACTGGATGTCCTGAAGCTAGCCTTCCTATACATGTTAGTATTACGACAGCGCCGAGAATGAGTTTGGAAACAATGACACGGTCACCATTGCTGTTGAAAAGACCGAAATTAACCTCTGAATTGATGGAAAGACCCTACATCCGTCACAACCATGATATTGTGACATATCACTCCATTACGATCTAAAGGAGATATGATTAATCTACTCATTCTTTAGAGTGTGTTACCTTCATAACTAGGTCAGTGGAATGGAAGCACTGCATAGCAAATGACAGAATACATCTACCAATGTGGACAGTTTTACAAACTTAATGTCAGTGAACAGCGTTTCTCATGCCGCATAACAAGCACTTCAGTCAACTCAAAAATGGGGAAATACTACATTCTTAATACCCAGACATTAGGCTAACCTCTAGAGAAGCTAAATAATTGCATGCCGGTGGTGCTATATTAACACGGCTTATGTTAGGGGTTTGAATTCATAACATGTTTCCAGTACTATAGGAGGTGGATGACGTGTATAATTGAGTGTGAAACTGAGGTCAAAGAGGTAACAGGAAAACAGATGGGGAGTCAGATGACATAACACGTCAAACAGAGACATGTTGGACAGTTTATTTAATGTCAAACTAAAACCAGGCTGAAGGAAACATGGAGCTACTGTAGCTAGCGAGCTACAAATGTGCTTGCTGTGTTGGCATGCAGAAGCGTTGGCATGCAGAAGCGTTGTCATGCATTGGTTAGGTTAGTGGAAAAGCAGGCAGATGAGTGAGTGGGCGGTGCAGGTGAATTGAGGGTGAGAGAAGAGGGTCAATTGAGGGTAGTATGCAGAATCAACCACCGGTTAGGGTGAGGGGGATTTAACCTAATGACCAAATTCATTGCAACTCCTATGCTTCTGTAAGACTCCATTTCTTAGGGCTTGAAAACTTAACACAGGCCCTTTCCTACATCTAATTACTTACTTGTGAATCCTCAACAACATTATCTTGAATATCTTCCAAAGTAAAGCCAGGAGCACCAAGCAGTCAGCAAAGAACTTAAGGAATGTGTCTAGCAGGTCGACTTAATTGCCAGTAAGTGAACAAACAAATTCTCAATATGAATCAATTCAAGAGATTATCGAAATTACAGGAAGGAACAAAACCCCCTGAAACAAATTTGAACCTCTGAAACCCTTATCGTTAAACATTAGTCATGATACTAGTCCTTAAAAGGCTGTGCTCCGGTCCTGGTCGATTCACATGATCAGATGCAGTGTTACATCAGAGCTCCAGCCAAATCACTGCCTCATTTATTAATTTGAAGGTATAGCATTACCAGTAAATCATTTCACTGACTGATCTAAAATACTTAAATTCTACTACTTAGTCGCCATTAAAAAGCATTTCTGAATCTCCTTACTGTACAATCCCTTGAAAACCTTGCTTCAGTCAGAGGTATAATAGGCGACATATAGATACACTGACTGTATAAAACATTAAGAACCCCTTCCTAATATTGAGTTGCACCCCCATTTTGTCCTCAGAACAGCCTCAATTCGTCAGGGCATGGAATTCCACAAGGTGTTGAAAGCGTTCCACAGGACACTGGTCCATGCTGACTCCCACAGTTGTGTCACGTTTTATTTATTTAACTAGGCACAACATCTGTGGAGAGACCTGAAAAGAGCAAAACTGACTTGCACGGGAACCTGGGAATATGTTGAGCCTGAAAGCCGCAGCAGCAGTTCTTGACAACCGGTGTGCCTGGCACTTACGACCATAACTTGTTCAAATACATTTAAATAGTTTGTCTTGCCCAGGTCACCCTCTGAAAGGCACACACACCATTCATATCTCAATGCTTTAAAAAAAAAAACATTCTTTAAGCTATCTCCTCCCCTTCATTTTACAGCCTTATTCTAAAATGGATGAAATGATAATTTCCTATCAATTTCAAATGACAAAGTGAAAACAAATTAAATGTTTTCAAAATTACATCCTGTGCATCCTGTTTCTATTGATCATCCTTCATATTGGAGTCCACCTGTGGTAAATTCAATTAACTGGACATGATTTGGAAAGGCATGTCTATATTAAGTCCCACAGTTGACAATGCAAAAACCAAGCCATGAGGTAGAAGGAATTGTCCGTAGAGCTACGAGACAGGATTGTGTCGAGGCACAGATCTGGGGAAGGGTACCAAAACATTTATGCAGCATTGAAGGTCCCCAAGAACACAGTGGCCTCATCATTCTTAAATGGAAGAAGTTTGGAACCACCTAGACTCTTCCTAGAGCTGGCTGTCTGGCCAAACTGAGCAATCGGGAGAGAAGGGACATGGTCAGGGAGGTGAACCCCGATCGTCACTCTGACAGAGCTCCAGAATGCCTACGTGGAGATGGGAGAACCTTCCAAAAGGACAATCAATCAGGCATTTATGGTAGAGTTGCCAGACAGCCACTCCTCAGTAAAAAGGCACATAACAGCCCGCTTGGAGTTTGCCAAAAGGCACCTAAAGACTGACCATGAGAAATAAGATTCTCTGGTCTGATGACACCAAGATTGAAATCTTTGGCCTGAATGCCAAGTGTCAGCATAATGCTGTGGGTATTTTTTTCAGCGGCATAGACTGGGAGACTAGTCAGGATCGAGGCAAAGATGAAAGGAGCAAAGTAGAGAGAGATCCTTGATGAAAACCTGCTCCAGAGTGCTCAGGACCTCAGACTAGGGTGAAGGTTCACATTCCAACAGGATAATGACCTTAAGCACACAGCCAAGACAACGATTGTAGTGGCTTTCGGGACAAGTCTCTGCATGTCCTTGAGCAGCACTGCCAGAGCCCAAACTTGAACCTGATCGAACATCTGTGGAGAGACCTGAAAATAGCTGTGCAGCAACACTCTCACGCCAACCTGACAGAGCTTGAGAGGATCTGCAGAGAGGAATGGGAGAAACTCCTCAAATACAGGTGACAAGCTTGTAGTGCCATATTCAAGAAGACTCAATGCTGTAATTGCTGCCAAAGGTGCTTCAACAAAGTACTCAGTAAAGGTGCGCCAGGGTAGCATAGTGGTTAGAGCGTTGGACTAGTAACCGGAAGGTTGCAAGTTCAACCCCCCGAGCTGACAAGGTACAAATCTGTCGTTCTGCCCCTGAACAGGCAGTTAACCCACTGTTCCTAGGCCGTCATTGAAAATAGTTCTTAACTGACTTGCCTAGTTAAATAGAGGTAAAATAAAATAAAAACATTATGGGGTATTGTGTGTAGATTGATGAGGGGGAAATATATTTTTTTTTTAAGAATTCAAGGGGTCTGAATACTTTCCTAAGGCACTTTAGGCTACATGCATGTACACAGAACTGACGTTAGGCCTGCTAGTTACCACTGATTGTGAATTAGCCTAGATCACAGGAGGATTTCAGTTTCCACCACCTGACCTGATCGCCTCAGTGCCTTGGAAGTGATTCTGAAGAGATCTCCAGGCCTTCAGTAAACTTTAAATTCTAATCGCATGTTGACATCGAGCGATTCACGCTTGTTTGGTCGGAGTCATGAAATATGCAAAGATTGAATTAAGCTATTATAGGCCGGGGCTGACATTTATCTTTCCTCAGTCGTTGCTATATTACAATCTTAGAGCAGTCGTACACAAGCCTAAGATCACCATGCACACTGCCAAGTGTCGTCTGGAATGGTGTAAAGCTCGCCGCCATTGGACTCTGGAGCAGTGGAAACGCGTTCTCTGTAGTGATGAATCACGCTTCACCATCTGGCAGTCCGACGGATGAATCTGGAACGCCGACAGTGAGCCAGGCCTAATCTCCCACAACATCAGTGCCGGACCTCACTAATGCTCGTGGCTGAATGGATGCAACTCCCCGCAACACTCTTCCAACATCTAGTGGAAAGCCTTCCCAGAAGAGCAGTGGTGCAAAGTCCTTAAGTTATTATTTTAAAGTATTTTTTTGGTATCTGTACTTTTTATATTTTGACTATATTCCTTAAGAAAATATTGTATTTTTACTCCATACAATTTCCTTGACATCCAAAAGTACTCGTAACATTTTGAATGCTTAGCAGGACAGGAAAATAGTCAAATTCAAACACGTATCAACCGAACCTCCCTGTTCCTCCCTACTGCCTCTGATCTGGCGGACTCACTAAACACAACTCCACTAATGCCTATGATTTTGGAATTACATGTTTGAGCAGGTATCCACAAATTTCTGGTCATGTAGTGCATCCCAGCCAGGTACTGAGACAATAACAGGGAGCAAAATGTAATTTCACTTACAAAAAGGGAGTAGAAGTAGCATTAGTAGACCACAACAAGTGGTGGTCATGGAAAAAGCCCACCAGAGTACTGGCATAGCTGATGTCCACACTGATTGGGTTGGTATTGAAGAGAGGATCAATGCAGAGAGAGCAACCATTACCATGGATGGAAGATTATTTGTTTACCGCAGGAGAGACAGTCACCAGTCCTGAATCATAGGACCCAGAATGCCCAGAGAAATTGATTGGATGAAGCAAATCTACAGATAACTTGGAGGGTACATACCTTGCCTTAAGAAAAGGCCTGTTTGGTTTCAGTACATCATCATACTAGAACAAAAAGTAGAGCTTTAAAATGTGGATTTTACGTAAAAGAGAACAGCTTCAAAGTCAACCAAATACAGGAAATGCAGACATTTCAGGAAGTTAAAGCAGACCCCCTTTCATTGCACAGTAATCCTCTGGGGATAACGTTTAGAAGAGAAAGGGATGAGGTATTTCTTAGAAGAGAGAGTTTGTTGTTGCCAAGCCAGCGGGGGCCACGGCCACCAGCAATGCAGCAGTAGCAGGACTACCACCACTAGCCATCTGCTCAGTGTCAGAGAAAACTGCCAAACATGCACACCATTCACATTCTAGTCACTTACTGTACCCCATATATACACATACACTCACACAAAACCACCACCACCCTACTTCCTGAGAGCTCCAGGATGTGCATAATGCAGCCATGGTCATGTTCATTAGGGCATGCAATGGAAAATGTTTCAAAACATTTTTCAAGTGAAAACAAAAATGTGTGATTCTTATTGAACAAGTCCAGGTAGTCCCACTCCTGTTGCAGTCCAATTTCCTCCAATTGTTGCCTAATGAACACGGCCCAGGTATCTGTCTGGTCACTAGCTGTCCCAGAGCAGAACAGGCACTAGGCATAGCCTTTATGTGCATCCCAAATGGCACCCTATTCCCTCTACTTTTGGGCATGCAGATAGCCTAGAGGTCAGAGCGTTGGGACAGTAACCGAAAGGTCGCTGGTTCGAATAAATGAGCCGATAAGGTGAAAAACCTATTGATGTGCCTTTGAGCAAGGCACTTAACCCTAATTCTTTCCAGGGGCACCATACTACTATGGCTGACCCAGTAAAACAACATTTCATTGCACCTTTCCAGTGTATGTGACAAAAAAAAGAAGAAAAAGGACCCAGATGAAAAGTAGTGCACTTTATAGGAACAGGGTGTGATTTGGGATGCAATTTCATTGTCAACCACGCACTACCAAGTGACAGCAGGATGGACAGATTAGGCAGCGTAACGCTCTTATGGCATTAGAACAGCGAGTTGCTCACCTCTTCTCTGATTGGCCACCGCCAGGACTCCTGGGGAGGGTTTCGATTTCCATGGGGCTGCTGGTGGAGACTGAGGGAGCAGGGCTGACCACAGGAAGAGACCAGGGGCTTCTGATGTGGAGTGGCTGGGGGAGAAACAGAGGGACAGAGGTTAGGACATTGGATCATGGGTGGGAGTCCAAAGTACAATTTACCAAATGCAGATTATGCCTCGTTCTAGAATAAAAAGCATTTTCAATGTAAAGTTCTCCATAGAAAGTTATTCCCAGTCCAAGACCAGGCTTAATGTGTTTGGGAAACTAGTCTCAGTCGGGTTCAAGAAACGCAACATACCTTAGTGTCTTTGTTGGGGTTCACTCCATTGTTGTGACTGGTAAAGAGAGGAGAGAGGTGGGAGACGAGAGAGCGCATTCACTAAAACAGTAAATGGTCATATTGTTTTAACAGCGTAACCCTTTAACCTTTCAGCCTTAAGAGCTTACGTTGATAACCTTGAAGCATATCACATCACACTTTTCTTTCACTATAAGACATGGCTGCCATGTCAAGGCTGCTATAGAGGACCCATGTTTTTGGCATGCAATGTCGCAGAGCGCTATGCCTTTGATTAATCACTCGTCGCCATGACAATCAACGTGAAGTGAGCATTATCAATCACAGTATTTAGTTAGCAATGATGTCATGACTATGTAATTGTCACATCACAATGCCTTCGGAAAGTATTGACCCCATTACTTTTTCCACAATTAGGTTACAGCATTCTAAAATGTATTAAATTGCCCCCCCAATACCCCATAATGACAAAGCAAAAACAGGTTGCTAGAATGTTTGCTAATTTATAAAAAATAAATCACATTTACATAAGTATTCAGACCCTTTACTCAGTACTTTGTTTATGTACCTTTGGCAGTGATTAAAGCCTCGAGTCTTCTTGGGTATGACGCTACAAGCTTAGCACACCTGTATTTGGGGATTTTCTCCCATTCTTCTCTGCAGACCTTCTTAAACTCTGTCAGGTTGGATGGGGAGGGCCTCTGCACAGCTATTTTCAGGTCTCTCCAGAGATGTTCGATCAGGTCAAGTCGGCGCTCTGGCTGGGACACTCAAGGTCATTGAGACTTGTCCCGAAGCTACTCTAGCGTTGTCCTGGCTGTGTGCTTAGGGTCGTTGTCCTGCTGGAAGGTGAACCTTCGCCCCAGTCTGAGTTCCCGAGCACTCTGGAGCTGGTTTTCATCAAGGATCACTCTGTACATTGCTCCATTCATCTTTGACTCAATCTTGACTGGTCTCCCAGTCCCTGCCGCTGAAAAACATCCCCACAGCATGATGCTGCCACCACCATGCGTCACCGTAGGGATGGTGCCAGGTAAAAAATAAAAAAAATCTAATTTATAGGTCACAAATTTGGTTAGCAGATATTAGTGCGAATGTAGCAAAATTCTTGTGCTTCTAATTCTGACAGTGTAGTAATATCTAACAATTCCACAACAACTACACACAAATCCAAAGGGATGGAATAAGAATATGTACATATAAAGATGAGCGATGACCGAGCGGCAAAGGCAAGACACAATAGATGGTATAAGATACAGTATACGCATACGAGATGAGTAATGTAAGATAGTTTCCTCCAGACGTGACACTTGGAATTCAGGCCAAAGAGTTCAATCTTGGTGTCATCAGACCAGACAATCTTGTTTCTTATGGTCAGAGTCCTTTAGGTGCCTTTTGGCATACTCCAAGTGGGCTATCATGTGCCTTTTACTGAGTGGCATCCGTCTGGCCACTCTACCATAAAGGCCTGATTGATTGTCCTTCTGGAAGGTTCTCCCGTCTCCACATAGGAACTCTGGAGCTCTGTCAGAGTGACCATCGGGTTCCCTGACCAAGGCCCTTCTCCCCCGATTGCTCAGTTTGGCCTGGCGGCCAGCTCAAGGAAGAGTCTTGGTGGATCCAAACTTCTTCCATTTAAGAATGATGGAGGTCACTTTTCTTGGGGACCTTCCTTGCTGGTACACTTGCCCAGATTTGTGCCTTGACACAATCCTGTCTCAGAGCTCTACGGACAACTTGCCCTGACATGCACTGTCAACTATTGGACCTTACATAGACAGGTGTGTGCCTTTCCAAATCATGTTCAATCAATTTAATTTACCACAGGTGGACCCCAATCAAGTTGTAGAAACATTTCAAGTTTGAACAATGAAAACAGGATGCACCTGAGCTCAATTTCAAGTCTCATATCAAAGGGTCAGAATACTTATATATTTTTTAATGTGCAACATTTCTAAAAAACTTTTTTTAATTAGTCATTATGGGGAATTGTGTGTAGATTGCTGAGGAATTGTTTTTATTTCATCCATCTCAGAATAAGGCTGTAACTTAACAAAATGTGGAAAAAGTCAAGGGGTCTGAATACTTTCCGAAGGCACTGTATAACCCTGATGTATGATAACATGGCGATTGGTGAGAAGAGGATGTCAGGCTGATTGTGTTCTATAAATTAGGCCTACCACTTCCTTCCATGACATATTCCCAATGCTTTTCTTTGGTGGGGTGGGACTTTCAACACTGCAGATGGTGGCTTCTATGAATGTAATTGTCTGCATCATTTCCAATCCCCCATATATATATAAATAATAGTAGAGATAATTATTTATTTTCATCACATTCCCAGTGGGTCAGAAGGATTGAGGTCATGGCTTTGTGATGGTCAGGGCTTTGTGATGGCCACTCCAATACCTTGACTTTGTTGTCCTTAAGCCATTTTGCCACAAATTTGGGGTCATACTTGGGGTCATTGTCCATTTTGAGGGGTCATTGTCCATTTTGAAGACCCATTTGCAACCAAGCTTGAACTTCCTGACTGATGTCTTGAGATGTTGCTTCAATATATTCACATAATTTTCATTCCTCATGATGCCATCTATTTTGTGAAGTGCACCAGTCCCTCCTGCACCCCCACAACCTGTTGCTGCCACCCCTGTGCTTCACAGTTGGGATGGTCTTCTTCGGACATTTCTCCAAAAAGTATGATCTTTGTCCCCATGAGCAATTGCAAATTGTTTTGGAGCAGTGGCTTCTTCCTTGCTGAGCAGCCTTTCAGGTTGTTAATAAAGGACTCTTTTTACTGTGGATAAATATACTTTTGTACCGGTTTCCTTCAGCATCTTCACAAGGTCCTTTGCTGCTGTTCTGAGATTGATTTGCACTTTTTCGCACCAAAGTACGTTAATCTCTAGGAGACGGAACGCTTCTCCTTCCTGAGCGGTATGACGGCTGCGTGTTCCCATCGTGTTTATACTTGCGCACTATTGTTTGTACAGATGAACATGGTACCTTCAGGCGTTTGGATATTGCTCCCAAGGATGAACCAGACTGGTGGAGGTCTACAATTTTTTTTCTGAGGTCTTGGCTGATTTCTTTTGATTTTCCCATGATGTCAAGCAAAGAGGCACTGTGTTTGAAGGTAGGATTTGAAATACATCCACAGGTACACCTCCAATGACTCAAATTATGTCAATTAGCCTATCAGAAGCTTCTAAAGCCATGACATTTTCTGGAATCTTCCAAGCTGTTTAAAGGCACAGTCAACTTAGTCTATGTAAACTTCCGACCCACTGGAATTGTGATAGTGAAATATAAGTAAAATAATCTGTCTGTAAACAATTGTTGGAATAATCATGCACAAAGTAGATGTCCTAACCGAATTGCCAAAACTATAGTTTGTTAACAAGAAACTTATGGAGTGGTTGAAAAACAAGTTAATGACTCCAACCTAAGTATATGTAAACTTCAACTATATAACTATATTATATATATATATTTTCCTTTATTATTTCCCCCTAACCCTACCACCCTTCCCTAATAGTAATAATTTGGGTGTTCCGTAGTAGCACAGCGGTCTAAGGCAGTGCATCTCATTACAGACCCTGGTTCGATTCCAGGCTGTATCACAACTGGCCGTGATTGGGAGTCCCATAGGGCGGAGCACAATTGACCCAGCGTTGTCCGGGTTTGGCCATCTTTGTAAATAAGAATTTGTTCTTAACTGACTTGCCTAGTTAAATACGAGTTAAATAAATTAACTAAATTGGAGTAAAACTAACAGACAAAAACACTTAGGCTTCTACATGTACACATTTCACTCACAATGCTTTATTGCTGTTGCTATGTAAAAAAGGTAACTTCCTGAAAGAGCACAGCAGCACACACACAAAGAAATCTTAGGAATAAAACAATGCACACTGATCACACACTGTACAGAGAGCAAGAACTTCTTGTGGCAGACAGCTCTCGCAGTCCTCACTCTATACTATGTGTGGTTGTGATGATAACCAGTGCTCGCCTCCCCCAGCACACAGGAGAGATAAAGACTCCCAACGCAAGGCAAGAGGGGTACAGACTGTGTGTGAAGAACTCTGATATAGTTTGTGTGTGCGCGCGTCTCTCACTCTGTGTGTGTGTGTCATGTTAATCACAGTGAGATGAGTCAAGTCTTACAACGACAGAGGAGAGATATTCATAACAAACAGCTAGAGGAAGAGATTACTCACTGATCAGTGCCCATTCCAAATATCCAGTTCTTGAAAAAATAAAAGTACTTACTCTTGGGGCTTGTTGGCTCCTGGGAAATAATATGAGAAAGAACATCAAAATTAGTCAGGTATGATGTATAAGGGTCTTTCTATAAATAATGTAGCCGATGTGTAACACTGGGATAAACGCTTCAAAAAAGTTTGTTTTTCATGGATTTTCATGCAGTTCCACGTGTACTTAGCGGTTTAACCGCAACAGAGTAGAGCAAAACCATTCAATTGAAGCAGCAGGAAACAAACAAGTGGCCACATCTCTCACAAAATACGATCAGCAATGAAACCACAGATAATTATGAGAGAGCAGGAGAACTTATAAATTGGCTTCAAAAATTACTTTTCAAGCACTAAAATTGAGGAAATCAAGGTAGGCTTTTTCCAAAAATTGAATTTCTGAAATCCAAATTCAAGTAGGCTACTTCAAGCCCCTTGTTTAAAATTGCAGGTGTAACATGGAAAACATGTATTTGTTATTTATTACCAGGTCATGTGAATAAGCCCACTAGACAATGTAATTGGTCGTCATTATATCCACAATAATTAATAGGAAAAGCAGTCGGTGTCCAATCCGAGGCACAAAAACAGTAGCACAGTAGCCTCGGTGTCCAATCAGAGGCACATAAACATATGAAAATATTAAGTAATTAACTTGCTGTTTTCTCTGTCAAATCTAACGAGACCCTGCTGTAAATCAAGCAGGCAACAGATGATCAACATCAATTCTCTAGGGATCCAGGCACAACTGTCTTCACCTGCATAACGAATGATTCCAAAATATTTTGAACATTCCTCACTAAAATTAGTGCTATCACAAAATCAGTTCATCATTTGACTGTCATTCAAAAAAATTGCTGGACACCAAATGCGTGTCCAATAAGTATTATGTATCATTATTGAAGAACCAAGTTAATACCAGTATCTAGGTTAAGTATCAAGGTAAGGCGACTTTCAGTTAGAAGCATTCGATTTTACAAATCGCAAACATCATTTTGGATTTGTGAGCCAATGAAAACAGTTTCCACCACAAAACATAAGGAGACACAAAATGTAGTTACACTGCATTTCTAAGATCTCCACAACCCCCCCCCCCCCCCCCCCCCCCCCCCAAAAAAAACTGTCCGACAGTTAGATTCAGGATTCTTACTGGGTCAATGTCTAATTTAGCTGAGTAATGCTTAATATATGATTTAACTTACACTGCCATAAATGTAAGGACAGAAAAGTAATGTTTTATGTCATACAAATCCATCAAGACACCAACCATGACAAAAGGGTTAAACAGGCTTTAAATCCAGTCTTGAATTGTATAGAATATAGTTATGAGCCCCTCTTATATTTCATGGAATGACCTTAATAAGTATTGGCTAATTATTATAAATGACTTAACAGTTGTAACAAGTTGTCCGGTGTAGGAAATCCTCACTAGCTTATAGAAAGACCCATAAACAGTATATTATACTGTGTACTGTATAAAACATGTATCCACCCACCCCGGTTCATCATAGTCCTCCTGGAGTAGCGTCGGCTGGGCCTCCTCTCAAACGATGCAGACCTTCTGGCTTTGTTGCCTTTGGTGGTCTGGTACTCAGTCTTCCCACTGGGGACAACAGGGTCATATTCATTAGTGCACACCATAGCAAGATGGTTTGAAAAGGGAAGAGGTAAACAAGCCTTTAATTTTGGACAAGTTCAGGTAGTCCCCTCCCCATTTCATTTGGTTTCTTTCCTAGTGAATACAACCCAGAACAATTCACATGGAGGGGGAATGAGAGCGAACCCAACCAACCCACCAGCAGGCAGGGGACAGTCAGGTAGTGAGTGCCAAGCGTAAACTGAAAACAGGCAGAGATAGGGAGGTTAGACCTCCCTTGCAATCAGACCACCAGGACTGATTCAGATAACGACTGGAACTTCTGTTGGGGCTCAGGATCCACAAAGGGAATAACATAATGAAAATCCTAAACTAGATCCAGCTGAAGAGAAAGCATGAATTCAAACACATGTAATTGTAATGGTTGTAATGAGGAAAAAGAGGGTTATTGGAGTCAAGTTCAGTAGTGGAAGAAACTTCAGATAAAGACTACATGAAAACAGCAAGCTATAAGATTCCTTAAATCGATGAGAATGGTTTACGTTGAGTCCAGAGTTTTGACTGGTCAGGCCACATGGTCAGGATGGAACCACACCAGGCCATATGGAATATAGCCAAGTACTAGAGTTGAGTAGACAGAGAATCAGTGTTGTTGTAACCACTGCTGGGGTACTCCAGAAGAAAAATAAACACAAAGGGTGCACCAGTCCCCTCCCGCATACCCCCAGGGTGGCATTCAGATCTCAACTCCGTGACACGGGACTGACCCCTGCTGAACTCTGTAACCATCCAACTAGAAACACCCCACCTTGAAATAACAAGGCCCCAGAGAGAGCCTGCAGTTGCTGCTTTAGCAGTGCATAGTTTACACTGCAGCAAGACAAGCTATTATTACACAACGGACCAAGGTGAATGTTGGACGTTTAGCGAGTTTCATTAGGCACAGTCAGCTTAATGAGAACATATGGTGGGTTGAGTCCTATTAAAATTATAATCTGAGGATTTGTCATGTGTGCAAATTGTTGGAATTTTAATAAGCTGATGAAACATGCATTATAAAAATTGTGTTGAGACTTGTGCAGTGTGGACTGAATCCAGTTAGATGTACACTAAGCAGAGCAAACACTAAGCAGAGCAAACGCTAAGCAGAGCAAACGCTAAGCAGAGCAAACGCTAAGCAGAGCAAACGCTAAGCAGAGCAAACGCTAAGCAGAGCACGCGCTAAGCAGAGCACGCGCTAAGCAGAGCACGCGCTAAGCAAAGCACGCGCTAAGCAGAGCACGCACTAAGCAAAGCACGCGCTAAGCAGAGCACGCGCTAAGCAGAGCACGCGCTAAGCAGAGCACGCGCTAAGCAGAGCACGCGCTAAGCAGAGCACGCGTTAAGAGCAAACGCTAAGCAGAGCGCACACACGCTGTTCAGTAGCTACCTGTAGCGGAAGCGTGATCCCATGCGTATGAACCCAGAGCGTGCTGATCCCTTCTGGACCGGGCCGCGAAGCCGGAAGAAAGCATGGTGTTCCACAGCACACTTCCACAGGTGCTTACAGGCCTTGGGGTGGTCCATACGGAACACAAACGTGTGCTCCTGCTCTTTACCCTGAGACGGAGACAGACAGGAACATAGCATTAGCAAAACTCTACTGTGTCACAGCAACAGGAAACAGAGGAAACACACTGACATGAAGCACTGGTAGGAAACACATGTTATAACTAGGGCCTAACGTTTATTCCTGAAGAAAAAACAGAGCCCCAAAACAGCATATGGTGGACGGGAAAAATGAGCCTGGTTGTAGACATGTTAAGTTCTTATGGCTGAAATACTGTTAACGAGATCGATATGACAACAGCCAGTGAAAGTGCAGGGCGCCAAATTCAAACAGAAATCTCATAATTTCAAATTCCTCAAACATACAAGTATTTTACACCATTTTAAAGATACACTTGTTGTTTATCCCACCACAGTGTCCGATTTCAAAAAGGCTTTACGACGAAAGCACACCATCTGATTATGTTAGGTCAGTACCTAGTCACAGAGAAACACAGGAGTCACAAAAAAGCAGAAATATACAACAAATTAAATCACTAACCTTTGATGATCTTCATCAGATGACACTCATAGGACTTCATGTTACACAATACATGTATGCTTTGTTCGATAAAGTTCATATCCAAAAATCTCAGTTTACATTGGCGCGTTACTTTCAGTAATGTTTTGCTTCCAAAACATCCGGTGATATTGCAGAGCCACATCAACTTACAAAAATACTCATAATAAACATTGATAAAAGATACAAGAGTTATGCATGGAACTTTAGATAAACGTCTCCTTAATGCAACCGCTTTGTCAGATTTCAAAAAAGCTTTACCGAAAAAGAACACCATGCTATAATCTGAGTACAGCGCTCAGAGATCAAAACAAGCCACACAGATATCCGCCATGTTGGAGTCAACAGAAGTCAGAAATAGCATTATAAATATTCACTTACCTTTGATGATCATCAGAATGCACTCCCAGGAATCCCAGTTCCACAGTAAATGTTTGTTTTGTTCGATAAAGTCCATAATTTATGTCCAAATACCTCCTTTTTGTTCGCGCCTTGAGTTCACAAATCCAAATTCACGACGCGCAGGCCAGACGAAAAGTTTAAAAAATTCCATTAGAGTTCGTAAAACATGTCAAACGATGCATAGAATCAATCTTTAGGATGTTTCTAACATAAATCTTAAATAATATTTCAACCGGAGAATTGAAATGCAATGGAACGCAGCTACCTCTCACAGGAGCGTGCCTGAATGAGCTCATGGCCTTCTGGCAGACTTACTCAATCAGCTCTCATTCTCTCCTCCTTCACAGTAGAAGCATCAAACAAGGTTCTAAAGACGTGACATCTAGTGGAAGCCTTATGAAGTGCAATCGGACCAAATTTACACTATCTTGGATAGGCAAAGAGTTGAAAAACTACAAACCTCAGATATCCAACTTCATGGTCAAATTTTTTCTCAGGTTTTTGCCTGCCATATGAGTTCTCACAAACATCAAACAAACAGTTTTAGAAACAGTTATAGAGTGTTTTCTATCCAAATCTACCAATAATATGCATATCGTAGCTTCTGGGCCTGAGTAGCAGGTAGTTTACTCTGGGCACCTTATTCATCCAAGCTACTCAATACCGCCCCCAAGCCATAAGAAGTTACCTGATTGGTTATGGTTCCAGACAAGCTGAGTGTGCAATAAGAACTGGTTAGTACAGTAGGTCTCCTCTTTCCTGCCGATGTGGATGAATTTGACAATATACAACAACCCTATTCCCTGTGTTTCCCTCATTTGAATCAGCTCATGGCCATGCAGAGAAAGGCTGCTTGCCCTGCAGTTCCCAATAACTTCCTCATTAACGCAATTTTCCACCAGGCCTCGACGAGGCACATTAAACTCCGTCTCGTGTCCTAATCAGTTATGGCAGAGTAGCAACTTTCTCAGCAGTGCTCTGCTCTGGTGCTAACCAGCCCTATTCCGTGCTCTGCCCTGCTGCTAACCAGCCCTATTCAGTGCTCTGCTCTGCTGCTAACCAGCCCTATTCAGTGCTCTGCTCTGCTGCTAACCAGCCCTATTCAGTGCTCTACTCTGCTGCTAACCAGCCCTATTCAGTGCTCTACTCTGCTGCTAACCAGCCCTATTCAGTGCTCTACTCTGCTGCTAACCAGCCCTATTCAGTGCTCTGCTCTGCTGCTAACCAGCCCTATTCAGTGCTCTGCTCTGCTGCTAACCAGCCCTATGCAGTGCTCTACTCTGCTGCTAACCAGCCCTATTCAGTGCTCTGCTCTGCTGCTAACCAGCCCTATTCAGTGCTCTGCTCTGCTGCTAACCAGCCCTATTCAGTGCTCTGCTCTGCTGCTAACCAGCCCTATTCAGTGCTCTACTCTGCTGCTAACCAGCTCTATTCAGTGCTCTGCTAATAGTGCTTCATTAATTCAGACAGGAACAGGGTCACAAAGAGAATACATTCACAGGGCGGATTAAGACGTCAAAACAAAGACCTCGGGAGATGAGAACCAGAATACCTTTGAGAGCGAGAATGTGCAGTCCAGTGTAGGACACACACACACCAGAGATTAGTGGTCCCAAAGTAAAGACCCGGGCCACATTGCGATGGTGCAACACATTCCAAGTGGTCAGCTGTCAAATTGGCTGAGCAGCAGTCCCCATCAACTACTAGTAATGATTTTAATTAGTCTACTGTCCCCCATTACAACACTGTCTAGCCTTTCCTCCTCTACCTGAGGGCATCACATCTACATACTGTACATGTCGCAGCACTACAGAATATTAGGAGTCACATCCATCTACTGTGTATTGCAGGATTCCTTTGATTACTGCTTCAAACAAACCTCATTCAGTTCTTTCCCAAAACATTTGGGTTTGAGGCATAGCGTATAACTGCATCTACACAACAAATGACTTCAGATGTCTGAAAACATCTTGACAAGGTAGGTGAAGTATCTTTGACCATAGAGTGAACTCCCACTTCCAGGTGTTCAGCAGTGTGTAGTTGACAGACAGAAAGACAACCAGTGCCAAAGCCTCGTTAGCCCATCTGGGCGGGCAGGGTCTTTCAACATTAACAGCTCGACAGCCTGGTCTAAAGGAGTGCTAGGAGCTGCAGTAAAGGCTGTGGATGCCACAGATGCCGGAGGGAAAGAGCTGATGCTTTAATGGACTCTCCCTGGAGATGAGCCAGTCCGGCCATGCAGCCTCGGAGAGAGACAGGACATGTCCTCCTAGGAGGTGTGTGGAAATCCACACATTCATTCCCACACACAGAAACCTCCCTCACACGAAATAGGGAACAACAAACCTACCCAAAGATATGCCTCGGCTTCAGAACTGACCTGGGCTATACTGATCTCCATACACACCCATTCACAGATACGCAAACATCCTAGTCCAATGAACACATCTTGATTCCTGGGTATAGGCAGGCAGCCAGCCAGCTGATTGGAAATGTCCTACACTATATGGCTGCTTGAGCTGCTGCTCGTCTCCCTCCATATTTGATTTATTTCACCTTTATTTAAGCAGGTAGGCTAGTTGAGAACAAGTCCTCATTTATAACGGCGACTTGGCCAAGATAAAGCAAAGTAGTGCCACACACAAGAAGAGTTACACATGGAATAAACAAACAAAGTCAACAACACAATAGAAAATGTCTACATACAGTGTGTGCAAATGTGGTAGGATAAGGGAGCTAAGGCAATAAATAGGCCATAGTGGCAAAATAATTACAATATAGCAACTAAACACTGGAGCGATAGATGTGCAGAAGATGAGTGTGAAAGTAGAGATACTGGGGTGCAAAGGAGAAAAATAAATAACGTATGGGGATGAGGTAGATGGATGGGCGATTTACAGATGGGCTATGTACAGGTGCAGTGATCTGTGAGCGGCTCTGACAGCTGGTGCTTAAAGTTAGTGGGGGAGATATGAGTCTCCAGCTTCAGTGATTTTTGCAGTTTGTTCCAGTCATTGGCAGCAGAGAACTGGAAGGAAATGTGGCCAAAGGAGGAATTGGCTTTGGGGGTGACCAGTGAAATATACCTGCTGGAGCACGTGCTACGGGTGGGTGTTGTTATCGTGAGCTGAGATAAGGCGGAGCTTTACCTAGCAAAGACTTATAGATGACCTGGAGCCAGTGGGTTTGGCGACAAATATGAAGCGAGGCACAGCCAACAAGAGCATACAGGTCGCAGTGGTGGGTAGTATATGGGGCTTTGGTGACTAAACGGATGGCACTGTGATAGACTGCATCCAATTTATTGAGTAGGGTGTTAGAGGCTATTTTGTAAATGACATCGCTGAAGTCGAGCATCGGTAGGATGGTCAGTTTTACGAGGGTATGTTTGGCAGCATGAGTGAAAGATGCTTTGTTGCGAAATAGGAAGCCAATTCTAGGTTTAATTTTGGATTGGAGATGCTTAATGTAAGTCTGGAAGGATAGTTTACAGTCTAACCAGACACCAGTATTTGTAGTTGTCAACATATTCTAAGTCAGAACCGTCTAGAGTAGTGATGCTGGACGGACGGGCGGGCAGGTGTGGGCAGCGATCGGTCTGCCTGCCTGTCTTCTCCCCCCTCCCCCCCTGCAGCACATTGTTATAAAAGCAGCTTTGTAGAGCTCTGCTCCAGCCTCCGGTGGTATACTGTAACAAGGCGGTTTTCAATTTCAGTTCAATACAAAGCCCTTTTATTGGACTGGAACAAAGTAACTGCCTTTACTGATATTATGTGGTCAGAAAGTATAGCCTACACATTTCAAGTAGTACTACCACAACATAAAGAGAGCATGACTAATCAACTCTCCTTAGTCATAGACATCATTTTCAGTTTTCAGCCTAGGTAACAGGTGACATTAAGACCATTCCTGAGGAGACTGGAAAACTGCAGGGCTCTCTCTGCAATGACATGAGCTTTACAGAAAAGTACAGGGGCTTTGGATTGTATTGAAAAGTAGTGGTAGAAAACTGACATTTCAACACCAGCTACTATAATTCACTAAGGCAGCACACAATAGAACAACATGATGGAAGAGAAAGAGTAATGCAGCATGATAAACAGAACAGGATGTGAGCATGGATACTTCAGACTCAGACCCAGGTGGAAACAACTATCCCCAGCTACACCAGGGCCCTCAGAGAGGTTGAGTGTAAGGATAAGTGTATGGGAAGATTGCCCAGTAGAAAATAGTAGGGGGTAAGAGCAGGGATCATGGCTGCCCCCACTGTGTGTGTGTATGGCAGAGGGTTGGTCCATTACCTCCTCGGTCTCCTGAGCCTCTTCTCCGTCATCCTCCACCACCACCAGGGTCAGCGTGCTCTTCTTAAAGTCTAGACGGGTGATCTTGGGCCTGGGACACACACGGAAAAGCACACAATTAAACGAGAGATAGTGATCAAGACCCACAAGTCCTTGAACTAGTAGAGACACAGGTAGAGATCAAGTATGACCACAGGTCTTTACCAGAAGAACAGGCCTATCTTGGTCTCTCCCTCAAACACCAGGACTCCAGTTGGGGTCAGTCCTAGCTGGTAGTCATTTCCATCTCGAGCCTGAAGGGACAGACACAGCCATTCAGCACAGTGTTACAGTTTACTTACCTTCCTTAATCTCCACTAGAGTCTTGTTTTTATACCAGTAGAGCAAGACAAAGAGAGAGCAAGAGAGATAAGAGAGACCCCCATCCTGGTGTCCTCACCTTGACCATGTGCATGTCCACCCCATACATCTCCAGCCACTTGGCCTTGTTCAGATAGTTAATCTCCGCCTGCGATGGCATCTGGCCCCTGGGATGGAGCGGTGGGAGAACAGGCAGAATACTAGATTAAACAGGGGATAAGGTTGGTGGGTGATGAAGGTCACACGCAAAGAATGTTGACTCTTGGGATGAACCACAACTGATGATACTAAATCATAAGTGACATTAAAATCTCAACAATGACGAAGTCATACATCACAGGTAGCTCATGCATGTGTTCCAGGTTAAAAAAAAAAAACACCCACTGACAAGATTTAGCATCTGTTACATCCCCTATAGTACATGAGTCAGGGTAACCTGGGGTCAAGATCGGCCCACACTGAGACATGCTTTAAATCCATTTCTAAAAAATAAGCAAACCTAACCATACTTGGGAATACCCCAGCCCCAGTACATCAAGGGTGATCAAATAATATAGCGGGTGGATGATCTACACTCCCCAAGGAAAGGTAAATAATTGAGAAGCTTAAGTAGCCTAACCCTATAGGCAGTGAAATACAGGAGAAACTCCTGGCTGTAACCATCGTATACACAGTAATGTAAAGGCTGTATATGACCGGCTATACAACCTCTAGACATTGGTGACACTTTACAATACCTTATCATTAAAAAATGCTTTATAAAATGCCATATTAAGGAGATATCATAAATTGTTACTCAGACATTTTCTGTGATATCATTGTTTTACCTGCACTCCTTCCAGGTGTTGAAGATTGCCAGCTCCATGGCCTCAGTCTGTTCTGGCATGAAGCGGAACTCCGACACCAGATCCAGGGCATGCTCCCCAGGGTCACAGTCTCCCAGTTCAGCTGGAACACAACAGGTAACATACTGAGTACTTTAAGCCCAACTCAGACACCAGATCCAGGGCATGCTCCCCAGGGTCACAGTCTCCCAGGTCAGCTGGAACACAACCAGACATGGGTTCTCTGAATCACTCTAGAAGGTTGGTTAAGGCATGCTGTCTGGGATTGTTTATCAATGAAAGAGATGCTAATAAGAAGCTGTATGTATTCGTCTATCACCATCATTTGGGTCCCCGATTTAGGATTTATAGATGACCCGTTAGCTATTAATGACATTTGTTATTTTGAATAATTCCTTTAAAGTTGCCTGCTTCAATTTCTCAAACCCACTAGGACACTAACATTAAAATACATCCAAATCATATTTAAGTGGAGCAACAAACATCCAATGATGCCTCACTCCTCTTTCCTTACATAGCATCATGGAGATAACCCTGTCTGACTGCAGGCAGGGGTATAAATAGGACAACAGTATGCTATCTGGGTAATGGAGGTGAGGAGAGACTCTTTGTTATCAGTGATTTGCTGCAGACCAAGGCAGAGTAGTGATGTGTCAGAGCTCAACGTGGGGCTAAGGGTCAGGGGTCGGGGCCATGACAGGGATGGATGTTGCTGACAGGGTAGAGAAGGGAATGCCTCACCTCCTCCTGGTCATTGGTCAACAAATCAAATTAAGTGTGGGAAATATGGACAGAATGGAGTCGAGCTACCGACCGGACATTCAGTAGGTTACATTGAAATCTGAGGCTTTGACTAACTGCTTGAGGGTCCATTATTTGACTTGCTGGACATTTAGCTAGCAGGCATCAAGCAGAACAGAATACAATCTGAAATCCTGATATCTATTCTACCTAAAAGCATGACCGTTTTGTTTGGGAAGGGCCATTCAGAGTTCTGGCTAAAGAGTGAGTTTTGAGAAACAAAAAGTGGTTTTGCTGTAAATAAAGGGGCTGTGATGGTGTGGATGACTTGAGCGAGAGAGAGAGAGCGAGAGAGGGGATAGTGAGAGGGGATGAGGGAGAGGGCTGGATTAGGGGGCCTTTGCAGAGAGCTGGGCTCTAATGAGCTTGCATTTACCCCCACAGAGGAGCTGGAAGAGAGAGAGGGGGCTCATTTCCATTCAGAACAACCCTGGAGTGCCCATTTACAGTTGGAACACTGAGCAAGGACTGCAGCCTCAGCATTTGGGCCAACTCCTCTGGGCAGTGCTGCGGCAGCAGCACACATTCTTGAAGAGAGGGTAGCGATAAACCCAAATTATCTTCTATTTCCACAAATACTCCACCATGTTAATAGGCTCTGAAAGGCTACTGTGGCGCTATGGTCTCTCCCTGCTGATAGTGAAGATTCCACCCCCTCAGAAAACTGCAACTCGGTGGCTCTCATTCAAGAAGAGTTATGACAACCACACCGAGACATTGGGCCATTGTTGTTCTTACCTTGCAAAGAGAAGGCCGCCAGCTCCACTGCTGTGTCGAAAGGACATTCTAACCTGTGATACAAGGACGAGTGTTCAGTAGGAAAAAATGCTGTGGTCTGAGTGCTGTTGCTTTCAACAAGGTACAGTACACACTAGGCAAGGATACTGTCTGAAGAGATCAGTCACAGCTGTTTCAGCAGGGAACTATTGCATCTAACAGCCCGTTTCTCGCTCCAGAGCTAATACACAACAACCCGGTGTTATTGGATTCCTGGACAAACATGAACACTAATCCCCATGTAAGCGAAAATGGATACTAATATTCACAATCTACTTATTGATGTAAATAGTTTCCTTCCAACATCACGTGTGTAATCCACTACTGTAGCTAAGCCTCTTAGCATCTGTATCATGATGCAACAGAACAGATATAGCTAACATGTCTATAGGCCAAGTACATCATTACATCAGCCATGTTAAATATATTGAAGCACATGAAGTCTACACTAATGTAATATACTGTACATCTAATATAGGAAGAGCAAAACAGTGGGTGAGGGAGGTTACTTACTTGCCACTGAGGATATCTTGTTTTAGTTGCAATACAAATAGATATCTGCGAGAATAAAAGGGTCATTTGTTCATAAAAAGTCCAGATTAATGTCCCCAATAAATACAAATGTTCTAAAAACAATTGGTGATTATTGAATAGTAAATAAGACGACCACAAGGTGACCTGGTCAACTCCTCATGCAGGTTGTTGGGTTCTGAGGAGTAGAATTTGACCCTCATGTGAAGGCAGTATGGGGGTCCGACTGCACAGAGGTAGGGGAGGAACGGAAGAGAGGAAGGAAAGAAAGAGGTTTGAAATGAGAATGGCATTAATGAAATCCATCTGTTTCTGGCTGTTCCATCAACATACCCATCCATTATACATCTCTAGAGCTACATTGGTACAGAAAAGAGGCAATAGAAGGGCTGGCTATAGCTTGTGATTGTCAATGAGGTCAAAAACATATACTTACTTTTGACTTGTTTTTTAATGCTTTTTGTAACGTCAAGCCAATGCTGCAAAAGAGACGAGAAAAGAACACATTTCAATGACAGGAAAGAATCAACCATCTAGACTCAAGCGAATCCATGGCATGGGCAAGGCCAAAAACACCTAGGATACCACACACAGTATGATTGTGTCACTAGAAAGGGAATTTCTGATTTGTAACTCGTCTGGGAGTTGGGAGACTGAGGCATGAACAATTGTATGAGGGAGGGGCAGGGGTTTAGGAGGGTGCGTGAGTAGGGGGGTAGGGTAGGGGGTGCTGCTCAAGCTGATGAGGGAACGGAAGGTCTCTGCCACAGCCCTATTTCACACTTCTCTCCCCCACATTCCTCTCTCCAGATCTCCCTCCCTACTACCTCTCTCCTCTCCTTCCTTCTATGCCCGTCACACCATATCAGCTTGCCCTGGCTGCTGGGTCTTTGATAGACACTGAACTTAATTTTTACTTTCTGCAACAAACTGTACTTGAACCTTTCAACAGCCATATATATATATATATATATATAGTATGTGAACTGTACACACTGTTATTCAAATCCCTATTCCAGAGAAGAGCAATTCAAGTTAAGTGGATAAATCTAACCATAACAAACCCCTTCCTAATTCTTAGAACAAGGTTGGGTGGGTGGTAGTAAAAGTCAGTCTCTAGGACAGTCTGCTACTCTGGTCTTACCGGTACTTGTGCAGAGTCCATGAAGCGTAGTCCGAAGTAGTCCTTCTCTACGATGTCCAGATGATACATGATCTGGTCAAACAGCTCCTCACCTTTGGCTTTTTTCTGACAGAGCAAGAGAGATGTCAGAGGTCACACAGTCATTAATCTGGAAGCAATGTCATCAATCATTCAACAGACTAGGTCTAGACTTTTCACTGTGTTCTCTTTAGCATTTTAATAATAGTTTCATATTTCAAATATTTTTAAACTGTTGCTCAATGTTATTTATTATGGTTAACACAATACAAGGGGAACGAGCAAGTGGAGAAGTTTCGCTAAGTCACTACTGGTGGAAAAGTTATAGAGCTGTTTTAAGGGTTTGTGTATTCTTCCCTGATACTCCACTCCCCAGACACACTTGATTTCATTGCCTCTATAACTGATTAGAGAACACGCAAAAAAGAGACGAGAGACAAATAGAACATATTATTTAGCTGGCTACTTTAAAATCAGGCACACTGCCACATGTTTAAGTCTTTCCCTTCTGTTCTGGTGAGCAGTTTGAACTCTATGATAGAGTGTTTCCTGCAGTCAGTCTGACAGGTCGTACCAGTCTCCAGTCTGCACTGCTCAGACGGGGTGTTAGCTGCCCAACTCCTGTAGCCTGCTGCTGTACTAGCTAGTTCAGTACACGGCCAACTTAAAAACAGCAGGAAGAATGGCAGCACTGGGGTCACCATGGCAACCTGTTAGTAGGCTGCAACACAGCGAGTCAGCGTGACCCCAGTCAGTCTCTACTCTCTGCCCAGCAGTCTGACTGACTAACCACACACAGTAGCCTGACAACACAGTACACAGTCTGTAGCCCTGTAGTGAAGTCTCAGCTAATGAGTGATCTACAGGCCAGCCTATGAAAACAAAACGCTCCCACTACCTCTGCCTCACACCACCAGAGAGCGAGACACGGAAAAAACAATAGATGTGGTTGGTCGGTCACTCCACTGCGCTGAATGACATTGAGGTCATTTGTGTTCAAGGTGACTGAATGGTCAAATCTTATAGAAGGGGTGAAAACGCCCCTTGTAGTGGCTGGCAGAGTTCACTGCCATTCTGCAGAGCTTTCTTTGCCTCGAGTTTCTCAGATGAATACAAGCAACGTTAGACCAAGTCCACCAACAGAGAGGACACTCCCAAGTGCAAAAAACAATGGAAAACGCACAACACTAAAGATGTAGCTTAAAGCACACAAAATCAGAACATGCAGTAAAGTCTGCAACAACATTGCTGAAACCTAACAAGCATATTACTGGTTGTGACACTGCTGTGTGCATACAGCGACACACACACACACAATACCCTGCAGGGGAACAAACATTGACATGTGCAGTGAGGACTCAGGCCTGCACTGCCATGCTCTGGTCGGGTACATTATACAGGGGGAGTGGTCGTGATGGGTAGAGAGGAGAGGATGCTGCCATTGAACAGTCCTCAGTGTTAATCCAAGCTTGCCGGATGCTCACGCAGGCCCCATAGAGTTGGCATAGCTCACAAAGCGCCCCTTCGGCCAGGGAGAATGGACAAAGGAGCCATTGTGCGCTCCAGTGAACTCCAGGCCTCGCTGTCGCATTGTTCACCAGAGGTTTCCAGTCTGCTCGACCAACCATCTGCCTTTGGAGGCACAGTTACATTCCTAAGGCTGCTCACTGCATGCAAGTCAGAGGATTGCCACTGAGGGAGGGGTACAAAATAAAATTAAAATCGGCCTCCCCACCCTACGCAAGTTAGAGCCACTGAGGGAGGACTGCGGAAGAAATATGGCAGCCCCCCTCCTTCTTCCCACCAATTGTCTTAAAAGCTTGAGGCTCCTTTATTCAGACTGGACTGAGTTCTGGAGCTGGAGGTGTCAGAGAAGAGACGAATCATTAGACTATTTACTGTGCCGTTTGTGTCAAAAAGAATAGCTGCTGCTTTAGAGGTGTAACCCCAGGAAACCCTTTGGGTTGACATAAGCATTCAGCCATGTTGGTAAGAGCAATAAACAAGCTACGCCACACTCTTTCTTCAAATGTCATTCTGGACAGTTTACTGACCAGCACCCAGGGTTGCACATTTTGGGGAATATTCAGAGGTGGAAACATTCCATGGAAATTAACAGGAATATATGGGAATATAATACCATTTAAATGTAGATTTTCTTTTTGCGTTGGATATATTTACCATATCATATAGAGACAGAGACCTTTGCCTTTTCATAAGTAGACATAATTGCAAATGATTAAATCCTTCCAACAGAATAAAAAATAATAATGTTTTGTTACGAATTGAACTTCAATTAAACGAGTTGACTCACTGAACAAAACGGCATATATAATGGTCCCCAATGATCCATCGCATCTCCCAAAAACATTTCAACATTCATCTGTAAAATCATAACCAAAGCTTTAGTTTATAGTCTTCCTCTCAGGCTTCCATGTCTTCTCCCTGGACCTCCTCAATGTCCACCTCTTGAACATCAGACTGAGGCCTCATCTTCACTGTCACTTTCCAACCTTGTTGAGGATGGCTCGTTGTCAGGCTCAAAAAGCCTCAAATTTGACCAGATGGCCACCAATTTTTCAATGGTCAGCCTGTTGTGTGCTTTGGTTTGTGTGTTCCCAAACAAGTACCAGTTGCGCTCTGAGGTGGCTGATGTTGGTGGGATTTGAAGGATGGAGGCAACAGGGGAAAGAGGCTCAGATCCACAAAGTCCCTCCCAGCAGGTGGCTGATGAGATATGCAGGTAGGACTGCCATATTGCATCTCCATCCCAAAGCCCTTGCTTGGAAGTGTACTTCGTCAGACTGCCAAGAACCAGGCCAAGGTGGCGAGACACTGTAGTGATGACACCATAGGTCTTTTTTGTCTCTGCTCCAAACAGGCTGCTCTTGCCATCATATTTGGGGTCCATCATGTACGCTGCTGAGTGTATGGGCTTCAGGCAAAAGTCTTCACACTTTTTGATGCATTTCAGAACTGCAGTGTCCTCTGCTTGGAGCAACAGCAAAGTGGACAGGGCAGTACAAAAGTATTATATTATATGTGCAAGCAGAGTCTGCACATCAGACAGGATGGCATTGTCACCCTCAATCTGTGCAATGGCTACTGCTATAGGTTTCAGGCTGCTTACCACTCTCTCCCAAAATACATCATCCAGGAGAATCCTCTTGATGGGGTTGTCCATATCGGCAGAGTGTGATATGGCCATTTGTTGGAGTTCTTCCCCTCCAGGAGACTTTCAAACATGATGACAACACCACCCCAATGTGTGTTGCTGGGCAGCTTTAAAGTGGTGCTCTTATTCTTCTCACTTTGCTTGGTGAGGTAGACTGCAGCTATAACTTGATGACCCTTCACACACCTAACCATTTCCTTGGCTCTGTTGTAGAGTGTATCCATTGTTTTCAGTGCCATGATGTCCTTGAGGAGCAAATTCAATGCATGAGCAGCATAGCCAACGGGTGTGATGTCAGAGGAAACACCGCGCACCTGTGGCGGGCCGGGCGCAGTGCGCGCTAACCAAGGTTGCCAGGTGCACGGTGTTTCCTCCGACACATTGGTGCGGCTGGCTTCCGGGTTGGATGGCGCTGTGTTAAGAAGCAGTGCGGCTTGGTTGGGTTGTGTATCGGAGGACACATGACGTTCAACCTTTGTCTCTCCCGAGCCCGTACGGGAGTTGTAGCTACTATCTTGTCTAACCGCTACTATAAAATTGGATACCACGAAATTGGGCAGAAAAAGGGATGAAAAAAAAATAATAATAAAAATGACTACTGTTCTACTTTACTGAAATAAGCCAAAGGTGTTAGGTTTCACCAATACAAACCTAGCATCTTGTACTAGACCTATGTCAACATGTTTATTCACTATTATTCACTATTACAGTTAGTCCCGAGTATGGCTGCTGTACAGTAGCAACATGCATGTCAGATATCACACAAAAAATCTAAACAAAGGGACAGACCATTAGGGCCAAAGCGGTCTCAGAAGAACACAAAGAAAACATAAGGCCTTGATGATCAAAATGAGTTATTGCCTGGGAAGCCCATTGGCAGCCTAAACAGTGACGTTATTACGTAACCCAGCAGTTCTGCTTCGTAACACTTAAGTGAATAAATGGTCAAACTATATCAACTAGCCTAGAACTCTTACATAGCAGAGCTATAGATCCAGAGTTACAGCTAGCCTAACAGTTCACAATGTTCCTTCCAAACGGATTTTCACATGACTATGACAAAGCTATTAGAAAACTGCACGCAGGCTCATGTCCTGAACTCCACAAACTCTTCAGACATAAACATGGACGGCCTATCCCATGTTGTAATAACTCCCACTAGCATTGAATTCAGAGGCATTGCCAAAAAAATAGAAAAAAAAACTACTGGAGAAGCTCTGTGACAATAGACCTATAGCATTTACAGTGGAATACACCTCAAGTACCTCGACTAACCGGTACCCCCTGTATATTGCCTCGCTATTGTTATTTTACTGCTGCTGTTTAATTATTTGTTACTTTTATTATCTACTTAACACCTAGTTTTTCTTAAAACTTCTTAAAGCATTGTTGGTTAAGGGCTTGTAAATAAGCATTTCACTCTAAGGTCTACCTACACCTGTTGTATTCGGTGCATGTGAACATTTTCATTCGATTTTAATACCAGAGTGTCATCAACTGGTTGGACAGCTGGAATGCCTTAGAAATTCCAACCCTGAGAAATCAAAGAGGACATTGTGGGCCAAGAGCAAATCTTCCCATTCGAGAAGACCATCTCCACTCACTTGGCTCCTGGCTGTGGGTGGGTCATGTGACCAGGTGTGCTGTAGAGGGATCATGGAATTACAGGTGATCAGCAGCACTCAATACAACAGTGAACTACACATAAACACACTGGCACGCACCTCTCATGTGGCCAAGTCACACATCAGTGAGTCAAGACCTGACAGTGACACTCTCAGTAACTCATTAACAGCACAGCAAGAGGGCAACAAGCTACCTAAGAACAGGCCCACAACATGATTAGGGTCTCAGAGCAATACACGCAGTCAGCCAGGAAAGCGAAGGCTAGCTTTTTCAAACTGATTTGCATGCTGTAGCTCTAACTCCAAAAGGTTTGGGACACTGTAAAGTCCTTGGAGAATAAGAGCACTTCCTCCAAGCTGCCCACTGCACTGAGGCTAGGTAAGACTGTCACCACCGATAAATGCACGATAATCGAGAATATCAATAAACATTTCTCCACGGCTGGCCATGCTTTCCTCCTGGCTAGCCCAACTAGAGGTTGACCGATTAATCGGAATGGCGGATTAATTAGGGCCGATTTCACGTTTTCATAATCGGAAAATTGTATTTTTGGGCGCCGATTTGCAGATCTTTTTTTTTTTTTTTTTTACACCTTTATTTAATCTTTATTTAACTAGGCAAGTCAGTTAAGAACACATTTTTATTTTCAATGACGGCCTAGGAACGGTGGGTTAACTGCCTCGTTCAGGGGCAGAAAGACAGATTTTCACATTGTCAGCTCGGGGGATCCAATCTTGCAACCTTACAGTTAACTAGTCCAACGCAATAACGACCTGCCTCTCTCTCGTTGCACTCCACAAGGAGATTGCCTGTTACGCAAACGCAGTAAGCCAAGGTAAGTTGCTAGCTAGCATTAAACTTATCTTATAAAAAACGATCAATCATAATCACTAGTTAACTACACATGGTTGATGATATTACTAGATATTATCTAGCGTGTCCTGTGTTGCATATAATCTGACTGAGCATACAAGCATACAAGTATCTAAGTATCTGACTGAGCGGTGGTAGGCAGAAGCAGGCGCGTAAACATTCATTCAAACAGCACATTCCTGCTTTTTGCGAGCAGCTCTTCGTTGTGCATCAAGCATTGCGCTGTTTATAACTTCAAACCTATCAACTCCCGAGATGAGGCTGGTGTGACCGAAGTGAAATGGCTGGCTAGTTAGCGCGCGCTAATAGCGTTTCAAACTTCACTCGCTCTGAGCCTTGGGGTGGTTGTTTCCCTTGCTCTGCATGGGTAACGCTGCTTCGTAGTGGTGGATGTTGTCATTGTATTGCTGGTTCGAGCCCAGGGAGGAGCGAGGAGAGGGACAGAAGCTATACTGTTACACTAGCAATACTAAAGTGCCTATAAGAACATCCAATAGTGAAAGGTTAATGAAATACAAATGGTATAGAGGGAAATAGTCCTATAATTTCTATAATAACTACAACCTAAAACCTCTTACCTGGGAATATTGAGGAACCACCAGCTTTCATATGTTCTCATGTTCTGAGCAAGGAACTGAAACGTTAGCTTTCTTACATAGCACATATTGCACTTTTACGTTCTTCTCCAACACTTTGATTTTGCATTATTTAAACCAAATTGAACATGTTTCAGTATCTACTTGAGGCTAAATTGATTTTATTTATGTATTATATTAAGTTAAAATAAGTGTTCATTCAGTATGGTTGTAATCGTCATTATTACAAACGCAATTTTTTAAAATTTAATTTATTTATTATTATTTTATTTTTTTTTAAAAAATTTTATTTATTTTTTTATTTATTTTTTTAAATCGGCCGATTAATCGGTATTGGCTTTTTTTGTCCTCCAGCAATCGGTATCGGCGTTGAAAAATCATAATCGGTCAACCTCTAATCCCAACCCCGGCTAACAGCTCCGCACCCCTCGCAGCTACATGCCCGAGTCTCCCCAGCTTCTCCTTCACCCAAATCCAGAGAGCTGATGTTCTGAAAGAGCTGCAAAACCTGGACCTGTACAAATCAGCTGGGCTAGACAATCTGGACCCTCTCTTTCTAAAATTATTCACCGCTATTGTTGCAACCCCTATTACCAGTCTGTTCAACCTATCTTCCGAGATCCCTAAAGATTGGAAAGCTGCCGCGGTCATGCCCCTCTTTAAAAGGGGGTGACACTCTAGACCCAAACTGTTATAGACCTATATCAATCCTGCCCTGCCTTTCTAAAGTATTCAAAAGCCAAGTTAATAAACAGATCACTGACCATTTCGAATCCCACTGTACCTTCTCCGCTGTGCAATCCGGTTTCCGAGCTGATCACGGGCGCACCTCAGCCACGCTCAAGGTACTAAACGATACCATAAACCCCATAGATAAAAGACAGTACTGTGCAGCCGTCTTCATCAACCTGGGCAAGGCTTTCGAGTCTGTCATTCACCGTATTCTTATCGGCAGACTCAACAGCCTTGGTTTCTCAAATGACTGCCTCGCCTGGTTCACCAACTACTTCTCAGACAGAGTTCAGTGTGTCAAATCGGAGGGCCTGTTGTCCTGACCTCTGGCAGTCTATGGGGGTGCCACAGGGTTCAATTCTCAGGCTGACTCTTTTCTCTGTATATATCAATGATGTCGCTCTTGCTGCGGGTGATTCCCTGATCCATCGTTACGCAAACGACACCATTCTGTATACATCTGGCCCATCTTTGGACACTGTTAACTAGCCATACAACTCCTTCTGTGGCCTCTAACTGCTCTTAAACGCTAGTAAAACCAAATGCATGCTTTTCAACCGTTCACTGCCCGCAACTGACTAGCATCACTACTCTGGACGATTCTGACTTAGAATATGTGGACAACTACAAATACCTAGGTGTCTGGCTAGACTGTAAACTCTCCTTCCAGAATCACATTAAGCATCTCCAATCCAAAATTACATCTAGAATTGACTTCCTATTTCACAAAGCCTCCTTCACTCATGCTGCCAAACATACCCTTGTAAAACTGACTATCCTACCGATCCTCAACTTTGGTGATGTCATTTACAAAATAGCTTCCAATACTCTACTTAGCAAACTGGATGCAGTCTATCACAGTGCCATCCGTTTTGTCACCAAAGCCCCAAATATTACCCACCACTGCGACGTGTATGCTCTAGTCGGCTGGCCCTCACTACATATTCGTCGCCAGACCCATTGGCTCCAGGTCATTTATAAGTCTATGCTAGGTAAAGCTCCGCCTTATCTCAGCTCACGATAACAACACCCACCAGTAGCACGTGCTCCCGCAGGTATATCTCACTGGTCATCCCCAAAGCCAACACCTGCTTTGGCCGCCTTTCCTTCCAGTTCCCTACTGCCAATGACTGGAACGAATTGCAAAACTCGCTGAAGCTGGAGACGTAAAATTGCCCTCACTAACTTTAAACATCAGCTATGTGATCAGCTAACCGATCGCTGCAGCTGTACATAGCCCATCTGTAAATAGCCCACACAATCTACCTACCTCATCCCCATATTGTTTTTAATGTACTTTTCTGCTCTTTTGAACACCAGTATTTCTACTTGCACATATATCACTCGTGTTAATTTGCTAAACTGTAATTACTGTAATTACTATTTATTGCCTTAACACCTCACGCCATTTGCACACACTTTATATAGACTTTTTTTCTTCTATTGTGTTATTGACTGTATGCTTGTTTATTCCATGTGTAACTATTTTGTTTGTGTCGCATTGCTTTGCTTTATCTTGGCCAGGTCGCAGTTGTAAATGAGAACTTGTTCTCAACTAGCTTACCTGGCTTAAATGAAAAAAAAAAAAAATTGAGGGCGCTAGTCAGCAAGTACTATACAGTAGAACCTTATATGTGGGAATCAACCCACACAGACACAGAGAGAGAGATATTCAGCCTCAGGGCACCTGCCATGCCAAAAATGCTCCTACCTCTGTCCTCCTTCCTTTTGAAATATCGTTTGATGACCCTATACAAAACATCCACCTGTTACTTTCTCATGAGGCATTTTTTTTGTTTTTTGTGTAAAGTCTCACCGGTAGGTCCACACTGACATCAGTGCCGTCCAGCAGTGACACACGACAGGTGATGACAGACTTGGCCTCCCCGGCAGCAGGGATGTGTGTGGTGGCCCGCTGGGCCTCTCTCAGCCGGGCCTTCTCAGCATGCTTACGGACGGACCGCCGGCCCAGCGTCCGGCGGAGGAAACTCAGCATGGTGGGGGCCTAGTGAACACTACCTGCACATGTGAGAGGAAGGATTACTGATACAATCTGTCGTGTTCCTCAATCAGAGGGCTGTGATGTTAAAACAATCTATTAAATAATGTGATGTGACAGAAGCCTTATTAGTATGCAAATCAAAATGGTGTGACTTATCACCACAACTAACCTAAGTGCTCTTATCTGCCTAGGTATTACTTTTGGGCTTTTCTGTGAGTACAATGTTTGTCGTGGACTAAACTTCAATCCATGGTGAAGGAAGGTTATGATGAACTTAACTTGTTGGTGAAAGAAGTTCGTTAACTTCCTTCACTATGGAGTGGAGTTTTAGTCCGCTAATGTTCGTAGACTCACAATAATCCAATGGTTGTTCCAAACGGCTAGCAAAGACGTTGTGAATAAACACTTGCTGTATTTACCATAACATTACACTGTAGTTAGCTAAATTGGGTAGTGTATTATTAGCCATTTGTTACATACATTAGGGCTGTAGTTAATGATAACAATTTTACAGAGCAATTTAGACTGAACATTTGGACTGCTAACTATCAGATAGTACAGACTATGCTATTAGCTAGCTATGCGGTACCAGATAATAGTTATGCTAGTTAATTTGCTGGCTAGTTAGCTACCTGGTAACGTTAACTAACCAACCAACTAGATAGTTAGCTAGAAGCTTTGCCCGAATAAATATTGTATTAATTTAGATCTTAATTACATTTCATTCAAGTATTAACTATTGAAGAATAACTAGACAAAATTGGCTTTGACTAGTCACATCATGAGCGAGAGCAACAGGTTTAGCAGGCAAGCTACCTCTTGTGATAACGACGCGTTACTGAAGCAACAGATGAAAGAAATCAGGCGACATACACTTGCTGCTGCTGTCGCCGATGGCCACTTGTAGATCCGAAAGTCCTAAAGGAATAGCAACTCACGAAAGACTTGGCTAAAATAACAACCAATCCACGTGCATTGTTCACTTTACAAACAAATGAAAACGAATGTTTCCATGGTCGATAAGTATTCTACTGTATTTCCTATTCGATCGATACCCTAACGAGATAATTTCCACAAGTCCCAAGAAAAGAGGGAGGCAAGATTTCCCGCAGGAAATGACGTCAAAATAAATCCCAAACACACAGCTATTTGTATTTAAAGAGACATTAGGGTGTTGAGTGCGGTCATTGGTTGGGTGCATAGAAATGTAATTATATTTATATTGTTGGGTGTTTCTGTTGTAGTAATCATGAGATACAATGTAGCCAATTATGAAAAGCATTACTTGAAATATAACAAATACATATACCCAAGTATGTATTATCATAGAATCATATTATGCCGATATAAGGACTGAACAAACCAGTAGATACTTTCGAGTCGGTACATTCAGTAATAGATTACGGTACATTTTTAAACGGCATTATGGTAGTCAGTGTAATTTTTTTTTTCTCAATCAGACCAAATATCTACTGTATGAACTACTGAATCTTCTCCATTTAGCAACAGCGCCACTCACTGGTCATGTTGATGGCACATGTCTGGTCTTGATGAGGTCATTATAGTATCTCCTGCCATGGATATCCATTGACTGACAGGGATGAGACCAGACCGTCCGTACCTGTGCACTTCTTTCAAACATACTTGATACTTAAAGAGAGCCTCTTGGACAGATGTCATTGTTTGCATGGAGTCTAACTCAGGCTGTTGGAACTTGCAAGGTTGATTACAGACGAGCAGAAATGCTATGTTTTAGGCTTCTTACATTGATGCTACTTTCTAAATAATTTTAAGCATCAGTCGTATTTCTCGAATGTAGAACTTGGAATACAGGTACGTGTGTGAATTAAGACAGAAGAGTGGTTGAGGAAATCCATATGTACCATGACAATATTATCAAAACATTGCATTGACCTCACTTTTGCAGTGTGGAAAAGCAACGTGAGATGAAGCAATTTTTTCATGCTTTCAGACAAGTTTTAATCGTTTTTAATAAATCTTATAAACATATTCAAAGCACTGTCAAATGACAATATCAGAAAGAAAAAAACAAAGCACAATGCACAGAGCAACTGAAAACAAGTGTTTGAAACAGAAGTAAAATCAACTTAATGGAGTGAGAGTTGAAAGAAATGTAAGCTTTCAATTTTTCTTCTATTTTTAAACACAAGTTGTCACATGTCATTCTCTATATAAAAACATTTTAACTCACAAATGATTTTCCCTTTTATTTTAAAGATTGTTTTTAAATATACAACATTGTATTTACATGGTTGAGTATATTTACAAAAAAAATAAGCATCACTGTAGGTTTGAGTTTTTGTTCCCTACAGGTGTCTAAAAACAAATAAAATGATAAATAAAAAGTAAACACCATTTTATGTTTCTGACATATTCAGTAGCAGGCATGGCTACCCAGTCATCTGCAAAGTGCTGTCCATTCTCAAGAAGCATGAACCGTTTCTTTCACAAAACTACAACACGGCCACCCTCCCATACCTACCCCACCCTGCTTCCCTCCCCTCCTGCCTCCAAACAGCACCCCACAGTACCCTGATACGCTATCATAACACTTTGAACAAAGCTCAATTCTGGACATTTGTGAAAATAAAATTTGATGGTTCTGGAAACCCAAGTCTTGTATGTGGCATTCTGTAGTCTTGCTCCTATGATCCGTCATCATAATACTCTCAGGCATAACAGAATGAGCCGGATTCCATGTATGATTTCATAAAATTAAAATAATCAAAATGACAGTTTTGTGGATTCCACACAGTGGGTTGATGATTGACCATTGGGGACTGTGTGCAAGCCAGGTGAAAGGGAGCAATTTACTTCATGGGCTTCTCACAGCGTGGTCATAATGTATTTATTACCAATGTACGTGCTATAGATGCATCACACAGTCACCTCAGGTCAAGAAGATGGAAAAAAACTATGGCAAATAAGTTTACAAGCAGGCTTCACCCCAGACATCTAACATTGAGTTAGTAATGAGTGTCAGCCAGGTTATGGTGAAATGGCAAGGGGTTAGCAAATGGTTACACGGCATGACGCCATGAGACAGAGCCACAGCAGCACCAGAGACAGGACATAATATACACACGCAAGAAAAATTGCTGAGTCACAGAGACACACCACATAACTACACTGACGGTCCCACACACATCCACTCTAAACATACACATGGTTGTGCAGAATAGTGCATCGGAGAAGGTGCCACTACCTGCAGTGCCAAGATGGCAGCAACCAATGAAACAAAGCAAGAAACAGCCTCTTCCATGAGAAGAGTAGCTAAAACTATAAAGAAGCTGATAACTCCAATACAAGAACTGCTGAAAATGACAATACAGTTGAACCAGTTTGAAAAGGACACCTCGTGCACCCCGATTTTTTTTTACAAAACATGTTATAACTGTGTTGGCTACAACAAATGCCCAGCAATGTGCACCTAAAACACCCTTAAGTGATTATCATTTCCAATAAAAAGAACGTGCCTTAAAGCCTCTAAGTACCATTTAAATATATTTTAAAAAATGTGGGGGTATATAATTACTAATATTTGAATGATCTTAGTATTGTTGGCTTAAAATCTCGACAGACACACAAAGACAGCGAGAAATGTAACTTAAAAAGGTTGTTTTAAGGTCTCCCATTTGATAGCTTTATTTGCCATGGTGTGACTGGGGACTCTATGAAATACTGTAGCTTAGAGTAGATCCACGCCCTGCCAAATTGGACAATTTAACATGCCAATCAACGTCAGTCAATGACTCGTTCGTTCTATGCAAAAACCAAGGCAGTGACACGACAGCCACACGGTTAGCTAGGGTTAGACAAAGTGCTCCGATGTGTGTCTATTGTCATAACTTGACAAGAAAAGCAAAGAATATAATAAATAAAAACCATTTACTATAAAGTAAAATTCTCACTACTTTTTACTACCTATGATTTCATTTGGGAAGCATGAAGCTAGGACTCGCACTAACGTTTGTTCAGTGGACAGGGTTTGACAAACTAAAACACAATAAATACTACTTGAAAAAGATACGGTGTCTCTCGATCGGCCGGAGGGACATAGAAGAAAAGGCATGTCCGTCTACATAACATAAATGGATTCATTTGTCAATGATTTTCAGTTTTTTGTCGGCATAAAGTGCAACAGTGCTTTGTTCTCTCCTTGGCCCACGGCAGTACCCATGGTAGCCAGGGCTCTTCCTCCATGGTGCTGGGCATCTCACTACAAACCCAGGTCAGGTCCAAGGGATTAGAGGTTAGGTTTCAGGGCATTCGCTGGTCACGCTGGTCTCACTTGTCACACTGGTCACACTAGCGCTAATGCTAATGCTAACATCTTCCTCTTCCTCTTCTCCATTTTCTTCTACTTCTCTCTGGTATAGGTTGGACTTCAGGGGTTTGACCATGCCTTCCTCATAGACCCTCAAGATGGCTTCACACACAAACTTGTACTGGCTCTGAGGACACAGAAGAGAAAGAGGGAAAGGAAGAGAACATCAGTAACAGTAGGAGCTAATGGCAAGACATGAGTAAACAAGCCAGAGCAGCCAGTGATTGGGATAGAGGCAGCCAGGGATGAATAAACAACCTGAAAAGCCAACTTCCCTGAGGTGGGAAGCAGTGGTGAGTGCATTTGGAAAGTATTCAGACCCCATTACTTTTTCCACTTTGTTACGTTACAGCTTTATTTTAAAATTAATCTCCACACAATATCCCATAATGACAAAGCAAAAACAGGTTTAGAATTTTTAGCAAATGTTTTAATAAAAACAGAAATTCCTTTTTTAACATGCGTATTCAGACCCTTTGCTAGACTCGAAATTGAGCTCAGGTACATTCTGTTTCCAATTATCATCCTTGAGATGTTTCTACAACTTGATCCAGTTCACCTATGGTAAATTCAATTGATAGGACATGATTTGGAAAGTCACAACTGTCTATATAAGGTCCCACAGTTTATAGTGCATGTCAGAACAAAAACCAAAAGATGAGGTCGAAGGAATTGTCCGTAGAGCTCCAAGACAGGATTGTGTTGAGGCACAGATCTGGGGAAGGGTACCAAAACATTTCTGCAGCATTGAAGGTCCCCAAAGAACACAGTGGCCCCCATCATTCTTAAATGGAAGAAGTTTGTAACCACCAATACTCTTCTTGGAGCTGGCTACCAGGCCAAACTGAGCAATTGGGGAGAAGGGCCTTGGTCAGGGTGATAACCAAGAACCCAATGGTCACTGACAGAGCTCTAGAGTTAATCTGTGGAGATGGCAGAACCTTCCAGAAGGACAACCATCTCTGCAGCATTCCACCAATCAGGCCTTCATGCTGGAATGGCCAGATGGAAGCAACTCAGTTAAAAGGCACATGACAGCCCACTTGGTGTTTGCCACAGGCACCTAAAGGACTCTTTTACAATGAGAAACAAAAGAAACCAAGATTGGACTCTTTGGCTGAATGCCAAGTGTCATATCTGGAGGAAACCTTACACCATCCCTACGGTGAAGCATGGTGGTGGCAGCATCATGCTGTGGGGGTGTTTTTCAGTGGCAGGGACTGGGAGACTAGTCAGGATCGAGGGAAAGAAGAACTGAGCAAAGTACAGAGATCCTTGATGAAAACCTACTCCAGAGCACTCAGGACCTAAGACTGGGGCAAAGGTTCACCTTCCATCAGGACAACGACAAGAAGCACACAGCCAAGACAACGCAAGAGTGGCTTCGAGACAAGTCTGAATGTCCTTGAGTGGCCAAGCCAGAGCCCAGACTTGATCCCGATCAAACATCTCTGGAGAGTTCTGAAAATAGCAGTAAAGCGATGCTCCCCATCCAACCTGACAGAGCTTGAGAGGATCTGCAGAGAAGGATGGGTGAACCTCCCAAAAATACATGGTGTGCCAAGCTTGTAGCGTCATACCCAAGAAGACTCGAGGCTGTAACCACTGCCATAGGTGCTTCAACAAAGTCCTGAGTAAAGGGTGTGAATACTTACCTAAATGTGATATTTCAGTGTTTTTGTTTTGTCATTATGGGGTATTGTATGAAAAAAATTGCATTGGTATCCATTTCGGAATAATGGCTGTAACGTAACAAAATGCAGAAAATGTCAAGGGGTCTGAATAATTTCCTAATGCACTGTATGTGTGTACCCACTGAATGCGTGTGTATTTGCATTAGGGAAAGGGGGTGAGTGTGTGAGAACATGTGTACTTAGATTATTGTGTATGCACAGCATGTATGACTGGAGGAAGGAAATGCATGAAAGACCCTTTTTGATTTGATTTTTCCCTAGTCTCATTAGCATGGTCTCTAACAACCCCCTCATCTTCCACCATTCCTCCCCCACATCCTTCCCCTATCCCCCCAGACCCTGAGGGTGTGCTAGCCTCATTAGAGCTCAGCACATCCTAATGAAATTACAGCTGCATCCTCATCATCTCTACCTCCTTTAGCCTGGGTCTCTGGGCTGAGCACGGGGCCAAATGGCACTCATGCAGTGTTCTCTAGAGAGAGAATAACGTGTGCTTCCCAAATGGCACGCTATTCCCTATATAGTACACTACACTTGAACAGGGCCAATTGGGCTCTTGGTCTAGATGAGAAATTGACAGACCTGGGCAGAAAATAGTTGTATTTTGTAGTTAATACCAGAGGTAGTCAAATATATTTTCTATTGAGTTTTTAGTTAAAAAGCAACTTTTCTTTGATATTCAAATAGGGTTCTCAGAAAACCAAATAATATTTGAAGGTATTTGCACCTGTATGGCTCAATTGGTACAGCATGGGCGCTTGCACCGCCAGGGTTGTGGGTTTGATTCCTGGGGCCACCTACATGTAAAATGTATGATTGATGACTAAGTTGCTTTCGATAAAAGCATCTGCTATATACACACATATACACACACACACACACACACACACACACACACACACACACACACACACACACACACACACACACACTTAAAGTCAGAAGTTTATATACACCTTAGCCAAATACATTTAAACTCAGTTTTTCACAATTCCTGACATTGAATCCTAGTTAAAATACCATCTTAGGTCAGTTAGGATCACCACTTTATTTTAAGAATGTGAAATGTCAGAATAATAGTAGAGAGAATGATTTCAGCTTTTATGTCTCATCACATTCCCAGTTGGTCAGAGGTTTACATACACTTGGTAGCATTGCCTTTAAATTGTTTAACTTGGGTCAAGCGTTTTGTATAGCCTTTCACAAGTTTCCCACAATAAGTTGGGTGAATTTTGGCCCATTCCTCCTGACAGAGCTGGTTTAATTGAGTCAGGTTTGTAGGCCGCCTTGCTGGCACAAGCTTTTCAGTTCTGCCCACACATGTTCTATGGGATTGAGGTCAGGGCTTTGTGATGGCCACTCCAATACCTTGACTTTATTGTCTAAGCCATTTTGCCACAACTTTGAAAGTATACTTGGGGTCATTGTCCATTTGCAAGACCCATTTGCGACTGATGTCTTGAGATGTTGCTTCAATATATCCACATAAATTATCTCCCTCAAGTCATCTATTTTGTGAAGTGCACCAGTCCCTCCTGCAGCAAAGCACCCCCACAACATGATGCTGCCACCCCCGTGCTTCACGGTTGGGATGGTGTTCTTCGGCTTGCAAGCATACCCCTTTTTTCTCCAAACATAACAATGGTCATTATGGCCAAACAGTTCTATTTCTGTTTCATCAGACCAAAGAACATTTCTCCAACAAGTACGATCTTCGTTCCCATGTGCAGTTGCAAATCGTAGTCTGGCTTTTTTATGGCGGTTTTGGAGCAGTGGCTTATTCCTTGCTGAGCGGCCTTTCAGATTATGTCAATATAGGACTCGTTTTACTGTGGATATAGATACTTTTGTACCCGTTTCCTCCAGCATCTTCACAAGGTCCTTTGCTGTTGTTCTGGGATTGATTTGCACCAAAGTACGTTCATCTCTAGGAGACAGAAAGCGTCTCCTTCCTGAGCGGTATGGTGTTTATACTTGTGTACTATTGTTTGTACAGATGAACGTGGTACCTTCAGGCATTTGGAAATTGCTCCCAAGGATGTACCAGACTTGTGGAGGTCTACAATTATTTTTCCTGAGGTCTTGGCTGATTTATTTAGATTTTCCCATTTCGTCAAGAAAAGAGGCACTGCGTTTGAAGGTAGACCTTGAAATACATCCACCGGTACACCTTCAATGACTCAAATGATGTCAACTATCCTATCAGATGCTTCTAAAGCCATGACATTTTCTGGAATGTTCTAAGCTGTTTAAAAGGCACAGTCAACTTAGTGTATGTATACTTCTGACCCACTGGAATTGTGATACAGTGAATTATAAGTGAAATAATCTGTCTGTAAACAATTGTTGGAAATATTACTTATGTCATGCACAAAGTAGATGTCCTAAAGGACTTGCCAAAACTAGTTAACAAGAAATTTGTGAGGGGTTGAAAAACTAGTTTATGACTCCAACCTAAGTGTATGTAAACTTCCTACTACACACATACACACGTTATTTGAAAACAAAAAAACATTTCTTTGATGGCTGCCAAATATTTGATGAAGAACCAAAAACAGTTGAATTAGTCTAAAACTACGATTAGCACATGGTTTGGAGGGCTCTCAGATATGAATCTTAATATAGCCTAGAATTAAATACATGAGGGACATGGAATCACTTCAAAACTAGAGTGGACCACTTTTGCAGCTTCAAAACAACTAACAAATATATTTTCATAATGAGTAAGGCATACACTTGACATCAAGTTCTTGTGTAGTAACTTTGTGATTATTACAATAGCAACGTTGTTATATAGGACTTTGGAAATTGATTTACATAATAATGAAGTTCACGTAAATGAAATAAGGAAGTCACTATTCCTTGTGTACAGTACTTAAAAATACTCAGCTCATTATGCAATTCGAATGCACTTACCAAAGTATTAAGTAACATACTAATAAAATGTTGCTCCAAAAGTAATTCAAGTTTTATTACATAGGCACAAGAACAGTTTAATGTTAAGTGTTACTGAAAATGCTAACAGCAACAAAATATGGATATTAAGTGTCAAAAGGAAAATAAATATCCCAAAACTGCCTTCTTGAATCAACTACAGCCAATCGAGTTGGAAAATCATGTTTGTTTGTATTCTGACTAAACTATCCCTTTAAAAGATGCTTGTGTGTGTTTGAAACAAAAAAACACTTGCCTTCAGATGGACAGAGGCCCGAAGTAGTTATTGCTAAGCATCCAACTTGCTGTTCACAATGCTTGCAAATGGATTTGAATTTCTCTGCAGTATTTTCAGGTATCATTAAATTAATTGCAGCTTTTGAACTTTTCAGTGGCATGTTGAAAGAGTCATACAGTAGTTGAGCGTCACCTTATTTATCTTAAAACAATATGATTTGTTAATTGGTTTGTCTTGATTATGTACACCTGAAGCAATGGACAATTAGGATAGTGGATATTTACAGAATGTTCACACAAATGTATTGTGTAGATAAAATATGACTGTCAGATAGATTGGAATAGTATAGGACATTGCGTTTGCTATTCATTTTATTTCCATCTTCAACATGCAGTTCCAGATACAGCCCTGTACCTGGATATACAGTGCATTCGGAAAGTATTCAGACCCCTTGACTTTCCACATCGTTACAGCCTTATACTAAAATGTTAATTTTTTTGTTGCTAATTTATTAAAAAAGTAAGAAAAAAAACCTGTCTATATAAGAGCCCACAGTTGACAGTGCGTATCAGAACAAAAACCAAGCCATGAGGTTGAAGGAATTGTCCGTAGAGCTACGAGACAGGATTGTGTCGAGGCACATATCTGGAGAAGGTTACCCAAAAATGTCTGCAGCAATGAAGGTCCCCAAGAACACAGTGGCCTCCATCATTCTTAAATGGAAGAAGTTTGTTAACACCAAGACTCTTCCTAGAGTTGGCCGCCTGGCCAAACTGAGCAACCGAAGGAGAAGGGCCTTGGTCAGGGAGGTGACCTAAAACCCGATGGTCACCCTGACAGCACTCCAGAGTTTCTCTCTGGTGAAGGGAGAACCTTCCAGTAGCACAACCATCTCTGCAGCACTCCACCAATCAGGCCTTTTTGGGAGAATGGCCAGATGGAAGCCACTCCTAAGTAAAAGGCACATGACAGCCCGCTTGGAGTTTGCCAAAAGGCACCTAAACACTCTCAGACCATGAGAAACAAGATTCTCTGGTCTGATGACACCAAGATTGAACCTGGCACCATCCCTACAGTGAAGCAGGGTGGTGGCAACATCATGCTGTGGGGATATTTCCCAGCGACAGGGACTGGGAGACTAATCAGGATTGAGGGAAAGATGAACGGAGCAAAGTACAGAGATCTCCTTGATGAAAATACTCAGGACCTCAGACTGGGCTGACGGTTCACCTGCCATCGGGACAACGACCCTAAGCACACAGCCAAGACAACGCAGGAGTGGTTTCGAGACAAGTCTCTGAATGTCCTTGAGTGGCCAAGGCAGAGCCCAGACATGAACCCGATCGAACATCTCTGGAGACCTGAGAAGAGCTGTGCATTGACATTCCATATCCAACCTGACAGAGCTTGAGAGGATCTGCCGAGAAGAAATGGAGAAACTCCCATAAATACAGGTGTGCCAAGTTTATAGCGTCATACCCAAGAAGACTCAAGGCTGTAATCGCTGCCGAAGGTGTTACAACAAAGTACTGAGTAAAGGGTCGAAATACTTATGTAAATGTGAAAAGTCTGTTTTTATATTAATATTATTTTTGTGCAAAAAATTATAAAAACCTGTTTTTTCTTTGGCATTATTGGGTATTGTGTGTAGGTTGAGGAATCAAAAAACGATGTAATAAATTTTAGAAGGCTGTAACGTAACAAAATGTGGAAAAAGTAAAGGGGTCTGAATACTTTCCGAATGCACTGTATATTATAGCTGGTTAGGATGGAGCAGGGTATACATTATACAGTATAGCCTCTAGTCTGTGCTGCTGTGCCTTTTTGTTGCTACTTGGCTACCTGCTTTTTACTTTTAATAACAGTTTAATCAAACTCTGTATTTCATACGTTTACTAACATCTTAGTTTTGTCTTCACTTTTTTTAATCAAATGTTCACCTATGGACGCTTTATCTGGAAATGATCTGGAGGACCTCCACCAGCTGAAACTAATTAACATTGTACCTTCTCATTGCAGTTGCTGCTCTCATAATATTCTAGACAATAATTATGGTGAGAATAGCAGAGTTGCAAGCTTGGCTTCAGACAAAATCCATACGCAAGGGATTAGGAAAGGATGTAGGAAAGGATGAAACCGTGTCTGTGCCACCAGTAAGTACAGTCGTGGCCAAAAGTTGAGAATGACACAAATATTAATTTACACAAAGTTTGCTGCTTCAGTGTGTTTAGATATTTTTTTGTCAGATGTTACTATGGAATACTAAAGTATAATTACAAGCATTTCATAAGTGTCAAAGGCTCTTATTCACAATTACATGAAGTTGATGCAAAGAGTCAATATTTGCAGCGTTGACCCTTCTTTTTCAAGACCTCTGCAATCCGTCCTGGCATGCTGTCAATTAACTTCGTGGCCACATCCTTACTGATGGCAGCCCATTCTTGCATAATCAATGCTTGGAGTTTGTCAGAATTTGTGGGTTTTTGTGTCCACCCACCCACCAAAATATCGATGTTTTGTTCCCCGAGCCACTTAGTTATCACTTTTGCCTTATGGCAAGGTGCCCCATCATGCTGGAAAAGGCATTGTTTGTCACCAAACTGTTCCTGGATGGTTGGGAGAAGTTGCACTCGGAGGATGTGTTGGTACCATTCTTTATTCATGGCTGTGTTCTTAGGCAAAATTGTGAGTGAGCCCACTCCCTTGGCTGAGAAGCAACCCCACACATGAATGGTCTCAGGATGCTTTACTGTTGGCATGACACAGGACTGATGGTAGCGCTCACCTTGTCTTCTCCGGACAAGCTTTTTTTCCCCAGATGCCCCAAACAATCGGAAAGGGGATTCATCCGAGAAAATGACTTTACCCCAGTCCTCAGCAGTCCAATCCCTGTACCTTTTACAGAATATCAGTCTGTCCCTGATGTTTTTCCTGGAGAGAAGTGGCTTCTTTGCTGCCCTTCTTGACACCAGGCCATCCTCCAAAAGTCATCGCCTCACTGTGCATGCAGATGCACTCACACCTGCCTGCTGCCATTCCTGAGCAAGCTCTGTACTGGTGGTGCCCTGATCCCGCAGCTGAATCAACTTTAGGAGACGGTCCTGGCGCTTGCTGGACTTTCTTGGGCGCCCTGAAGCCTTCTTCACAACAATTGAACCGCTCTCCTTGAAGTTCTTGATGATCCGATAAATGGTTGATTTAGGTACAATCTTACTGGCAGCAATATCCTTGCCTGTGAAGCTCTTTTTGTGCAAAGCAATAATGACAGCACGTGTTCCCTTGCATGTAACCATGTTTGACAGAGGAAGAACAATGATTCCAAGCACCGCCCTCCTTTTGAAGCTTCCAGTCTGTTATTCAAACTCAATCAGCATGACAGAGTGATCTCCAGCCTTGTCCTCGTCAACACTAACACCTGTGTTAACGAGAGAATCACTGACATGATGTCAGCTGTTTTTTTTGGGGCAGGGCTGAAATGCATCGGAAATGTTTTTTGGGGATTCAGTTCATTTGCATGGCAAAGAGGAACTTTGCAATTAATTGCAATTCATCTGATAACATTCTGGAGTATATGCAAATTGCCATCATACAAACTGAGGTAACAGACTGTGAAAATTAATATTTGTGTCATTCTCAAAACTTTTGGCCACGACTGTACTGTAGTGTTAATCCCCCCGCACAGTCCCCACAACCTGACAATTTTCTCATGGCTTCTGGAAAGAAATGCTGTCGGCATGCTCATTCAGCCGATAGAAACTTTCAACTGGTTTTCCCCACAAGCAACTAGTCAGAGTCCGAGCCTTCTCAGGTCTCTCCTCCACCCGTTACGGGGTCTGAGCCGCCGAATCCTCCCACCATTAGCTCAGACAAATGTAAAACCCTAGTAATTGGCGACTTCATTACCCGCAATATTAGACTTATAAATAATCTCGCAGAAATCATACATTGTTTACCAGGGGGCAGGGCTGCCGATGTAGGGACTAATCTGAATATTGCCAGAACTGGCAAGTGTAGAGTAGAGGGATATTGTTATCCATGTAGGAACCAACGATATTAGGATGAAAGTCAAAGGTCACCAAGCGCAACAGTTTCAGCGTTTAACTTAGCTAGAAAGATGTTGGCATCAAGTAATTGTCTCTGGCCCTCTCCCAGTTAGCAGGATGATGAGCTCACAAGAAGACTCGTAAAACTCAAATCGCAATTTGAAAACTGTTTCCTGCCCCTCCCAAAATATATAATTTGTAGATAATTGGTCATTCCTGGACTCACCCACAAATGGGTGCAAGCCTGGCCTGCTGAAGAAGGATGGACTCCATTCTAGATGGAGGGGTGCTCTTATTTTATCTATCAACATAGACAAGCTCAAACTCTTCTAGCACCACAATGAGCTAGGATGCAGGCCGGGCAGCATGCTGTTAGCCTGCCTGCAAGCTTAGTGGAGTCTGCCCCTAGCACAGTCAGCTCGGTTTTCCCCATTGAGAACGGGTCTGTGCCTTGATCTAGGTCATGCAAAATTTAACATGGTGGTGTTTGCCTTAGCAATCTCACTGGAATAAAAAAAACAAAGAGATTGTGATAACGCCTCACATCTCAAAATGGGACTACTTAATGTAAGATCCCTCACTTCCAAGGCAGTCAGTCAATGAACTAATCCCTGATCATAAACTTGACGTGATTGGTCTGACTGAAACGGGGCTTAAGCCCGATTAATTTACTGCGCTAAATGAGGCCTCTCCTCCTGGTTACACTAGTGACCAGATTTCCCCCGCGGATCCCACAAAGGAAAAGGTCAATTTACAAAAAGAAAAGACATTGGTATTTTGAGGCTCTAGTCATGAAATCTATGCTGCCTGCTCAATCACTTTTTATAGCTACTGTTTACAGGCCTCCTGGACCTATACAGCATTCCGCGCTGCACACACAAGCTTGTTAGCTATCTAGCTTCTCTGGTCCAAAGTTAAGCCAACTTTGAAGTTCCTCCATAAAAGCCACTCCTTTGTAGGTATAATTCTGTGATCCTAATTCAGATAATGCATGTTATCCCAAGATGCCCAGCGCTCCAAGCCAAGCCTCATCCATCCTCTCTCTCTCTCTCCTTCTCCACACCCGCAAAATTTAGTTGCATCTCGTGCCCTACACTTGCCCTTCATCACACATGTAAACAACTCACTGAGCTATAGCTTGCCCGCTCTATAGCAAGCTGCTCTATCCACATTGCATTTTTTTATTTTACCTTTATTTAACTAGGCAAGTCAGTTAAGAACAAATTCTTATTTTCAATGACGGCCTGCATGATTGATGAAGTAATTTAATGTTGAGCTAAACAAAAAAATGAAAAAAGGAACACAAAGGAGCGATGTAACAGTACCCTTTTTTCATAGTCATGGCCTCTAAACCTTCCAGCTGTCTACTGGAACCTATTCCAACTGAATGACCTACTTTCTGTGCTTGGCCCTCCTATGTTGAACATAAACGGCTACCTGTCCTTCGAATGTGTACCAAACTCCCTAAAGGTGCAGTAATAAAGCCTCTCCTGATAAAGCCAAAACTTGACCCGGAATTATTTTAAAACTAAAATCAGCCTATACTGAATCTCCCATTCATTTAGAAAAGAAAACTGAAAAAGCTGTAGCTCAGCCACTCACTGTCTTCCTTTATGTACGCAAAACGCTCCAGTTTGGTTTTAAACCCTCATTATAGTACTAAGACTGCACTCGTGAAGGTGGTAAATTACCTTCAAATGGCGTCAGACCAAGGCTCTGCGTCTGTCCTTGTGCTCCTAGACCTTAGTGCAGATTTTGACAATGTCGACCACCACATTTTTTGGGAGAAATTGAAAACCCTAATTGGTCTACGCAGACAAGTTCTTGCCTGGTATAGACATTATCTGTCAGAAAGATAGATGACAAACCATCCACAGACAAACTGACAAATCAAATGGTCAATTTGTGTCCCCAATGTTCCGTTCAAGTACTATTGTTCTCACTATATACACACACTCTGTAGCCAGTTCATTTGGTACAGCACCCCGTTCAGGAAAATGGTTCGCTCCTACAGACAGCGGGTCACGCCGTGGTTTGCTATATAAAGCAGGCAGCCAGGCATCAAGGCATTCAGATACTGTTCGATTGGACATTAGAATGGTCAAAACGAGTAACCTACGCTACGTTGTGTGTGGTATGATCATCGGTGCCAGGCACGCCGGTTCCAGAAATGCCGGCCTCCTGGGCTTTTCATGCTTGACAGTGTCTAGGGTTTACCAAGAATGGTACAATAAATTTTAAAAAATCCAGTCAGCGGCAGTCATGTGGGTGAAAACAGCTAGTTGACAAGAGGTTGAAGGAGAATTGCAAGAATTGTGCAAGCTGGTGGCGGTGTAATGGTGTGGGAATGTTTTCCCGGCACACACTAGGTCCCTTTATACCAATTGAGCAACATTTGAATACCACATCTTGTAGAATCCATCCCGAGGAATTCAGGGGGTCCGACCCAGTACTAGATGGGTGTACCTAATAAACTGGCGACAGTGTATGCTACCTCTTGATGTCATTCGGAAACACTCAACTTTCACTGCTATGTAGACGACACACATCTGTACATATTGATGAATGGTAAAGTCTGTGTTTTAGACAAAAGTGGATGGCTGACGAACAAATACAAAATATTTCAAGAGCACCTTTTTTCCATCTTTGTAATACTGCAAAAATCTGAAACCATGTTTTTGTCTCTTCTCTGGCTACCCAGATGAGGCACTAAGTAAACTTCAGGTAGTGCTAAATACATCTGTTAGAATCTTGACAAATTTGATCATATTACTTCCAGTGCTAACCTACCTACCTACCTTGGCTTACTGTTAAGGCTAGGGCTGATTAAGGTTTTACTGTTAACCTATAAATAATTTATCCTACCCACCTCTCCGATTTAGTCCTGCTGTATATATCTACACGTGTGCTATGGTCACAAGACGCAGGCCTCCTTATTGTTCCTTTAACTTCTAAGCAAACAGCTGGAGGCAGGGATTTCTCCTATCGGGCACCATTTTATGGAATGGGCAAGGCTTTCGGTCTCAAAAGTCTTTATTGAAGACTCATCACTTCAGAAGGTTCTATGATTGAGTGTAGTCTGGCCCAGGGGAGCAAAGGAGAAAGGCAAGGCTCTAGAGTGACCACCCTTGCTGCCTCTGCCTGGCCAGCTCCCCTGTCTCTATTGGGATTCTCTGCCTCTAACCCGATTATGGGGGCTGAGTCACTGGCTTGCTCGTGCTCTCCCATGCAGTCCCTCGGAGGGGTGTATCACGTCATGCCAGGCTTTTTTCGCTATACTCTACTTGAGTGGGTTGAGTCACTGACGTGACGGAAAGAAGGTACACAAAGGTGCTACAGCAAAGCTAAAACGAAAAAGGGGAAATCCGGTGCTCGACTGAGGGAATTGAAAATCCCCAAAAACATTCCTTACCCCAAGATACTTAAAACTGGTGACGAACTGGGAGAACAAAGAAAAAGGAGCACTGCTGCTGCATACATTTGATAGATTTATTGACAGGACAAGTAAACAAATCGGCTTACGTTTCCGGCATTATTCGCCTTCAGAGCCTTGACGCGATCTTCCTGTCCGGTCTTGTGCTGCCTCTGGCTCGTGCGGCGATGGAGATCTTCGTGTCTCAGGGTAGTAAGTTAGTGGTCTGTTCATATCCCTTTGGTGGTGTGGGGGCTGTTCTTCGCAAAGTGAGTGGGGTTATATACGGCCAAGAACTTGACTGGCCTGTACAGAGCCCTGACCTCAACCCCATCGAACGCCTTTGGGATAAATTGGAACGCCGGCTGCGAGCCAGGCCTAATCGCCCAACATCAGTGCTCGACCTCACTAATGCTCGTGGCCGAATGGAAGCAAGTCCCCGCAGCAATGTTTCAACATCTAGTGGAAAGCGTAGAGGCTGATATGGCAGCAAAGGGGTTGACCAACTCCATATTAATGCCCATGATTTTGTAATGTTGTCCAGTGTTCTATGATTTTGTTGTTGTTGTTGAATGACTGTTAGGCCACTTCTGGTGACTTTAAAGGACATTCTACTCCAAAATGCATGAAAATGTAATAATGTTATCCTCCTTTGTAAATACTGACTATGACCAATAACAGGTGAGGTTAGCATGTCTTGGGGGTGTGATGTTTCACCTTTCAACTTTATAATTTATCAGTATTCACAATTAATTCAGGATCATACATTATCATGGTAGCATCCACATTGTGTTTAGAAACATTCTATTCTTAATTGCAATAAAATTGCAATGACTGAAATTACAATGCATTATATACCATTCATTGGACACAAACAAATCTGAAAAACAACCAAATGTAAATGCAACTAACACGTTTGTAGAGTCACAAGCTTGATGTAATCATTGGGTGCTAGGAATATTGGACCAATAATAAATGTTTGACTACTCTATTTTACATATCTTTTGGGATGTCAATAGTTTTTCAGAAAAAAAGTTTCACTCTTTCTCAGAGCAATTGTATTTGTATAAAATAATTTCCCTTTTATTGCACACAATATAGCTCAGAATTTGAATTACTTATGTCATAGTCTTTATTGCTCATCTTTATTAAGGGGGTCAATTTCAGACCCCACTGTATATACTGTAGCCCAGACAAGTAAATCTCAACAAGTGTACAAAACCCTTACACCTACCCTAAAAATGGGAATCTGGAGAGACAACGGCATTGTCATGGCACAAAAGGTTATCACTGGTAGACTGTAACAATGGAAAGCCTACCACGGACAGTACAACAGGGATGAATAAAAGAGGCATCATACCAGTAGGATTATCCTCTCCTTTCAATTAGTAACACCGTACAAGACTACACTGTGCTCCTTCTATTCTAACTCGCCATTCTGGATAAGGCGATGGAGGCTAGTTAGCCTAGAAAAGATGAAGAGGAGGAAGATAAGAGAAAAAGTGAAACATAGACAGACGGGAGAGGAAGAGAGTGGAGGATAAAGAGAGGGATGGAAGAGGAGAACGTAGAGAAGAGTGCAGGACTTACAGGTGTCTGAATCATCATGGCTCTCTGGTCTCTCATGGTTCTGACTATGTCTAATGGATAGACGGGCTGACTGCACTCCATCAGGCACAACGCTGTCTCCATGGTGATGAGAACTCCTGTTCGGCCAATCCCCGCGCTGCAGGATGACACAGCAGGGGGGTGGGGGAGCAGGAAGGGGCAGAGGAAGAAGTTTCTACATAAACTCATGACATCATTTCTACCTTTTAAAACAATGGAAAATATTTTCCTTGCACATAGCAACACACATAACAATATGTTTATGGAATTAAAGCTGGATTAGAATACAGAAATATCCCTATCCCTGGGTGCTATACAGTACTGCATTCATTCCAGTGTGTTGTTAGGGCATGTCTTGGCTGAGTCCGATAACTTGGCTTGAGTAAAGGCCTGAGATGTGGATTTATGAAGGCGTGTAGGTGTTCTATGCGGAGCGTTCTGTGCTGCTGGGCTGTGTACTACAGCAGTGTGTAGGTGTAGTGTTTCCGCTTCAGTCATTAAACCCCATAGTAGAACAGTTTATCTATTTACCTAGTAGGCTTGTTGTGCGCGTTCCACACGAGATGAATGCGCCTCAAATATTTCTGTCAAGTTACGATTGCCAAAGGGGAGGGAAACATGCATTCTGACAAGCAGTCAAAGCACAATAATTATTGCAATTGCAGGGAAGACAGAAGTTTTAAATTCAGAGTTTTTAGCAGAAGTACGTTACCTACCACTTTTTGAGTGACTTAAATTGTGATGAAGAAGACAAATGTTTTAGTTGAGCAAGAGAAGGGGCAACCAGGGAAAGTGTTGGGACAACATTTTTTTTTGCCATGAAGTGGTTTCTGTAAGAAGTACAGGCAGGGGGTGTTACCCCAGGTAGAGAATTACCAAGTTACCCAAGTTCTCACTCATTTTGGAGTAGAATGTGCTTTCAAAAAGTGTGCTTTCAGAATTGAGCTTCTCAGTCCTACATGAAAATTGTCCAGGGGAGGGGGCCCTCTTCCAGAAACTTCAGCCACTGGTACAAATTTTGCCAGAGGAAACACTATGTAGCAGTATAGTAGGACAAACAGATCCACAAAGAGGGAGAGGAGTAGCAAAATTTGAGGGAGAGCAAGACTGGGGCTACAGTCAGATAGAGGGACACTGCAATGAACACAGAGTTGTTTAGTGAAAAAAATATTACATTTTCATCTTGATTTCCTTGAGTGTTTCTTGCTGTATCAAATGATGTGTGTGTCTTAGATGTGTGTCATGCATTATGCTCCCTACCTGCAGTGGACCACCATGGGCTCATCTTTGCCGGTTCGTTTGCTCCGCACCAGGCTGACAAAGTCCAGGAAGTCTGATGAGTCGTCTGGGACGCCGTGGTCCGGCCAGGCCACATACTGGATCTGGGTCAACTCCCGGACCTCTTCGCTCTGTCACCATGGCAACACACAGTAAAGTCAGTGCAACGTTACCATGACAACAGGGGGGGGAAATGTGTAGTCTCGTTGCATGGCATAAAACAAAATGTGTTTTCCCCTTTAACATCTATCAGTGAGACCATGGTAACACACACAGGCTACATGTTAATACTGGAAGCCTCATGGCTGTAGAGGCCAGTCACCATGGCAACATGATACATCCATCACATGAGACCGAAAAGAGAACAGCCCACACAAGTCACCATGGCAACTCAGTGCTGCCGCTCTCATCTTTTAAACGCTTAAAGCGATAGTCCCACTGTGTGTTTGTAATGCTTTTAATAATTTTAGTACCTGGAAGATAGCCTACTGTATTGAGGAGGACTAGCTGTGAACAACCATTTCTGTATGTTTACTTTGACTTCCAAATAGCTAACATTACATTAGCACTGGTCATTGGGAAAAAACAATGACTTGTGAGCATACTGTTACCTCGAAGTGTGTGAGGGTCATGTCTCGGACCAGGAAAGCAGAGTTGCCCTCCTCAGTGAGACAGGCCACCTGGAAGTGGCCGTACGTAGCAGTGCTGTCAGTGTTGGGCCAGTACTGATGACACTTCACCTGTTGGTATAGAGCAACATAAGCCTTTAGCCTCAGCTTAGGAGCATCAGCCATGGGAGAAAAGAGGATAAATACATACATCTTTATCCAAAAATATAATCAAACATACAGAGAAACAGCTGTCTCTCAATCGCAAAGTCGTTTGTATGACACGTACCCGTCCCCTCTCCACCTGAGTGGTGAGCATGACCACCACGGAGGAGCCCTGCTCCCAGGTCATCTGCCAGAAGTCTGGGCAAGTGTTGGGCAACGGGCCCTGGCACGCAATGTACCGGTTGATTAGGCTCGATGCCGGGATCTCCATCTACAGTACAGAGAGGAGTAGAGAAGAATAAGACCTGTGTGTAGGGGTGTATGTTGGGTGAGTGTTCTGTGGTGTATGTTGTGTGTTAATAAATCCAAGAGTGTGTGGGTATGCAAGCATGTGTCCATTTTCAGTCTTTGGAGTGGAGACTACACCATCTTGGCCGATAGAAAGCCTATTATAGACCTGCTGAACAAAAACGCCATGGTTGGTGTGGGTGGACTGAGGCGAACAGCACTCACGTTGATGTAATTTGCATTAATGTAGTCATCTGTGCTTTTCAGAATGACCCGCGTTGCGTCGTCTATAAACAGAAGAGGAGAGGGGAGAGAGAAAGAAGGAGTGGAGTGTGAAATGGTGGGTTAACAGTCTTAACACAGATTAACTAAGAAAAGTAGAGTGAACTGTGTGTTTGATACTCACAAGGTGAGATGTCTCTGTAGCGGTTTTTGGAAATGTTCTGAGGTAATTTGGCACACAACATTGTCATTCCAGGCCTCTTCCGGTAAAGTTGCTGTGAGAAAATAATATTTATGATTTTTATCATGATCTCGGGAAGGTGGTGGGGCAAGGGGAAGTCCGACCAGTCCTGGCAAAAGTGGAGGCCATCAAATCTTCCAGTGCCAGCTCCTCACCAGGAACTGCACCGACTCTTGGGAATGGCAGGCTACTACCGGGCTTATTTTTATGTTGTTATAGACTTTGGTTTTCCTATTTCATATTTCGTGGTGGGACGTACCTATTGGTGTCAACCCCTTTAGTCAGTATGTTACACCGGTGCTGGTTTGTCATCTTGTTAGTGGGAAAGTGTTTCACCTGTGTTGGCGCAGGTAATATTTAAGAGTGGCTGGCCCAGTGCACCAATTGTCTTGAGAGATGTGGAGGGTTAACACCTTTAGTTGTCTTTTAGGTCCCAATTGTTGTTGCTGGTCAACTTTCAGTGAACACCCCATGAGTGTCTTTCAGAACCTATCCTAAAACCCCACCTGTTTTGTTTTGGCTGTTAGTGACTCTTTGTTAGTTCCCTTTTTTGTTTGAGTTTCCAACATAACAAAATTGATCATGTTGTGAGATGGAAGTTACTTTGTTGGTTGTGAGCGAACTTGTCCAACAAAAATGGTCTGAGAATGCTTGCTATGTCTTATAGGCCCACATCTTTGCATAAGCTGCTTCCACCTGCTGTGTGTGGAATTCATAAGATGCCGCTAATCTTCCAAATGAACATACATTGATACACTGTATGTGAAGTGCAATAGCAGATAAAGACCAAAACAAAAATATGTGGATAAACCCACACATTTTCTCAGTGCATGCCGGTATATTCGGTCTGCGTGCGTGTGCGCATTTCCCTTGCCAACACACTTTATTTACATTATTATAGTGTAATAACACAACAGGCCAGAGAAACAGGAAGCTGTTAAGTGTGCCTGATGAAAGACAGGAAGATATTGGAATACAGAGAAGAAATTAAACTGGTGTTCCTCACCACATTAAACGAGCAGTCGACGCATCATTGAATTAGCATTTTGTTGTAAACTACTTCACTTGGTGATTATTCCTCACACAGTGATAGCATAAGTAATTTTCGTCTGTGCCATGAAATAAAGTAAAACATCAATAAAGTTGATATTGTAAAACTTGTGTAACAGTCATACGCTGAATTTCCCTCCAGAAAGTGGTAACCTCTTTTGTGCCCTCGAGGTCAAAACAATAGAGCAGAAACTAGGGGGTGCTATTGCTCTCATCACACATCCAGTCACCTCAGAAAGACAAAAGAGCAGTGAACACGACCAATATGAATCGAGGTGCAACCAAAAATAACAATAATATTAGGAAAAATTGATACGAGTATTGCTAACAAAAGCTTTTAATATGTAAGTGAGGGGAGGACTCACATCAAACTGGGTGAGTACTCCCCCGCTGATCAGACCCTCCTTCAGGGTGTTAATGGAATCCCTCCAGGCATCCTGGTCCAGCTGAGAGGGGTCCTGGGGAGACTTCTCTGGGATGTACTGAAAGTCTGGCTCAGTCTCCTGCTTCTCCTCCACCACGTCATAGATGGCTGGGGACATAGGGAAGCAACACGGTTAGTTTAGAACAGTGTCAAGAGAAGAACGGCATCCTATATTATTAATGTACAAGTCTATGGCTCGGCTCAGTTTTAATATTCACACCAGCAAACCACGTAATAAGCAATTCATGGAGGTACGCATTTTTCTAATTGGAAATCTATAGTGTTGATATTGGAAGGTAGCCTAACTTTTGTTTGGGGTCACCTGTTCTTCGAACCTGTACTGGGATGGTTTGGCCTGTTTTAACCCGAGCATTGTAATAATAAACCCAAGGAGATGACTTAGTAATGTAAGTGTAAACATTTAACAAAACAAATTCTTTCCTCACCATTGGGCCTGACCAATAGGATGAGCTCTCCTGAGTGGCTCTCACAACTGGCCTTGATGAACATGACCACCTGGTCGTGAGTGTGCTCTGATATATCACGACCGTTGATCAAAACCACCTGGTCACCTTCGTTCAGACGAGGGACACACAGGTCAGCCTGTAGCGGGTTGGAGAAGAATGCAGTCAGAACACAGTTGGTTAGACATATTGGGGAGGATAGACTACAATACTAGGCCTGCATTCATAGAGTAAGGGTCTCAGAGTAAGAGTACTGATCAAGGATCAGGTTTGCCCTGTCCATATCAACCTTCATTATGAACTAAAAGACAAAACTGATCCTGTATCAGCAGTCCTACTCTGTCTCTGTAACCCTTTGTGAATATGGGGCCCGTAGCAATAGCTTGTGGTAAATTACAACAAAGAGGACTAACTGTTGTTGGTTCACTTTGACTTCATCAACACCAGAGTAACATCCTGAAGCCTTGTTAACGGAGCTGTGAATGGACTGCTGCTAAGTGACGTCAAATCAGACCAGTTCATTTACTGAGCTACAGCACAAGTGTAAGTTTACTCCAAACAATGGAATGTTTCATATGCTGTGTGTGAGAGTCAGAATGAGAGTGAGTGGGGGAAGAGAGCGCGAGAGGGAGGAGAAAGAGAAATAGCAAGAGAGTGAGACGAGGGGTAGATATATAGAGAGCGAGAAATAGAGAAAGAAATGTGAGAAATTCAGTGTGAGTGAGAGGGCGGAAGTGATAGAACAAGTGAGAGGTTGTTTGATTATCTCAGAGAGTACAACATGAGTATGTGTACTGTAAATATATGGGGTGTTGCTAGTGATGGGTGGATAACATACGGATGTCCCAGGGGCCACACGAGATACAATGACAGGCATCTTCTGATCAGCTCCACCCTAAAACCAAGGCAATGGAGAGAGGTAAATAATCTGCCTATTATCCGGAGTGATTTACAGGAGCAATTTGGGTTCAGTGTATTGCTCAAGAGCACAACAGTTTTTTCACCTAGTCGGCTCGGGATTCGAACCAAAAACCTTAAGGTTACTGGCCAAACACTCTTAAACGCTAAGCTACCTGCCGCCCTATATAGGATCAGTATTAGTAGGGCCAGGAGATTACCCTCTGGGAGCATGTTACGGCATATAATTATATAAGGGCATCTACTGTAGGCAGAGGTCTCACCTTGACATTGAAGCCAAATCGTCCACTGTCATCCGGCCTCATCTTGAGCAAAACCAGATTGTCGTGAGAGACAACACCGTTCAGCTGTAGAGGAAGAACAGAGATTGGAAAGGCTATCACAGCCCAAAGAGCTTTTGAAGGGCCTAGAGTTCTTCATAGGTCACGAAAACCTCCTGGCCTTAGTTTTAAATAATTTCTGTACAACTGAATTAACCCATTGTGGAACATCATGAAAACCATGAAGCGTAAAAGTGGCAGACAGTCAGGGTGGTTCATAGGCTTACAGCCCAAAAGCCTGTTTTAGCATGGGTAGCACCATTGAGGGGTAGCACCATTGAGGACTATCACCATTTTGAAGTAGTCAAGTGGGTGGGAATTGCTATGGGTTAAGGATCACATAATGATGAGACATATCTACAGTTAACTGCTGAATAATAGAAAATAATGAAATATGCGAAGTATATTGAAAGCAGGGTCTACTCCACAGGTGTGGTTCCTGAGTTAATTAAGCAATTAATATTACATCATGCTTAGGGTCATGAAAAAAATGGTGGGCAGACCATTATTTTGTCTACCATGGCAACGCCCCCATAGGATGAAAATGCCCACATCAGGAGGGAACGAGTGGTAGTGCTGAGCGATTAGTGCTTTTGTAAGGTCGGCTTGGTTTCGGATCATCAGACCAGAGAATCTTGTTTCTCATGTTCTCAGAGTCTTTAGGTGCCTTTTGACAAACTCCAAGCAGGCTGTCATTTACCTTTTACTGAGGAGTGTCTTCCATTTGGCCAATCTACCATAAATGCCTGATTGGTGGAGTGCTGCAGACAGTTGTCCTTCTTGAAGGTTCTCATATCTCCACAGGGGAACTATAGAGCTCTGTCAGAGTGACCATAGGGTTCTTGGTCACCTCCCCCACCAAGGTCTTTCTGCCTTGATTGCTCAGTTTGGCCAGGCGGCCAGCTCTAGGAAGAGTCTTGGTGGCTCAAAACTTCTTCCATTTAAGAATGGAGGCCACTGTGTTCTTGGGCACCTTCAATGCTGAAGACATTTTTTGGTAACCTTACCCAGATCTGTGCCTCAACACAATCCTGTCTCGTAGCTCTATGGACAAATCCTCCGACCACATAGCTTGGTTTTTGCTCTGACATGCACTATCAACTGTGGGACCTTGTATAGACAGGTGTGTGACTTTCCAAATCATGTCCAATAAGTTGAATTTACCACAGGTGGACTCCAATCAAGTTGTACAAACATCTCAAGGATGATCCATGGAAACAGGATGCACCTGACCAAAATTTCACGTCTCAGCAATGTAAATAAGGTTTCTGTTTTTTTATTTATTATAAATTTGCAAACATCTCTAAAAATATGTTTTCACTTTGTCATGCAAACAAGCCATTTGCCACACACGCCTGCCATCATTCACTTTGAAATGGACTGTGTGTTTACAGGCAGCTGCAACAGGGTGACTTGAGATCATTACAACACATTCGCCAAAAGTCAGAAAATACACCAGAATGGATTTCTGCAAATATGTAAACACCACGGTAGTCATCTTACATTTGGGAACTTTACAATCCTATGGATCAAACAACCATGAGAAGGTAGGCTCTCTCCCTCAGTTATGAACATCAACAAGAAAAAATCTAATGCTAGTCAGAAAAAGATGAGCGAAAATATAACAGAGGAACATTAGATAAACCCTCTCAAAATTGCACTGATAAACAATGGGGAATTGTAGTCTACTCATCCTTCTGCAGCTTGCCTGACTGGCTAAAGTTGGCTAGCTTGCTATAACTACTTCCAGATACAACTTCCAGAAAACCTCACTGACCATTTTACTCACCCTAGCAGAGCTGGTTAGCTAGGCTGTTTACATGTTATCTAGAGCGTTTGTGACTAACAAATAATTTTATTACCTACGTTTACTGACACCAGTCATATTCAGTGGGTGTTGCGCATTCGTAAATTCATCAGTTATTCTGTGCTCTGGGACACTAAAGACGACAGTGCTCTGAAAACGGAGTAGATAGCATATCTATTGCGTTCGCAAATTCACTCTAACTGGATAACAGTCGTTCAAGTTCTTGCTAGCTAACCAAATGGCACCTGCATCTCTAGCTGGGTATAGCCACCAAAAAAGCGATATCGGGGAAAAGTCATTCACTCACCACTCCTCCAGGCAGCAGCTCTATAGAGATGACTGGGAATGAAATAAGAAAGTCATCAAATAAAACAAGTATTTAATTAAAGTGTGAAAGTAATGTAAATAAATGGTTAAGTGATAAGCAGTAATATGCAGTCACTACCATCATGGGACTTGCAGCTAGCTAGCTAATGTTACTGTGTTCTTTGCTTGTTACATGAATAGATACGCTAGCCTATTAGCCATGTTATGACTGACTTGTGATCATTGCGCTTACTAGTTTGATTGTGTTGACATTCCCAGCCTTAGTTACATTCGTCTGTTTCTGTCCAAAATATTAAGTAATTGAAACTGAAAAAGTGCATCCCAAATGGAGGCAGCAAACAATGCACTAGGCCATGTGATTTACAACCTGATAGTAACATTATTTTGGACTACCAACAAATGTATTGGTGGATTATATTAAATCATGCATTGAACTGCATTCAATCTATTCCCCCAGCAATGCCTTCGTGTGCATCATGGAACATTGAGTCTTATTAAACCTATTTTAAAAACCTCAGTTAGTTTAGTACCACAAACTGGGAATTTGATCTTTTTGACTTGATATTATGATTGTCTTTTATATCTGCAAAATAGTTCAACACTGTCAGTTCCACTTTAAATGCACTGCATTATGTGGATTGAATGCTGTAACACTGAATAAAACAATTACTAAAAGTCCCATGATGGTAGTGACTGCCTATTACTGCTCATCACTTAACCATCATTTATTTACATGACAAATACACTTTAATAAAATACTTGTTTTATTTGATGACTTATTTCATTCCCAGTCATCTCTATAGAGTTGCTGCCTATGATGTCTGATAAAAATCACTATTTTAGTAGTTCTTCAGGAATACTTTTATGACTGCTGAATACAAACTATCAAATCAATTAGATCATGTACTTTCAAGCTCAAAGCAACTGCTTTCTATCCCTCTCGATCAAGCGTTCTTTCGTCTCTCTTTCTGCTCCGCACAGACCAGATAAGTTTAAGCAGACGCGCAATGGATCATGGTCATTATAGTTAATTACCAAGTTTTCTGCACAAAACTGTAGAATATTGGCCTGTTGGAATTCCCAACTACATTGCACAGTTCAGGCTTCATTCGACTTATCGCTACAGAAACTGCACATCGAGCTCATAGAGAAAAATATAACGAAATGGAATTCAAATAATTGAACGGACGTTGGTCAATTAGTTGTTTCAAAAAAAAAATTGGTTAGCTGGTTAATAGTTAGTTGGTTAATAAGTTTTTTTTAAATTATCGCTCGGTACTAACGAGTGGTCACTGAATGGTTTGATGGGCATGAAAACGATGTAAACCGGAAATCCATGGCTCTCTCAGTCACCAGATCTCAACCCAATTGAACACCTATGGGAGACTCTGGAGCAGCACCTGAGACAACGTTTTCCACCACCATCAACACACAAAATTATGGAATTTCATGTGGAAGGCTGTCGCATTCCTCCAAGAGAGTTCCAGACACTTGTGGAATCTATGTCAAGGTGCATTGAAGCTGTTCTGGGTCGTGGTGGCCCAACGCCCTATTAGGACACTTTATGTGTTACCTTTATTTTGGCAGTTACCTGTAAGTCTATGTATGGGTGGTCTTACCGTGGATTTGTCGGATGCCATGGGGATGTCGTACATCTCATTGATGTGGTTGTCAAGGAGACTCTGCTGGGAGTGGTCCTGGATGATCTGACTCAGGTTCTTCCTGGACTGTTTGGGAGGCAGGGCCGGGGGCTGACCATCTACTGTCTCTGGGGATCTGTAGAGAGAGACAGTGTTAGCTAATGGTACCGTACCTTCTGTCAGTCAGTGAAGTCATTGATCCTTTTTCAAGATAAGACATGTTCCATTTCCTAAAATCCAACAGAACTCAGTAAGCCATTGAGCGAATCAGAGTTTTTGGTTTAGCTGAGACTCCAGTTGCCCCTGTGGCCATTGGCCAATAGCAAAGCAGAGCTGCTACAGTACATTCTCCAACAGGGAGACACAGTGGGTGTGTGTTATTCTGTGTACCCAGAGTCATACATGCATACATACAGTTGAAGACGGAAGTTAACATACACTTAGGTTGGAGTCATTAAAGCTCATTTTTCAACCACTCCATAAATTTCTTGTTAAACAAACTATAGTTTTGGCAAGTCGGTTAGGACATCTCATTTGTGCATATTATTTCACTTATAATTCACTGTATCATAATTCCAGTGGGACAGAAGTTTACATACACCAAGTTGACTGTCCCTTTAAACAGCTTGGAAAATTCCAGAAAATGATGTCATGGCTTTAGAAGCTTCTGATAGGCAAATTGACATCATTTGAGTCAATTGGAGGTGTACCGGTGGATGTATTTCAAGGCCTACCTTCAAACTTTGCTTGAGATCATGGGAAAATCTAAATAAATCAGCCAAGACCTCAGCCAAAAATTGTAGACCTCCACAAGTCTGGTTCATCCTTGGGAGCAATTTCCAAACGCCTGAAGGTACCACGTTCATCTGTACAAACAATAGTGCGCAAGTATAAACACGATGGGAACACGCAGCCGTCATACCGCTCAGGAAGGTGAAGCGTTCCGTCTCCTAGAGATTAACGTACTTTGGTGCGAAAAAGTGCAAATCAATCTCAGAACAGCAGCAAAGGACCTTGTGAAGATGCTGGAGGAAACTGGGTCAAAAGTATCTATATCCACAGTAAAACAAGTCCTATGTTGACAACCTGAAAGGCCGCTCAGCAAGGAAGAAGTCACTGCTCCAAAACCACCATAGAAAATCCAGACTACGGTTTGCAATTGCACATGGGGACAAAGATCGTAAGTTTTGGAAAAATGTCCTCTGGTCTGATGAAACAAAAATAGAACTGTTTAGCCATTATGACCATGGTTATGTTTGGAGGAAAAAGGGTCTTCCTAATGGACAATGACCCCAAGCATACTTCCAAAGTTGTGGCAAAATGACTTAAGGACAACAAAGTCAAGGTATTGGAATGGCCGTCACAAAGCCCTGACCTCAATCCTATAGAAAATTTGTGGGCAGAACTGAAAAAGCGTGTGCGAGCAAGGAGGCCTACAAACCTGACTCAGTTACACCAGCTCTGTCAGGAGGAATGGGCCAAAATTCAACCAACTTATTGTGGGAAACTTGTGGAAGGCTACACAAAACGTTTGACCCAAGTTTAAATTGTTTAAGGCAATGCTACCAAATACTAATTGAGTGTATGTAAAGCTCTGACCAACTGGGAATGTGATGAAAGAAATAAAAGCTGAAATAAATCATTCTCTCCACTATTATTCTGACATTTCACATTCTTTAAATGAAGTGGTGATCCTAACTGACCTAAGACAAGGAATTTTTACTAGGATTAAAATGTCAGGAATAGTGAAAAACTGAGTTTAACCTGTTGGATCTCTAGGGGCGCTATTTCATTTTTGGATAAAAAACGTTCCCGTATTAAGCGCGATATTTTGTCACGAAAAGATGCCCGACTATGCATATTCTTGACAGTTTTTGAAAGAAAACACTCTGAAGTTTCAGAATCTGCAAAGATATTGTCTGTAAGTGCCCCAGAACTCATTCTACAGGCGAAACCAAGATGATGCGTCAACCAGGAAATGAGCAGAATTTCTGAAGCTCTGTTTTCCATTGTCTCCTTATATGGCTGTGATTGCGCAAGGAATGAGCCTACACTTTCTGTCGTTCCCCCAAGGTGTTAGCAGCATTGTGACGTATTTGTAGGCATATCATTGGAAGATTGACCATAAGAGACTACATTTTCCAAGTGTCCGCCTGGTGTCCTGCGTGGAATTCGGTGCGCAATTGCCAGCTGCTTGTACTTTTCCATTTGATTGAGGGGAGAAACCATGCTTCCAAGAACGATATATCAATGAAGAGATATGTGAAAAACACAGGATTGATTCTAAACAACGTTTGCCATGTTTTCAGTCGATATTATGGAGTTAATTTGGAAAAAAGTTAGCGTTTTGAGGACTGAATTTTCGTTTTTTTTTGGTAGCCAAATGTGATGTATAAAACGGAGCTATTTCTAATACACAAATAATCTTTTTGGAAAAACTGAGCATCTGCTATCTAACTGAGAGTATCCTCATTGAAAACATCAGAAGTTCTTCAAAGGTAAATTATTTTATTTGAAGGCTTTTATGTTTTTGTTGAAATGTTGCGTGCTGGATGCTAACGCTAATGCTAACGCTAAATGCTACGCTAAATGCTACGCTAAATGCTACGCTTTTCCTATGGTTGAGAAGCATATTTTGAAAATCTGAGATGACAGTGTTGTTTACAAAAGGCTAAGCTTGAGAGATGGCATATTTATTTCATTTCATTTGCGATTTTCATGAACAGTTAACGTTGCGTTATGGTAATGAGCTTGAGTCTGTATTCCTGATACCGGATCCGGGATGGGGAGATCAGAGAGATTAAATGTATTTTGCTAAGGTGTATGTAAACTTCCGACTTCAACTGTAAACACACAGAGTTGGTCCAATGCGGTTTCTGTCCTCCACTTTCTCGATAGTCGTTGCTAAGTGATAATTGCCGCTTCCACGTTGGTGTTATTTCTGATAGTTTTCAAAAACCTATGAAGATGTCCATTAAATGCAGATATGCAATTTATTGACACCACAACACAGTAAAAGCAACGCAATAAAAATGGTCTTAAATACGCTGCTATGTTGTGCTTGTTTAAAGCGGGTAATCACAGAATTTCACCACAAGCATTTAAAGAATAAAGCCTCCAACATGGCAGCCGTGCTAAAACCTGGCTGAACTCTATATACAGTATATGGCTCTTTGTGTGCCTAACCCACCTAGTCACAGTGGGGGTGTGTTATAGTGTACCTAACCATCCTAGTCATTCAACCACAGAATTCGCAGGAGGCCCAGGGGGAGTAGAGGCCAGTCATGGCCAGTCACAGCACATTGTCTTTGTTTAGCGTCCTGTATGCCGGGCTGGTGTCACAACACAGGAGACACTGGCCTGGTCCAGAGGGGGACCCTGCAGGAAGGACAGACAGGCCTCTCCAACATAAAGAGACACTATGCTGACATCAGCCACAGGGCTGGGGGGAGGGAGAGACGGGCAGGACTACTGCTCACTGACCACAGGGAGACGCAACGTAACACACTATCAAATAGTAGTTTAAGCTAGAGTATTTTGGTCTGAAATGCTGGATAGTTAGCTTTACAAAAACAGATTGGTGTATTCCGCTAATTACATCAAGACAATAAGATATAACGCGCTACAATTGCGGTCCTTTTTCACAATGACTGTAAAGTCAGGGAAAGTTCAATATTCTCTTTATTCTTTAAAGGACAGTCTAGGGTCAGCCGCCTTTCAAGTGACAGTGTAGTGGGATGTTTTCCTGGTTTACAGATCAGGTTGTAGAGGGGGAGGTATTACATGACCTGGTTGCTATGCTTTGGTTTCAACCGCCTGAAACCTTATCCTCACTGAGCTAAGGCTACGTGACAGGGAATATGGTTGTTTTTATGTTTATTTTTGAGAGAGCAGGAGAGAGAATCTATGTGCGTGTGTGTGTGTCACTGGATATAGCAATGATGTGTGATCTCTCAGGAATAGTGAGCAGGTGGTTATGTCATCTTCTGGGTCAGTGACAAAAGAGATGAGCAAATGGCTTGGCACGGAATGTGGGTGCATGCAAGTGTGCATGTACGCGTGTGCTTGTGTGTGAATGCAGAAGTGAAATGAGAGTGAAATGGGAAGGGAAAGTATATATGGTGAGTGCAGGCATGTTTGTGTGCACATGCATAGCTTAAATAGGGATTATGTACATGTCAGAACTATTCCCTCCATTCCCAGTACAGGTGCAGTATCTGTACTAATGCTGGTGACATAGTTCTTGGTAAGATAACACAGCAGAACATATTAAAAAAAATCCTGCTCTAAGATAAGACAGTAACATATGGAGAAACTCCGACAGACAGGCTATTAATCGTCCTCCACTCCTAGTGGCACTTACCCAATCTGGCCTAATAATAAACAGTTACTGGAACTCTGAAAGGCATCTCGAAGAACATAGCAGCCAAAGGAACTGGAGTACAGGGATGGCTGAAGGTTGGGATGTCGAGCAGAGGGACGACAGAGGGTGGGAGCGGGACAGGGTGAGGCCAGAGCTGGGTTTACAAGTTGAACATAGCCCCACTCATCAGGGCTACCCAACTCTAATAGGCCAGGGGTTAGGCTACGCTCAGATGTCAGTGAACCACTACTGCATTAACAGAACCATTAGGACAATTTGACCTCTATGGCTCTAAGTCAAAGACACTAGGGGTTAGGCTACTCTCAGATATCAGTGGACCAACACTGCAGTAGACTAGAGCCATGGGCATTTTGACCTAAGAGGGTGATATGGATTCCAGTCAGACAGGCCAAAGGCATTATTATTGTTACTAGTACTGTGTTGATCACCCCCCACCCCCATCCTGCTCCATCCCAGCCCTGCCGAACCCCCTCCATGCCCCCAGAGCTGTAAACACTTCACTTTTTTTACAGCCTGTTTTCAAAGTCTCTGTTTCCATTGAAGAACATTAAATGACATTTGGGAAAGGGTGTGAACTGTAATTGTAAGCCACAGACCACAGGCTAACCGTTAAAAATCAGCTGTTTCAGCAGTCGGCGTAGACAGCATGGCACTGGAACTGTCAAGTCCAATTTAACGTGGCTCCCATAGACTTTTGACAGCGGCTTTAGTGGGGACTTTAACAGTGGAATCTATGCACTGTCACCAACTTTCATCCTCATTAACAACTATATAGTGGTGTTCTTTTGGGAGTGAGCTGGTGAGAGATCTTCCATTATAATGTTTGACAGTCTTTCTCTGAGCACGAACATATTGTTTCAGTGTAGGTCTAGTCACTTGTACCGGGCTATAACTAGGGGCCAGAGTTGTTCCTGGTCAGATCATGCAGTCATGTCAACAGGGCTACTCATAACCACCTCATCTTCCTCACTACTGCAGTGTGTCCAGTGTCCACAAGGGGTCAGACTTACGAGTGGAGTCCAGTCTGATGCAGTTGCCTTGAGTGGATGAGGCCGACTCGTGATTGGAGTGAGCGTGTGGCAGCAGACTTACGGGGAAGAGTCGAGGCTGATGGAGTTGGCCTGGGTAGAGGACGCGGATTTGTGATTGGAGAAGACAGGGAGGCTGGGCGAGGCGTGAATCACATGGTCCACCAGGTGCCCAACCGACGACGGCCGCATCCTCGTCCCTTCCTGTACAAACGAGTTCCGGCTGCACGCATACACACAAATCGGTGGTTAGGAGGATTGTGTGTGTAATCAAAGCAAATTAATGTACGCTATCCACAGTTGGAAAACTTCTATTTTATTTGGATTGTATGATGTTCTGTCCAGCTCTCTGAAACACAAATGTGTATAATTCCTTTCACTCATGCAATGAAATGTGTCAGTACCATTACCGAAGGTATTGGAACTAGAATTCCCTCACAATGTACAGTGGGGAAGTATTCAGTCCCCTTGAATTCATCCGCATTACGTGTTACGTTACAGCCTTATTCAAAAATTGATTAAATCCCCTCAATCTACACACAATACCCCATAATGACAAAGCTAAAACAGGTTTTTGCAAATGTATTCAAAAAAAAAAATCACATTTTCACAAGTATTCAGACCCTTCACTTAATACTTTGTTGAAGCACCTTTGGCAGATCCTCTCAAGCACTGTCAGGTTGGATGGGAAGCCACTCCTGTGTTGTCTTGGCTGTGTGCTTTGGGTCGTTGTCCTGTTGGAAGGTGAACCTTCACCCCAGTCTGAGGTCCTGAGCGCTCTGGAGCAGGTTTTCATCAAGGATCTTTCTGTACTTTGCTCCGTTCATCTTTCCCTCAATCCTGACTAGTCTCCCAGTCACTGCCACTGAAAAACATCCCCACAGCATGTTGCTGCAACCACGTTTCACTTTAGGGATGGTGCCAGGTTTCTTCCAGACGTGACGCTGAGCATTCAGGCCAAAGAGTTCAATCTTGGTTTCATCAGACCAGAGAATCTTATTTCTCGTGGTCTGAGAATCATTAGGTGCCTTTTGGCATACTCCAAGTGGGCTATCATGTGCCTTTTACTGAGGAGTGGCTTCTGTCTGGCCACTCTCCCATAAAAGCCTGATTGGTGGAGTGCTGCAGAGACAGTTGTCCTTCTGGAAGTTTCCTCGTCTCCACAGAGGAACTCTGGACCTCTGTCAGAGTGACCATTGGGTTCTTGGTCAACTCACTGACAAAGGCCCTTCTCCCCCGATTTCTCAGATCGGCCAGGAGGCCAACTCTAGGAAGAGTCTAGGTGGTTCCAAAATTCAATTTAAAAATGGAGGCCACTGTGTTCTCGGGGATTCAATGCTGCAGAAACTTTTTTGTACCCTTCCTCAGATCTGTGCCTCAACACAATCCTGTCTCGGAGCTCTAAATCAAATCAAATTGTATTGGTCACATACACGTTATTGCGGGTGTAGCGAAATGCTCCAACAGTGCAGTAGTATCTATCAATTCACAACAACAACAAACATATCTAAACGTAAAAGAATGGAATTAAGAAATATATAAAATATAGCCATTGACTAAAATACAGCAGAATCGAATACAGTATTTACATGGAGGTGAGTAAAGCAGTATGTAAACATATTAATATTATTTAATTGTTCCATTATTGAAGTGGCCAGTGATTCCAACTATGTACAGTTGAAGTCGGAAGTTTACATAAACTTAGGTTGGAGTCATTAAAACTTGTTTTCAACCACTCCAAACTTATTTAACAACTATAGTTTTGGCAAGTCAGTAAGGACATCTTTGTGCATGACAAGTAATTTTTCCAACAATTGTTTACAGACAGATTATTTCACTTATAATTCACTGTATCACAATTCCAGTGGGTCAGAAGTTTACATACACCAGGTTGACTGTGCCTTTAAACAGCTTGTAAAATTCCAGAAAATGATGTCATGGCTTTAAAAGCTTCTGATAGGCTAATTGACATAATTTGAGTCAATTGGAGGTGTACCGGTGGATGTATTTCAAGGCTTACCTTCAAACTCAGTGCCTCTTTGCTTGACATAATGGGAAAATCAAAAAGAAATCAGCCAAGACCTCCACAAGTCTGGTTCATCCTTGGGAGCAAAATTATCCACAGTAAAACAAGTCCTAAATTGACATAACCTGAAAGGCCGTTCAACAAAGAAGAAGCCACTGCTCCACTGTAGCCAGACTACGGTTTGCAATTGCACATGGGGACAAAGATCGTAAGTTTTGGAGAAATGTCCTCTGGTCTGATGAAACAAAAATAGAACTGTTTGGCCATAATGACCATGGTTATGTTTGGAGGAAAAAGGGGGAGGCTTGCAAACCGAAGAACACCATCCCAACCGTGAAGCACGGGGGTGGCAGCATCATGTTGTGAGGGTGCTTTGCTGCAGGAGGAACTGGTGCACTTCACAAAATAGATGGCATCATGAGGAATGAAAATTATGTGGATATATTAAAGCAACATCTCAAGACATCAGTCAGAAAGTTCAAGCTTGGTCGCAAATGGGTCTTCCAAATGGACAAGCATACTTCCAAAGTTGTGGCAAAATGACTTAAGGACAACAAAGGAGGCCTACAAACCTGACTCAGTTACACCAGCTCTGTCAGGAGGAATGGGCCAAAATTCACCCTACCTATTGTGGGAAGCTTGTGGAAGGCTAACCGAAACGTTTGACCCAAGTTAAACAATTTAAAGGCATTGCTACCAAATACTAATTGAGTGTATGTAAACCTCTGACCAACTGGGAATGTGATGAAATAAATAAAAACTGAAATCGATCTAGATTATTATTTAGACATTTCACATTCTTAAAATAAAGTGGTGATCCACCGGACGTACTACCTGTCCCAGACCTGCTGTTTTCAACTCTCTAGAGACAGCAGGAGTGGTAGAGATACTCTTAATGATCGGCTATGAAAAGCCAACTGACATTTACTCCTGAGGTGCTGACTTGCTGCACCCTCGACAACTACTGTTATTATTTGACCATGCTGGTCATTTATGAACATTTGAACATCTTGGCCATGTTCTGTTATAATCTCCACCCCGCAGAGCCAGAAGAGGAATGGCCACCCCTCATAGCCTGGTTCCTCTCTAGGTTTCTTCCTAGGTTCTGGCCTTTCTAGGGAGTTTTTCCTAGCCACCGTGCTTCTACACCTGCATTGCTTGCTGTTCGGGGTTTTAGGCTGGGTTTCTGTACAGCACTTTGAGATATCAGCTGATGTACGAAGGGCTATATAAATACATTTGATTTGATCCTAACTGACCTAAGACAGGGAATTTTAACTAGGATTAAATGTCAGGAATTTTGAAAAACTAAGTTTAAATGTATTTGGCTAAGGTGTATGTAAACTTCCGACTTCAACTGTATATAGGGCAGCAACGGTGCAGTGGTGCAGCGTTGTGTAACCGGGTGGAAGCCGGCTATTTAACAATGTGATGGCCTTGAGATAGCTGTTTTTCAGTCTCTCTGTCCCTGCTTTGATGCACTTGTACTGACCTCGCCTTCTGGATGATAGTGAAGTGAACAGGCCGTGGCTCGGGTGGTTGATGTCCTTGACAATTTTTTTGGCCTTCTTGTGACATTGGGTGCTTTAGGTGTCCTGAAGGGTAGGTGCGTTGAGTAGACCGCACCAACCTTGCGGGCTGTGCAGTTTCGGTACCAGGTGGTGATTTTGCCCAGCAGAATGCTCTCAATTGGGCATCTGTAAATGTTTGTGAGGGTTTTAGGTGACAAGCCACATTTCTTCAGACTCCTGAGGTTGAAGAGGCGCTGTTGCACGTTCACCACACTGTCTGTGTAGGTGGACCATTTCAGATCGGTGTACACATCACTGACGAAGAACTTTAAGCTTTCCACCTTCTCCACTGCGGTCCAGTCGATGTGGATAGGAGTGTGCTCCTTCTGCTGTTTCCTGAAGTCCACAATCAGCTACGTTGCTTTGTTGGAGAGATTATTTTCCTGGCACCACTCTCCCAGGGCACTCACCTCTCTGTAAGCTGTCTCATCATTGTTGGTAATCAGGCCTACTACTGTTGTGTCGTCTGTAAACTTCATGACTGAGTTGGAGGCATGAGTGGCCACACAATCATGTGTAAACAAGGAGTACAGGAGGGGGCTGAGCACGCCCCTGTGTTGAGAATCAGCAAAGCGGAGGTGCGTTTTCCTACCTTGGGCGGCCCGTCAGAAAGTCCAGGACGCAGTTGCACAGGGCGGGGTTCAGATCAAGGGCCCCGAGCTTAACGATGAGCTTGGAGGGTACTATGGTGTTGAATGCTGAGCTATAGTCAATGAACAGCATTCTTACATAGGCATTCCTCTTGTCCAGATGGAATAGGGCAGTGTGCAGGCGATTGCATCTTCTGTGAATCTATTGGGGTGTCAGGTAAAGTAGAGGTGATATGATCCTTAACTAGCTGATTTAGTTCCGTTACCTTTGCTTTCATGGGAACAATAGCAGAAATCTTGAAGCCAGTGGGGACAGCAGACTGGGATAGGGAGAGATTGAATATGTCCGTAAACACTCCAGCCAGCTGATCTGTGCATGCTCTGAGGAAGTGGCTATGGATACTATCTGGGCTGGCAGCCTGTTAACATGCTTAAATGTTTTACTCATTTCGGCCATGGAGAATGAGCCCCCACAGTTCTTAGAAGCTGGCCTCATCGGTGGCACTGTGTTACCCTCAAAGCGGGTGAAGCAAGACGGAAAACCAGCCACGTCGCGGACACCCTTTGTAGTCCGTAATTGTCTGTAGACCCTGCCACATACGTCTCGTGTCGGAGCTGTTGAATTGTGACTCCACTTTGTCTCTGTACGGATGTTTTTCCTGTGATTGATATACGGAGAAAATAACTACACTGTTTGTATTCGGACATAATCCCAGTCACCTTGCCAATGATGAATGCAGTGGTTCTTGCACGAATGCTGCCATCTATCCACAGTTTATGGTTTGGGTATGTTTTTAAAAGTCACATTGGGTACAAAATCTCCTATACACTTCCTGTTGAACTGTAACCGTCGATGTGTTGGTAGAACGCTGGTACACTTTTCCTCAAATTTGCTTTGTTAAAAATCCCCAGGTACAATAAATGTGGCCTCAGGATATGTTGTTTCCAGTTTGAATAAAGTCCAGTGTAGTTCTTTGAGGGCCGTTGTGGTATCGGCTTGAGGGGGGAGTACACATGGCTGTGACTATAACCGAAGAGAATTCTCTTGGGAGGAAATACGGTCGGCATTTGATTGAGGTATTCTAGGTCGGTTGAACAAAAGGACTTGAGTTTCTGTATGTTACCATAATGACACCATGAGAAGTTAATCATGAAACATACACACCCTCTTTCTTCTTCCCAGAGAGTTCTTTATTCCTGTCTGCGCGATGTACTGAGAACTCAGATGGCTGTATGGACGGGGACAGTATATCCCGAGAGAGCCATGTTTCTGTGAAACAGAGTATTTTACAATCCCTGATGTCTTTCTGGAAGGAGATCCACACCCTGAACTCATCTACTTTATTATCCAGAGACTGAACATTAGCAAGCAATATACTCGATAGGGGATAGTATGCACGCCTCCTGAGTCGGACTACAAGTCCACTCCAAATACCTCTTCTCCACCTGCGATGTTTTGGAGCAGCCGCTGGAATAAGTTCAATTGCCCTCAGGGGTACGAACAAAGGAATCAATTCGGGAAAGACGTATTCCTGAATGAGGTGTCGACGAGTAGGTAAACCACCACTTCCCTCCGTATTATTGGCCAAAGTGCAATCACGGGAAAACCAACTGATTGATCTACAATTAAGACTATCCTACCAATGGGACATTAAAAACTGTAATATCTTATGTTTCACAGAGACGTGGCTGAACGACGACACGGATAATATAGAGTTGGTTGGATTCTCTGTGTATCGGCAGGACAGAGCAGCTACGTCTGGTAAGACGAGGGGTGGGGGTCAATAACTGCTGGTGTGCAATGTATAAAATTAAAGAAATCTCAAGGTATTGCTCACCTGAGGTAGAATACCTCATGATAAGCTGTAGACCACACTATCTACCAAGAGAGTTCTCATCCATATTATTCATAGCCATCTATTTAATCACCACAAACCGATGCTGGCACTAATACCGCACACAACGAGCTGTATAAGACTATACGCAAACAAGAAAATGTTCATCCAGAAGCGGCGCTCCTAGTGGCCGGGGACTTTAATGCAGGCAAATTTAAATCAGTTTTCCCTCATTTCTACCATCATGTCACATTTGCAACCAGAGGGAAAAACAACTCTAGACCACCTTTACTCCACACACCGAGATGCAGACAAAGCTCTTCCCCGCCCTCCATTTGGCAAATCTGACCATAAATCTATCCTCCTGATTCTTGCTTACAAGCAAAAACTAAAGCAGGAAGTACCAGTGACTCACTCAATAAAGATATGGTCAGAAAACACTGATGCTATACTACAGATGCTATACTACAGGACTGTTTTGCTTGCACAGACTTCCGGGATTCATCCAATGAGTGCATCGACAACGTCCCCACAGTTACCGTACATACATTTCCCAACCAGAAGCCATGTACTACAGGCAACATCCACACCAAGCTAAAGGCTAGCGCTGCTTTCAAGGAGCAGGACCCTAATCCAGAAGCTCATAAGAAATCCTGCTATGCTCTCAGGCGAACCATCAAACAGGCAAAGTGTCAATACAGGACTAAGATTGAATCCTATTAAACCAGCTCTGATGTTCGTCGGATGTGGCAGGGCTTGAAAAAAATCTGACTACAAAGGGAAACGCAGCCACGATCTGCCCAGTGACGTGAGCTAACAGATGAGCTAAATGCCTTTTATGCTCAATTAGGGGCAAGGAACACTGAAGCATGCATGAGAGCACCAGCTGTTCCGGACGACTGTGATCACGCTCTCCGTAGCTGATGTGAGCAAGACCTTTAAACAGGTCAACATTCACAAAGCACCATCAACACCACTGAGCTGCTGGTCTACGGACAATTCCTTTGACCTCAAGGCTCGGTTTTTTCTCTGACATGCACTGTCAAGTGTGTGACCTTATATAGACAGGTGTGTGCCTTTCCAAATCAATCAATTGAATTGACCACAGGTGGACTTCAATCAAGTTGTAGAAACATCAAGGATGATCAATGGAAACAGGATGCACTGGAGCTCAATTTCGAGTCTTACAGCAAAGGGTCTGACTACTTACGTAAATAAGGTATTACTGTAATACATTTGTAAAAATTTCTAAAAACCTGTTTTTGCTTTGTCATTATGGGGTAATGTGTGTAGATTGATGAGTAAAAATGAATTTAATCAATTTTAGAATAAAATTGTAACAACAAAATTAGGTCAAAGGGAAGGGGTCTAAATACTTCCCAAATGCACCGTCTGTCTCGCCCTCTCGAAGGTCATGATATGTGGGCATTATATTAGGACATGCTATAAGGAGTCGTGTCAGGAACTTACTGGTTAGGGGTACCGGGTGGGGAGCGTGTGGGCAGGCTCTGGGTCTCCAGCCTCTCGTCTGATAAGCTGTTCCGGCTCACAGCCTCCCAGTCTGTGCCGCCCATCAACTTCCTGGCCAGGGGCTTACTGGGAGACCTACTCAGAAAGGAAACACAATCAATCACATGACCGAGCCAAGGAGAAAGTGATACTGCTGACCAATGGGATGGAGGACTGCGTGATAAAGGAGATGGGGGAAAAAAAGACACCCTATTCACTACTATATAGTGCACTACCTTTAACCAGGGCCGACATAGAGTGCACTAAATAGGGAATAGGATGCCATCTTAGACACAGCCAGAGTTATGAAACAATCCAGACTTAAGCCCAGATGTTGATGCTGACTGAGGCCCCAGCTCAGAAATAAAGATATAAGCTGTGAGACTAGGATGTTATGTTTGGCCCATCAACACCACTAATTCATCCTACATCATCTCTGGGTAGAGGGGCAATAATAAGGCAGTAAATGAACACTAATTAGGTTGGTGCTCGTTCACCATCACTTCCTATATTGACTTTGGGCATTACAGATTTAAGGCTGTCTTACTCTTATAGCATACTCTTAGAGGACCTACCAGCAGTAATGCGGCCTAACATACATTCAGAATGCATCTGTTCATATACATGTAGACAGTACAGTGCTGTGGTGCATTACGTACCTGGCGAACACCCGGTCCTTGATCCCCTTCTCTTTGCCATACTGCACCGACTGCACCTCTGTCCTCCCGCTGCAGAGACAACGTTCAAACAACATCCAACGATCATTTAATACCATTCAGCCACATATTACAAACTGCTGTGCTGCACCTTACTTCCCAACATGCGCTTCAATAATGCATAAAAAAATAAAAAAAAAACTCTGCTCCACTTCGTGTTTCTGTTTCAACCATGTCTCAGACTTCTCCAAAACCCCGATTTGTCACAGCACAATCTAGAACGATGAAACTCAGACGTTTTAGCCCCCTTATCACCTCCACTCACAGCACAGCTCAGAGCAAATACTCAAGTATTTAAATTTCAACAGTGAACAGTTTACATTTGTTTGTACTATTTCTAAACTACATCTGAGAAATGAGTCCATAATGAATAATAGAAGAACTCCCCTTTCCCCCTAAAAATAAAAAGCATTTTGAAAAACAAGCTCAGTTCTGGGGCATGGTTAATAATTCAACTACTTTTCTCCAAGATGAGAGCACGATAGCCAACAGCTAATGTAACTCCCCAAACACTGATGATTGATGGAACTTGTCATTGTGACCTAGCAAACCTGTGTTGACATTTCAATTACAGTGTTTTGCGGCTGGCAAGGGTGTGTGTGTGTGTGTGTGTGTGTGTGTGTGTGTGTGTGTGTGTGTGTACGCAGATGCTCATGGGTGGCAATGGGGATTTTCGCCTACCAGTAACGGAACTTGGAGCCCAGGGTAAAGTAGTGGGCAAAGAAGTTCTTTTGGGGGGGAACGGGCCGGTCCAGACGGAAGAAGGTGTGGTGTTCTACACAGGTCTTCCATAAGTTCTTACAGGCTCTGTAGTTTACCATGTTAAACCCCAGCAACGTCTCCCTGGTCTCATTCTGTAAAGGGAGGGAGGGAAGGGAAAGAGAATGACAGTGAGTGACAACAATAATGACAAATGAGATACAGTTCGAGCTGCTGGGATGTAACCGCCTTCCCACAGATCATTACATTTTTTCGGTCCATAGGCTTTACTGTGTACTATGATTCTCCTTGTTCGTTGTGACCTAGGGTTGGAGTCTGTATGTGTGTGTTTAGCATGCCTGAGACTCAAGTAGCAGAAGTGAGGAGGTGTTGAGTCAAGGTCTTAGTCACAGAAGGGGGAGACAGGCAGCAGGGGGTTAATCCTTGTCTGCTGCCACATCACCATACCCCTCCCTCAGCCCCCAGAGGGTCTCCTGATGTCACACGCCACTAGCCATGAAGACATGGTGGTCCCACTTGGGTACTAACAGAAAAGGCGAGTTTGCTGACCATCCACACTTGCATCTTGAAACAACTTCAAGGAAGAGCAGGTTCTCTGAACAACCCCATCATCATGTACATTAGACTAGAGGTCACCTAGCCTCGCCGTGAGGTCAGATAAAGTAGGGTTACTCTCTTGCTCCCTGGAAACAACTCACTAATACAGGAGAAGAAAAAAAATAAAGGGGCAAATTAATTTTCTGGTTTGTTGTTGCTTTTTAAAGGGTGTGCTGTGACCCGTGCTCACATGACCGGCCGTGAACAGCCTTACCCATCTGTCCATGGGCACATCCCAAATGGCACCCTATTCCCTATATACTGCACTATTTTGGGCAGAGCCCTGGCCAAAAGTAGTGCACTAAATATGGAATTGGGTGCCATTTGGGATGCACACATTAATTATACAGCCTGAGTGACACCATGGAGGCTGGCTGACGGCCGCAGTGCTTTTAGTTCAACTGCTCTGGAAATACACCACATCCATTATTGAACCAGGGAAGAGGGGAGTGGATGGGGATCTTTTCCTGGGATTCCATGGTTCCATCATGGGGCTTAACGGAACAGAGAGGAGAGGAGGGAGATGGAGAGGGAGCCAGCAGCTTTCGAATCAGTTTTAGATCACGCTCACCACCTCCCGCTGCCACAAATCTATTCTTCATAATTAATAAGCATTTAACAAGCTCTTCCTGTCTCACTGTCCCAGATTCCAGAGACAGTCAGTGGCGGAGCAGGCCGGTGATTATGCCAACATGCGAGTTAGTCAAATAAACAAATATGGACGCTGGGTTTGGGTGAAGGGGGCAGTGTGATGTTAATGTCTAAGTGAAGTTGTTTCAGATTGATATGGATGCCTGTGGTATGGTGTGGGGAGGGCCTGGATCAGTGGTAGATGGTCATTAAGTCCATTAGCAGTATTAGCTAGTCTAGTCAAACTCATCCAGTTTCCACCCTGATGAGCCAGAGAACTGGGTCCGGTCTGGTGACACTTATGACAGGGAAACATGGTCACACATGCTTATAGGAACCTAGGGGCTGCGTTCACTACAAAGTGTGGTCCACTGGGTAAAAGACTCCTGACTCCACACACATTGCTGCTAGTAGATCCAATCTCACATTTTACTGTCAAAAGAAGGACAGTGGAAACAACGGCTTGAATACTTACCACTTCTCTCCTGAGCTGAACGAAAAACTGTTTGCACTTGAACGATATTTTCACAATCTTCAACCTGAGGGGAGAGAAACCCACAGAAATGCATCAATGTGTGTCACTGCTGAGGGTCCTCTTCTTTCATGGCTCAAATTAGTGCCACTGCAGAGAGAAGCTGACTAAAATGTCTCCCTATCAAGACTAATCCCCTCCCTCCCTCCTCCCATCCTCACTCTTCCCTCTCCCTCCCTTCCCCCTTCAGCCCTTTTCCCACTTCTACATGACTCACAGCTCAACTAAATATATTTTACATTCTTACACACACACACACACACACACACTCTCTTTCTCTATCCAAGGCAGTGAGTCATGCCCCATCTAAGCAAAGCTAATTTGTCAGCCCGTTGTAGACAGAAATAGGAGCGAGGCTAGAATCCACACGACTCACTCTCTGATCCATCTCTGTTCCGAGTGACTGGATTGCTATGCTTTCTGATCTGTTCTCTGAGAGGAGTAACGTTATGCATCACCTATTACTAGTAGGGGCAGGCGAGCCAAACAGAGAGGGAGTGGCCGATAGGAGAAAGTATTTTTGCGTGACAGTTGCCGACAGCTGTTGTGAAACGTGCCACTGTTAGCAGCCCTAAATTGAGCCGGACTGGAAAGCATCTGAGCCCATATATTTTCAAATGAGCTGTATGTGCTACATCAAGCAGCTGGCTTTTAAGAATGGGGATGTGTGTGCTGTGAGGAGCTTGTAGGGAGGGGGTTGGGAAGTGTGTGTGTCAGTGTGTTGGATTATCACTCGTCTGGTCAGGATTTGGGCTGTGCTATCCCACCCCTGGCACACACTTCCAGAAGCCCCACCAACAGGGCTGAATTTATAAGAATTAAAGCTTTGGGCCTCAGACAATTCACATGAAAGCCTAAACCGCTCGGAGTCCGCTCTCAGAGGAGATCCTAGAAATGATCATCTGCGGTTTACAGATTAATATGTAAAGCACTCATGTGAGGTGCTTAGAAGAATCCTATTCAACACTTTTCTGAATGCTTCTGCAACCTGGATGATTGAAGTCGATGATATATAGCTGAAAAAACACAAAACACATCCTCTTCCTACTCTCACACACACAGTGAACATTTCAATTTCTAACACAATCTACAAAAGTGGATGCTATTTGTGATCACAAACAATCCTCTTGTAGCTGCGATCCAATTCATTCTCTGATTCACAAATCGCCTCATCTTGTATCAGAATCAAGTCTTCAGTTTGTCACTCACCAGGGAAAGCAGTTGATTCGTACCCTGTTCTTGTAAACCACGATCCCTGTGGACATCACCCCAATTAAAATCTCAGTGTTGCTTTGATCCTGGAACAGAGAGCGAGAAAGAGGAAGATTGGGATGAAGAAACACCGGAAGGAAGGAAATCAACGAGAAACATTGGTGGCTTAAGAGTCTAAGTACCCTGACAGTGGGCAAAGCCTGGTGGGAGCTGGTGTACAGACCCTTTCCCCCTAATGCAGGGGTGGGGGGAGTGCCGCCTTTTGGTAGCCCTAAGCTACATTTTGGTTGGGGGGACCCCCCCACGCGCTAGTGGTCGCTTAGTGGCTAGGGCTGGATATCAGTAGGGGGGAGTGGGGACTTGTCCGCAGCTTAAAATGGGGCACAATCACTCTTGTGTCATTCTTTAAAAAAATATATATCTTGTTTGTTGTGTAGTAAATAGTTCCACTTTTATTTATATTGTTTTATTTGTTTTTTCTTGTAAAGCACATTGTGTTACATTCCATGTATGAAATGTGCTGTATACATAAAACTTGATACTCTCCACTGTAATTGTCAAAGTGTGGTGATCATTCTAGAGAAAAAAATGGCTGGATGGACAATGGTGGCTGGGGCCTCTTTTTAGATCTGCCTTTGACTCATTGTACCAGGACTGTCTATATGACCTGCTCTGTCTTATGAACCAAACTATTATCCAGACAAAAACAAGCAAACATAGACAGTCAGACAGACAGACAGACACCAAGACACCCAAACTAGCACATAAAAGCATGCAGACAGACACATTCTGGGGCAAAGAGAAAAGCCTGTCTAATCGGACAATGAGGGAAATCTCTGTACAATTGCGGATTAGTTTAAGGCCTTTTGACACTGGAGTGCTCTGCCCTGCTAGTCTTTCTTTCTTCACAGAGAGACACACACACAGACAGACAGACGGCTCGTCGAGGATCAGTGGTTCTGCTGTTCCTCAGCTGTACAGGAATCCAAAGCATTAACTTCATGAGGCCCTGGCGGCACGGGCCAGAGGAACACGCAGACGGTACATTAGAATGATATACTACTGTACACGCATATTTCTACCTGCTGGGTTAGAAAGCACAGGCTTTTCTAGATCTAAGGCACAGCTGTATGAAACATTGGTGTCAGTGGTGCTATGAAAAGTGCCTTTATGCGGTAGCAGTGACACACACACACACAGACACACACAGGGGAATAGCCTTACCCTTGCATAGTGCAATTCCACTCCGTACAGCTCCAGTGTCCTTGCTGTGTTCAGGTAATTAAACTCTGACTGGGCCGGAGACAGGCCACTGAGGAGGAAGACCGAGAAATGCATGAGAGAGGGAAGGTGCCTCAAACTCCACAGCTAGTAACCCATGCACAGAAAATGGAGCTGTACAGTGAGGCCACGCTTTTCCTCGGAAATTCACTCAATAAAACCATGGAAACCTTCCCTGCTATGAAAGCTGGTGCAGACAAGTAAAACGAGTATACAGCTGTGTATGAACATCAAAATCAAACAAATTGTATTGGTCGCGTACACAGTTTAGCAGGTGTTGTGGTGAGTGCAGTGAAAGGCTCATCTTCCTAGTTCCTATCAATCAATGCTGTAAATGTTAAACTACACAATACAAACTTAGTACAGCAGTAGACAAGTTATTTTTGGATGTAGGTAATAGTACTAGAACTGTCCTGAGCAAATAAAATAAAAAATACTGCAAAGTTGACTAGGAGCTAGAAACAGGGTGACTGTTGGTCGGCGCCATCTTTTGTTTCTTGGATCAGAAAGAGTATGCATGGTCTTGTGAAGATGGGCCCCTACCTGTGCTGTTGGTGGTGTTTGGTAACCTCCTTGTCGAAGCCTTGGGGCGGGTTGGGGATGAAGCAGAACTGTGAGAGGTAACCAGGAGCATGCTCCGAATCACTGTAGTCCCCCAGCTCAGCTACACAGTGCAGAGAGTCTCAAATAAATTCAAATAGTAGAGACAGTCAAGTCAACTCCCTATATGACGCAGAAAACAGCAGGCTTATATTGTATATGAAAGATAGGCAATGGTTTATCAATGCAGTAACGAATAGAAGACAATAACCTCAAAAGCCTGGTTATGATGTCTATTAATGAAAGAGACAAGTGGTTGAGAAGCCTTTGGTGCTCCAACCACCTCTACAGTAGCTAAGTACCTTAGATCCATTAGCTTGCGGTCGTGTGCGAAAGGGCCTCAATTCATACGAGTGGACCTCTAAACCACTGGCTCACGACTATCACTGACAAACACATCAATTCAATACACAGTTATTGATGTAGTCACCAGAAAGAAAAAAGAAGCACAACGCTCAAACTAAACAGTAAATTGACTATGGATTTATGCAAAGAAATATCTACACAGCACTAATGCCAGAGGCTTCAGCAGGAGTGCATTTCTTGATCGAATTTGATCAGCCTCACCGATTTCGCAAAACTAACCCAAATTAACAGCAGCATTCCATCATGTTTCATACCCTTAACCCCATGGTTAAAATAGCATGAAACCCTTCTCATGAGTAGAGACATTGAGCTAATATAGGCCTAAGTAAGTGTCTGGACATGGACACGGGGTGGTTGTGTTACATGGCGGTGCAGTTCAAATCCCTCCAGTGACCTATATAGCAGTGAGACTCCCAATGAAAAGCCCTGGAGAGTGAGGCAAGCCTCAGCGGGCCACTGCAGTGGAAATGGGACAGACAATGAGGAACATACCCCTAACCCTCTCCCCTCCAATGCGTCAGGAGTCATTATTAAGGTCAATCTGATGAAAAGTTGACAAGATGCACTCAGGCTAACAGCCCACTACAATTGGAGAATGTGGCTCTGTGCTAGCTGTAGACCACTAGGCTAGGCTAACATGTAGATAGCATGTTGGTTACGGAGTTGAGCTGCTGGGCGACTCGGCTATTCTTTCCCATGAGGAGTTGAGCTGAGCTGAAAAGGCTATATTGTGCTACATTATTCTGGACATGTCTGTTCAAGGCTGAGCAGCAGCAGTACTCTGCAACATAGTATTTTATCTACTTCAGTGGCGTAGCACAGTTTTGTAGGGCCCCCCTCAAGGTCTAAGCAGAGGAAATGTGCAGTTTTATAGATAATCTCATGCTTTTTTTTTACACTTTGTCATGAGGATGAGAGAAAATGTTGCAATTTTAGAGCTCAGGGATTCTCGAAAGATTAACATTTGAAATATCTATTTTGATAGACTAAAGTATCAGCTATGACACCATGCAAAGGAACAACCTATTTATTTATTTTTTATAAAATGCAACTAACTGGATTGTTGTAAACTCAATCTGACCCAATAAAGGCCATTTAGTTCTTACAATTGTCCAAGTGTTTAAAAGGCCTTGATTGTTTAATTCTAACATTTGATTAATAAAATATGTAATACAAATCTCCAAACTTTTTTGTTTTGTTTTAATGCACAATTAAATTCTCCAGGGCTAATTTCGTTAGCATGGTATGTTCTTCTAGATTTAGTACATAAAACAACATTTATAAAGCCAACATTATCCCTTAGGTCTAATATGCTTAAACAATTCAAGTGCTTGACAATTTTTTTTTATCTTAAGGGGGTTCAGCCATCAGTGACAGGAGTTGACAAGCCACAGAGCTGACAGATACTCACAACAGTCCAATAAAAACATTGGATAAAAGTAGCGACTCAGAGCTAGAAAATTGTATATCATACACTACAGTTGAGGGGCAATGGAAAAATAATTCTGCTTTGAAAGTTGATAAACTTGTAACCTCACTTTTGAGAAAATGGCCATTGAATAATTTGGTACACCTACTGGAGAGCTCTACTTTGTCTATACCCATTCAGCATCTTTCACACCGTCTTAAGCTTTAGCCCCACCCATCTCTTTAAGGATTAACATGTGAGGCTATGTACTAAACGACCAAAGATTAAGACTAAAGGCTGGTTTATACTATGGTGTGTTCGTAATTGAATCTGGAGTGCCAGATTGTGCTCTGGGTGTTCGTAAACTCAGAGTGTTGTTAAGATTGTCCGTTCGTAAATTCAGAGCATTTCACACACTGGACGCTCTGGCCGAGGAGTAGTGGAGTAGTGTTGATCCGAGCGTTCTGACTAAACAGCAGTAGTCAAGCACCCAAACTAACTAGCTAACATTGGCTAGCTTGCTAGCTACTTCCAGACAAAAATGAGAGAACAGCTCACTGACCATTTTACTCACCCTGGCAGAGCTGGTTAGGCCGTTTATGTTAGCGTTGGTGACTGCAACTGTGCTGCTGGCAATTTAATTACACTTTTTGCCAACGTTTACTGACACCGGCCATATTCAACGGGTGTTGAGTGTTCGTAAATTCATCAGTTATTCTGCGCTCTGGCACACTCAGACGAGAGTGCTCTGAAATCGGAGTAGATAGCCAGAGTGAATTTACCAGATACGTCTTTTGACAGTTGTCGCAGTGACACAAAGGGGATGCCGCCATGAAATTCGAGGCATTATCAAGTGCTTGCAAAATTGTGAATTTGTGGTCCCACCTTAAACCCTCAAACTTTTACAGATTCACAATTGAAAGCATCCTGTTGGGCTGTATCACCGCCTAGTACAGGAACTGCACCTCCCACAATCGCAGGGCTCTCCAAAGGGCGATGCGGTCTGCCCAACACATCACCAGGGGCAAACTACCTGCCCTCCAGGACATCAACAGCACCTGATGTCACAGGAAGGCCAAAAAGATCATCAAGGACATCAACCACCCAAGTCATGGCCTGTTCACCCCGCAATCGTCCAGAAGGAGAGTTCAGTACAGGTGCATCAAAGCGGGGACAGAGAGAGTGAAAAACAGCTTCTATCTCAAGGCCATCAGACTGTTAAATAGCCATCACTAGCCGGCTTCCACCCGGTTACACAGCACTGCACCTTTGAGGCTGCTGTCTTATAGACATGGAATCACAGGCCACTTTAATAATGGAACCATAATCACTTTAATAATGTTTACATAGTGCTTTACTCATCTCATATGTATTATATTCTACTCTATTTTAGTCAATGCCACTCCGACATTGCTCAATCTAATTTTTATATATTTCTTAATTACATTATTTTACTTTTAGATGTGTGTGTGTGTGTGTGTGTGTGTGTGTGTGTGTGTGTGTGTGTGTGTGTATTGAATTAGATGCTACTGCACTGTCACGGGCTAGGAACAAGCATTTCGCAAAACTAGTGTATGTGACCAATAGCATTTGATTTGAGAGACAACAAACAGCCTGCGCAAAAGACAAAGCAGAGCTCTGCCTTTTCAAATCATTAGATTCTCATCATGCAGCCTTACAATATATTAAAAATCGAAACACTGCCCAACGTTTGTAGAACAACTAAAGCTCCATAAACTCTAAACGAAGCATATAGGAGTAACTATTTCTTTGTTAACCGCTCAACACAGAATAGCGGAATTGAGGAAACACATTTTATTCAGCTTTGTTCAATTGCATTCTTCAATCTATAAAATAATGCCACAGAATTATAAGCAAATCTAGTCTGCTAAATGAACTAGTGTAGCCCACAGCCATTTGTGGTATGCTATTCTTTTCTTCAGAAATTATTCTCATATCATATTTATTTAAACCCGTCTAAAATATTGGAATTATTGTGAAGGTGTAGGCTATGTTACATGGATTTACTAGACTTCTTGGCTTGTAGGCTACGTGTGGAAGCCTGGAGATGCTAAATGTGTTTATGTTAATTAACGGTCAATTACCGTGAGATGGACAGTTATTTGCTTGACAATCACCAGCTGACGAAATGTCATGCCCACCACAGCCCTAGGCGAGATAATTAAATAATACATTTGACGCCGTAAAACGTTATGCAAGTTGGCACACGACAAGTGACTATTGGAAAGTCCTGCTGAGTTCACTGACCCTCAGCTAAAAGCTTTCAACACAAATCTTCCTAGCCCCCTCACACTAAAAGCATTTGAGTCACTTAGTGGCCAAACACTGTGCAGCCTCATATGACACAACAGAGATCAAATGGGTAAACTAACTACCAATAGCTACATATCCCTATTTATGTTTATCGTGTGCATCTCTGGAAGCACGCCTGGGGATTGGAACTTACATTGAACAGAGTAGGACGCCAGGAGCGCGGCAGTGTTGTGCGGGCAGGGCAGTCTGTGGGCCACAAATCGCAAACACACAAGTCATGACATTGATTAATTTGGATCAATATGAAAATCAAAGCTTTTACCAATGGCAGCTCTATTAGAGTAGTGTGTCAAAGTGCTGGGCAGGTAGAATCTGTAAGGTCACTAGAGCGGTGTGCGAGCGTGCTGCTGAACCAGTGTAAATAAGGACAGCCAACTCACCTTCCTGTCAGGATGTCCTGTTTGAGCTGGAGGAAATACTGGTACCTAGTGGAATAAGGAGAGCAGTTACACCAACAACGTGATAAAGATGTCTCTATGATTATGGGCAATAGAACACATTTGGATAATCCACAATCCAATTACAGTAGAATGACTGAACAGGACCCACTCACATGGAGCTTCTCTGATGCTTATTGCTTAGGCTACATTTCTATGACTTAACTTGTCAACTGTGTTGTGAGTAACTAATACTGAATTCATCTCATCATAGTGCGAGTGCTCAACAGCATTGTTGTGTGGTGTCTGGAATCAATAGTGCACATCCAGAACAGATCCATGCCTCTCTGTATATTAGATATACAAAGTGGTACACTCACTTGATAAGGCTGGATGAGCAAGGAAATGCTTGAGAGCATAAATTGATTAAACAACACTGGAGTATCCAGACTGTAACTCTGTTTCTATTGACCATGTATGGAATCGCCAGCAATAGAGGCAAGCAGCATCCATGGCATGCTACTGTCCCCTGTTTATGACTAGCTGTGTGCAAGGTTTCCAGCAGTGCAATTTGTCATTTTTTGGCTAAACTATGTACCATGTTGATTCTAGTCTTTAACTGGTAGCGAGCTCTAAAACCCTGCAGGACCTATTCCTAACAAGTTTAATCTATTCATCCCCATTAGTACGATTAGCGGTTTAGGGCTTTGGTTAGTGTAATACTGGCCTATAGTTTAACAGTTACCCTGTGTAATTTGTCTCCTTATATGGGCATGACATGGCAGGTTGTCCTTATCTAGTGTACTCTTTATTAGTATCCTTACCTAGTATACTCTTCCTGAAGTTTATTTGGGTCTGTCACAAAGAACTTCACTCTGAAACTCAGATTATAAGGCGATCCCCCTATAAATGTACAATGAGACAGATTATTGTATTTCCACTTTAAAAACAACCACTTCCCTGTTAATCCATCAATTTCTGAGCAGTAGATTGAATGTTCACCTACTTTTTAACTGCTTCCTTATGGGTTTGTTTGGATCCAGCCACCTCTGTAAAATATAGATGAGGAGAAACTCAGACAAGTTCCTCAGCAACCCTGCTCACTCAATTATTCACTAGTCAGCCCCCTCCACCTCTCACTTTACCTCATCCCACCTCTGCTTTCCATAAGGTAAATGCAGGCAGGGTCATGTTGATCTGTAGCTAGATACTAGCTAAATACAAATTGACCACACCGTAGTGACAGTACACAGCATTTATGGAGGGGTGATGAGGACTCTGCCAACAACGCGTGTTGATCTTAACACTGCATCAGTGTGGGTCATTGAGCAGCAAGCTGTGGTGTAGTAGTGTGTAGTGGCATGCAATGTGTCCCATTAACATACAGGCTTCCAACACGATTTAGGCTAACAGATGAATTGTAGATTGGATTATATTGCCTTCAGAAGGTATTCAGACCCCTTTTGTTACATTACAGTCTTATTCTAAAATGTAAAAAAAAAAAAAGAAAATCCCGAATCTACACAAAATACCCCATAATGACAAAGTGACCGGGTTTTTAGAAATGTTCGCAAATGTATTAAAAATAAAAAACAGAAATCCCTTATTTACATAAGTATTCAGACCCTTTGCTATGAGACTCGAAATTGAGCTCAGGTGCATCCTGTTTCCAATGATCATCCTTGATGTTTATACAACTTGGAGTCCACCTGTGGTAAATTCAATTGATTTGACATAATTTGGACAGGCACACACACCTGTCTATATAAGGTCCCACCGTTGAAAGTGCTTGTTTGAGCAAAAACCAAGCCATGAGGTCGAAGAAATTGTCAGTAGGGAAGCAAAGTACATCCTTGATGAAGAGCGCTATGGAGCAGGTTAAGACCTCAGACTGGGGCAAAGTTTCAACTTCCAACAGGACAACAACCCTAAGCACACTGCCAGGACAACGCAGGAGTGGCTTTGGGACAAGTCTCTGAATGTTCTTGAGTGGCCCAGCCAGAGCCCGAACTTGAACCTGATCGAATATCTCTGTAGAGACCTGAAAATAGCTGTGCAGCAAAGCTCCCCATCCAACCTGACAGAGCTTGAGAGGATCTGCAAAGAAGAATGGGAGAAACTCTACAAATATAGTTTGCTGAGCTTTTAGCATCATACCCAAGAAGACTCTAGGCTGTAATCGCTGCCAGAGGACAAAATACAAAATACAACAAAATACTGAGCAAAGGGTCTGAATACTTATGGAAATATAATATTAGCAAACATTTCTAAAAAACAGTTTTTGCTTTGTCATTATGGGGTATTGTGTGTAGATTGATGAGGGAAAAAACTTTTCCATTTTAGAATAAGGCTGTAACTTAAAATGTGGAAAGTCAAGGGGGTCTGAATACTTTCCAAGAGCACTGTATGTAGAAGAATTGGTTCTAAACATAATTGACTCACTCCAACCCTCCCCATCTTAGCCGTATTAATCCATCTCCATTTCTCACAGCAACAATAGTCTAGACTACATTTACCCATGACTGTTACACTACTAGATGTCCAAAAGGCACAGACAATTACATTTAGGTGAGAGCAGAAAAGGCTACAATCAGTGACAATTGGAGACTGTAGGAAATGAGAGTGATTGATGAAACAACTTCAGTCAACACTAAGAGTCTGACCTTGGCACCTACCGGGCTGTCTGAGGAGTCGTCGGCCAGATGCAGGCCGAAGTAGTCCCTTTCTGTCAGCTCCAGGTGCTTAAACACTACATCCAGTAAGACATGACCCTGGTCGTGTTTCTGTAGAGGGGGAGAGAGGTGGGGAGGGAGAAAGAGATAATTACTCATGGGAAACATCTGATATTGTGTGTGTGTGTGTGTGTGTGTTGAATTAGATGCTACTGCACTACTGCACTACACACACACACACACTACCAGTTAAAAGTTTTAGAACTCTTACTCTTTCAAGGGTTTTTCTTTATTTTTACTATTTTCTACATTGTAGAATAATAGTGAAGACATCAAAACTATGAGCACACATGGAATCATGTAGTAAGCAAAAAAGTGTAAAACAAATTCAAATATATTTTATATTTGAGATTCTTCAAATAGCCACTCTTTGCCTTGGACAGATTTGTGCACTGTTGCCATTCTCTCAACCAGCTTCACCTGGAATGCTTTTCCAACAGTCTTGAAGGAGTTCCCAAATATGCTGAGCACTTGTTGGCTGCTTTTCCTTCACTCTGCGGTCCGACTCATCCCAAACCATCATAATTTGGTTGAGGTCAGGTGATTGTGGAGGCCAGGTCATCTGATGCAGCACTCAATCCCTCTCCTTCTTAGTAAAATAGCCCTTACACAACCTGGTGGTTTGTTGGGTCATTGTCTTGTTGAAAAACAAAATGAGTCCCACTAAGCCCAAACCTGATGGGATAGCGTATCGCTGCAGAATGCTGTGGTAGCCATGCTGGTTAAGTGTGCCTTGAATTCTAAATAAATTATGACAGTGTCACCAGCAAAGCACCCCCAACACCAGAACACCTCCTCTTCCATGCTTTATGGTGGGAAATACACATGCAGAGATCAAACGTTCACCCACACCACATCTCACAAAGACAGTGGTTGGAACCAAAAATCTCCCATTTGAACTCCAGACCAAAGCACAAATTTCCACAGGTCTAATGACCATTGCTCGTGCTTCTTGGCTCAAGCAAGTCTCTTCTTATTGGTGTCCTTTAGTAGTGGATTCTATGCAGCAATTTGAGCATGAAGTCCTGATTCACACTCTGAACAATTGATGTTGAAATGTGTCTGTTACTTGAACTCTGTGAAGCATTTATTTGGGCTGAAATTTCTGAGGCTGGTAACTCTAGTGAACTTATCCCCTGCAGCAGAGGTAACTCTGGGTCTTCCATTCCTGTGGCGGTCGTCATGAGGGCCAGTTTCATCATAGCGCTTGATGGTTTATGCGACTGCACTTGAAAGAAACTTTCAAAGTAAATGAAATTTTCCGCATTGCCTAACCTTCATGTCTTAAAGTAAATGGACTGTTGCTTATTTGAGCGGTTTTTGCCATAATATGGACTTGGTCTTCTACCAAATAGGGCTATCGTCTGTATACCACCCCTACCTTGTCGTCACAACACAACTGATTGGTTCAAAAGCATTAAGGAAAGAAATTCCACCAATTAACTTTTATCAAGGCACACCTGTTAATTGAAATGTATTCCAGGTGACTGCATCATGAAGCTGGTTGAGAGAAGGCCAAGAGTGTGCAAAGCTGTCATCATGGCAAAAGGTGGCTATTTAAAGAATCAAATATAAAATATATTTTGATTTGTTTAACAGTTTTGGTTACTACATGATTACATATGTGTTATTTCATATTTGTGATGTCTTCACTACTATTTTACAATGTAGAAAATAGTACAAATAAAGAAAACCCCCTTGACTGAGTAGGTTTTAGAAAACCTTGGACCGGTAGTGTATGTCAAATCAAATTTTATTTGTCACATGCCAAATACAACAGGTGTAGGTAGACCTTACCGTGAAATTCTTAGTTACAAGCTCTTAACCAACAATGCAGTTCAAGTTTAAAAAACCCATTTATCAAATAAATTAAAAGTAAAAAAAAGAAAGTAACAAAATAACAAGGCTATATACAGGGGTACGGGTTAGTCGAGGTAATTAGTACATGTAGGTAGGGGTAAAGTGACTATGCATAGATTTGAGGGGGGGGGGGGGTCAGACTGTGTTCGCGTCTCCAAGTTAAATCCACATGCCACAAGTCTCCATGACAGCCAGGCCGGAGTGGTTGCACTGTCTGTCTACCCTGGCTCAGTCCCATTAGGGACAGTGACAACCACTTGTCTCCCTTCTGCCCTCTCCTCCCCCTTCTCTCCCCCTGCTTCGCCTGAGACTCGCATCACAGCAGTGTTGTGCCAGTGAGTGGATGGTGGTGGTGTTGACACAGAGCTGCAGTCTCAGCTGAGAGACAGCAGACTGGCAGCCCTGGGCTGTTGACTGTCAATTACGCGCTCAACCCTGGCTAGAGGATACCAGAGGGCGACACCTCTCTCTCCCTCTGGCTGGCACTGACCCTGCTGTGTTAGCCACTGCGGGATTAGTAGGTCCCTGTGAGCTGGGGGTGACTTCAGCTTTCTAAATCACCAGGTCAATATAATCAAGTGATCTGAATGAGAGGGAGACAAAGACCGCAGAGTGATGGTAACTTTTTATAGTCCCCTTAAATATTTAATTTATCCAACCTGGAACGCTTTCCTATTGGTCTATTAACAAATTTACCGCATCGGTGTATCACAACGGAAAGCCAAAATTCACATCCATGCAACCCTGCTGATTAGAATGTCCTGCGAAGATTGTATTTTCAACCAGCAAGTAACAGGAAAGAATACTAATCACTTTTACAGTGTTCGTTTTATCAGCTGTTGTACAATTTGATATAAAATAATTTCCCCTTCAACTAAGTGACGATAAATCATGGTCTAAATACTTTCAATAAAGAGTACTGGTATGTGAACCCATCAACCCTTACTCAGCATCTCTACTCCTCTCATGTTCTAATCTAGACGGAAAACAAGCCAAACAAGGAGCTCTTCAAATTCCCAAGAAAGATAACGCTGCCGTTGCTTCTAGAGCTGATATGAGAGTTAATACGAAGATGATTCATAATAAAAGGTAGTGGGAGGTGTAGTGGGAGAAGGAAAAGAGGAGAGGAGCAGCGGCGGCAGTGAGGAGCGCCACCTGACAGTCTAGGATTCCCCCGGGGCCTGTGCCCTGGTACCCTCGCCAGTGGGCCAATCAGATGTCTCTGTTGAGAACAAAACACTGGTAAAGTTATGCATGGGAACCTGAGCCAGACGTCACATGGAGGGCAAACAGAGTCACACGCCATCTCCGCGTCACCCTGGGGGATGTGACTGTGTCTCTGACATATATCTTGGGTACTGTAGCAGCATGGAATTCAACATTCACACAGCTGACTCAATGCTCGGTGTGTAGTATGGAGACCAATTAACTGTGTGGTTGTTGTGCTTTACAACCAATAGGCTAGGCACCACGGAAATAGTCTCTCACAGGCCTACAGAAAACCAAAATGTTCAGCTGTAGGCTAGTTGCGCCAAGACAAAACCTTGGTAAAATAATCTGTCATTGTCGGTTATTCTTTTAAAAAAAGTACCCACTGCCGAGAGTAGAGGACCGTGGATTTGGGAGCCTAAATTTCACATCACGAAAATAATTTTCAGCCAGCATGGAATTGTGACATTTCCTAATCTATTCCAATGCTTTACTTCTGTGTTATTTGCTGCTCCTTGACTGTCTGAAGTGGTTGTTCTGACTGGATGTGGGCCCTTTCTTTTGTGTTACTCTAGCAAGCTCTCAGGCTGCCGTCTCCTCCTCGCTGGCTTTCTAAAAGCCTCAGGACAAATGTGCAAATGCAGCCAAACAAACGCACACACACACGTTGATAGGACAGCACTCTGAAGCATGGGAAGGAGGTTAATTTAAACGACTCTTATCTTCTCATTGCATGCTAGTTAACTTGCTGACGTTTCTTGTCTCAATGTTGTTATCTTAAGACTGGGTGGACACTGAGGTAATTAGAATGAATGGGAAAGTTAGATTAACACATGTCTTGAAAGATACTTCAGTTATCTGGGAGGCAACTTGAGAGAACTTGACTAGAGGGCTAGCCCATCTATGGAGGAGAATGGCAATGGGCCTATTCTGAGATCCCCACTGAAGACTGGGTGGGTGGGGGGGTGAACGACTCGGCAGGCAGGGCCAAACAACCAGTCTTGTGCTGATCTTCATCAATAGTCACACTTCTATCTGTGAGCCAGCGCCTGAGATGGTGAGGACTGGACTAGCGAGGGAGGAGAGGGGGAATGTTAGGGTCAATGCAGGCCAGGGGTCTGAATGAAAGATCTCTAAAGTAGATGTGGTGTCAATGCACAGAAGTTTGTGTATGAGATAACAAGTATGAACATAAACACACAATATAGTATTCACATTTAAACATACTGTACATGGTTGCAATCATAAGACATAAAGCTAGACGGATCTCTAGTAAAGTCTTTAAAAAGAGGCTTGGGGCACTGCTAGAGCCTAAGCCTGGAGGAATGAGGGAAATGTGGAAAGACATGAGGCAGCTTGTCCAGGAGCAGCAGAAAACAGATACACGGGTTGAAAATAAATCCGCTTGATTGTCGCTCTCTGATCTATTGTCGGGGGCCAAGTTAAACTCACCTTTCATGTAAAAAAAGTAATGACCATGCTTTTAAGGGGAAATTATAATTAGTTTGGGATTTTGTCAAAGAGGCCCTTTAACTACTTACCAAGTCAGATGAACTCTTGGACAATGTTCTCTCTAAACTGCACACACGCAACTCTCAGACAGCCTTGCAGAGAAGCACTAGATTGAACTTCACTCAATTTTCTAGTTTTCCCCTTTAGTTAACACTAGCAACATTTCACTCTACTGTGGGAATTGTGATCGAGCAACGCATTAGCCACTTTCAATGTAGCATACCTTAACAAAAACTATGCAAGACATAGTATGCAAAACTAACTAACTGATTTTGTTGTAGGCAGAGCGCATCGGAGTAGGACAGGAACGACTCAGGCCCACACTCTCCATAGACCGGTGCCCCATAACCAATCAGAGCTGCAGTAGGCCTATATGGGAACAGCCACTGCCAAATGGATCTGTGCCATTGATCTTGAACTAGACTGTGTTAAGGCTACAGTATGAGCAGTTGCGAATCAATGTTTTGAGATCAAAGCGAAAGCTACATGTAGCCACATGTGCATATTTGTTCATAATATTTGCTAGTTAGTGCGTTGTTAACCATGTTATAGCTAATTTCTAGTCAAATGGTTGAGTGGTTGCTTCCAACAAGAGCACAAAATGTATGCATTTCTAGCCAACTTTGAAAAGTCAAGTCAAGTTTCTTGTCTTAAAGGGGCAGTGTTGTATTTTGAGACGTCTTGAATAAGCTAAGTAGCCAATAGGCAGAGCATAGCATAACTTGTCTGATTCTCTAATAATGGTATGGGAATAATAATGAATCGTATTTTGCAAAGTGGTTTCTTGCATCAAACAACATTTTCAGTCACCATAACTGAGGAAGAAGTGGATAAACAGGTTAATTTCAAAAGTCTCATGGTATGTATGCCTACATTGAACACCACACATTGGCTGCTACTGTCGGCTGAATGATGGAAATAGCTGTTCTATGTTAAAATGTTATAGGATGGATGTACTCAAAGTTTGATGGTTGACCACTCTGGTAGGCCTACATTATGATCAAAAAGCCACAGTTGCCTACTTGGTCACTTAAAACTAACGTAAAGCAGGTAGAGCCTTACATGCTGACAAAACCAGACATGTGAATGTGTCCACATACTGATTTTGTCCATCCACACCAGACGCGATTAGGACATGCTGGTTGAAATATGACAAAACAAACTCTGAACCAACTATATTAAAATTTGGGGACAGGTAAAAATACACAAAAACATGGACATTTAGCTAGCTTGCTGTTTGTTGCTAGCTAATTTGTCCTGTGATATAAACATGGGAGTTGTTATTTTAACTGAAATGCACAACGCATTTATTCTAGATCTTTGTAGACTTTTGACCCATTTTGAGTCACACAAAATCGTGTTTTGCTCTACTTTTTATTTATTTATTTAACCAGGTAGGCAAGTTGAGAACAAGTTCTCATTTACAATTGTGAACTGGCCAAGATAAAGCAAAGCAGTTCGACACATACAACGACACAGAGTTACACATGGAGTAAAACAAACATACAGTCAATAATACAGTAGAAAAATGAGTCTATATACAATGTGAGCAAATGAGGTGAGATAAGGGAGGTAAAGGCAAAAAAGGCCATGGTGGCGAAGTAAATACAATATAGCAAGTAAAAAATAAAAATAAAACACTGGAATGGTAGATTTGCACTGGAAGAATGTGCAAAGTAGAGAGAAATAATGGGGGTGCAAAGGAGCAAAATAAATAAATAAATACAGTAGGGGGAGAGGTAGTTGTTTGGGCTAAATTATAGATGGGCTATGTACAGGTGCAGTAATCTATGAGCTGCTCTGACAGCTGGTGCTTAGAGCTAGTGAGGGGGATAAGTGTTTCCAGTTTCAAAGATTTTTGCAGTTTGTTCCAGTCATTGGCAGCAGAGAACTGGAAGGAGAGGAGGCCAAAAAAAGAATTGGTTTTGGGGGTGACCAGGGAGATATACCTGCTGGAGCGCGTGCTACAGGTGGGTGCTGCTATGGTGACCAGCGAGGTGAGATAAGGGGGGACTTTACCTAGCAAGGTCTTGTAGATGACCTGGAGCCAGTGGGTTTGGCGACGAGTATGAAGCGAGGGCCAGACAACGAGCGTGTACAGGTCGCAGTGGTGGGTAGTATATGGGGCTTTGGTGACAAAACGGATGGCACTGTGATAGACTGCATCCAATTAATTGAGTAGGGTATTGGACGCTATTTTGTAAATGACGTCGCCAAAGTCGAGGATCGGTAGGATGGTCAATTTTACAAGGGCATGTTTGGCAGCATGAGTGAAGGAGGCTTTGTTGCAAAATAGGAAGCCAATTCTAGATTTAACTTTGGATTGAATGTTTGATGTGAGTCTGGAAGGAGAGTTTACAGTCTAACCAGACACCTAGGTATTTGTCGTTGTCGACATATTCTAAGACAGAACCATCCAGAGTAGTGATGTTGGACGGGCGGGCAGGTGCAGGCAGCGATCGGTTGAAGAGCATGCATTTAGTTTTACTTGTATTTAAGAGCAATTGGAGGCCACGGAAGGAGAGTTGTATGGCATTGAAGCTCGTCTGGAGGGTTGTTAACACAGTCCAAATAAGGGCCAGAAGCATACAGAATGGTGTCGTCTGCGTAGAGGTGGATCAGAGACTCACCAGGAGCAAGAGCGACATCATTGATGTATACAGAGAAGAGAGTTGGTCCAAGAATTGAACCCTGTGGCACCCCCATAGAGACTGCCAGAGGTCCGGACAACAGGCCCTCCGATTTGACACACTGAACTCTATCAGATAAATAGTTGGTGAACCAGGCGAGGCAATCATTTGAGAAACCAAGGCTATCGCTTCTGCCGATGAGGATGTGGTGATTGACAGAGTCGAAAGCCTTGGCCAGGTCAATGAATACGGCTGCACAGTATTGTTTCTTATCGATGGCGGTTAAGATATCGTTTAGGACTTTGAGAGTGGCTGAGGTGCACCCATGACCAGCTCTGAAACCAGATTGCATAGCGGAGAAGGTATGGTGGGAATCGAAATGGTCGGTAATCTGTTTGTTGACTTGGCTTTCGAAGACCTTAGAAAAGGCAGGGTAGGATAGATATAGGTCTGTAGCAGTTTGGGTCAAGAGTGTCCACCCCTTTGAAGAGGGGGATTACCGCAGCTGCTTTCCAATCTTTGGGAAGCTCAGACGACACGAAAGAGGTTGAACAGGCTAGTAATAGGGGTTGCAATTTTAGAAAGGGTCCAGATTGTCTAGCCTGGCTGATTTGTAGGGGTCCAGATTTTGCAGCTCTTTCAGAATATCAGCTGACTGGATTTGGGAGATGGGGAAATGGGGAAGGCTTGGGCGAGTTGCTGTGGGGGATGCAGTGCTGTTGACCGGGGTAGGGGTAGCCAGGTGGAAAGCATGGTCAGCCGTAGAAAAATGCTTATTGAAATTCTCAATTTTAGTGGATTTATCTGTAGTGACAGTGTTTTTTCCTATCCTCAGTGCAGTGGGCAGCTGGGAGGAGGTGTTCTTATTCTCCAAGGACTTTACAGTGTCCCTGAACTTTTTTGAGTTTGTGTTGCAGGAAGCAAATTTCTGCTTGAAAAAGCTAGCCTTGGCTTTTCTAACTGCCTGTGTGTATTGGTTTATAGCTTCCCTGAAAAGTTGCATATCACGGGGGGCTGTTTCATGCTAATGCAGAGCGCCAAATGATGATTTTGTGTTGGTTAAGGGCAGTCAGGTCTGGAGAGAACCAGGGGCTATACCTGTTCCTGGTTCTTTATTTCTTGAATGGGGCTTGCTTATTTAAGATGGTGAGGAAGGCATTTTTAAAAAAATAACCAGGCATCGTCTACTGACGGGATGAGGTCAATGTCCTTCCAGGGTACCCCGGCCAGGTCGATTAGAAAGGCCTGCACGCTGAAGTGTTTCAGGGAGCATTTGACAGTGATGAGTGGAGGTCGTTTGACCGCTGACACATTACGGATGCAAGCAATGAGGCAGTGATCGCTGAGATCTTGGTTGAAAACAGCAGAGGTGTATTTAGAGGGCAAGTTGGTTAGGATGATATCTATGAGGGTGACACGGCTAGAACATCCGGGTTGGCAGAGTGTGCTAAAGCAGTGAATAAAACAAGCTTAGGGAGGAGGCTTCTAATGTTAATATGAATGAAACCAAGGCTATTACAGTTACAGAAGTCATCAAAAGAGAGCGCCTCGGGAATAGATGTGGAGCTAGGCACTGCAGTGCCTGGATTCACCTCTATATCACCAGAGGAATAGAGGAGGAGTAGGATAAGGGTACGGCTAAAAGCTATGAGAATTGGTCGTTTAGAACGTCCGGAACAGAGAGTAAAAGGAGGTTTCTGGGGGGGCGATAAAATAGCTTCAAGTTATAATGTACAGACAAAGTATGGTAGGATGTGAATACAGTGGAGGTAAACCTAGGTATTGAGTGATGAGAGAGATAGTCTCCAGAAACATCATTGAAACCTGGTGATGTCATCGCATGTGTGGGTGATGGAACTGAAAAGTTCGATAAGGTATAATGAGCAGGGCTAGAGGCTCTACAGTGAAATAAGCCAATAAACACTCTCCAGAACCGCAATGGACAAGGCATATTGACATTAAGGAGAGGCATGCTTAGTCGAGTGATCATAAGGGTCCAGTTAGTAGTGAGGTTGGTTGGGGTAACGGCGATTCAGACAGCTAGCCGGGTCATCGGTAGCAAGCTAGCGTAGGACGGTGTTCTGTTTTTAGCCACTTCGTACGTTTCCATTAGTAGATTAGTGGGGTTCCGTGTGGTAGAGGGGATCAATCCAATTGGCAAAATAGATATAGTTATAGTGACCCAAGAAAAATTGTCTGAGAGACCTATTCAGATAGCAGCCGATAAGACAGCTAACGATTAGATGGGCCACAGATGGGCGTTCAGGTAACGTCACGACGGAGGAGCCAGTTGGATAACTCCCTCGTGCAGATAATGTCGGTAGTCCAGTCGTGAAGGCCCGGTGGGGCTCCGCATCGGCAGTAAAACGGGTCCGGATAGGTTATAGTAGCCCAGGAGTGGCTGATGGAACTCGTCAGCTGGCTAGCTCCGGAATAATTTAAGTTTGCTCTGGGACCGACGTAAGCCAATAGTTACACGGTGTTACGGATACAAGTATCCTGTGTGTGTATCCTGTGTGTGTGTTTCTTTTCTCTCCTTCTCCCCTCACAGGTGAAAATCATCACTCCCCAATCAGTCAACAATCAGCCCATCAATCAGAAGACACACCTCCTCCTGTTTCCTACCCTATCACAGTTCCTTCCCCATGGTTTAAAAACCCCATCATTTGTTTGCTCTGGAGCTCAATCTCTTTGTAATGCCATGTTGGTAGATCTCTGTTCTTGATAGATTTCAGTAGCAATCTCTTTGTAAATGCCATGTATGTAGATCTCTCTCTTTGCGTCTTAACCTCTTCTTTAGTTTGAGCACCTCCAAATCACTTTGTCATCACCTGTGAGTATTGTTTTGGTTATGGTGTTTGTTTGTTGCTGGTGGGAAAAGGGGAAACCAAGACAAGTCGCCCATGGGCATACACTACCCGTAGGTAAACTTTGTTAAACACACTAGTTAGAACTGGACGGACCACCCACTGTATTTTTGGTTAGTTAGTTAGCTGTTAAAGTAGGCTAGTCTAGCTTAGGGGTGTTTTGAATACTTATTGTTTCTTTCCTTGGGTCCAGCTCAGCCCCTTTTTCCTGCTCCCCCCATTACCGTGTGTTTATAAATAAACCCTGAGTTTGACGGTATTATTTCAGTTGTCCTGGTTATTACGTTCACACTTTTACTTTGTCACAACTATAATTTGCATGAGTTATGTTACGCGTCTCATTACCATCCCCCCTAGACTGTCGGGCCAAAAGGGATTCGTAACACACGGATAGCAGCTAGCTAGCTGCGAGATCCAGGTGTAAATATTAAGAGCTTTCGGTTGAAATCCGGGGATATGGAGAGAAAAATAGGTCCGGTATATTCTGGTCTGAGTCACGTTGAACAAAACTGGCGATAGCTTTTCGAGCTAAAGGATAGCTGTTGACCATCAACCGTGGTTAGCTAAATACTAACGTTAGCCAGTAAACTGGCTAGCTCCTGGCTAGCTCCTGGCTAGCCTCTGGCTAGCTTCAGGCTAGCTTCTATTGTGGATTTCAGATTTGAGATAAATAATATATATATATATATATTTTTTAAATTGGTGAGGCGGGTTGCAGGAGAGTGTTTTGAAGTTGAGTTTTTGGAAAAGAAAATATATAAAAGATATGCGAAGAAATATATATATATATATATCTATATATATATTTATTTACATGTAAATACACACACACACACACACACACGGGGAGGACAAGGACATCTGACTGCTATTCCATCTTGGATATCATCAACCAATACTGTGACAATACACATAAAAGGGGAAACAGTTCCTACTAATCTCTCCTCCTTCCGTCTTTTTCTGTGGACTTTATATGGCGGTTGGCAACCACCTTTAAGGTGCATTATCACCACCAACTGGACTGGAGTGTGGACCTCAGTTCAGCTTTCAATCCCCACGTGGTTAAATGCTCTTAAAAACCAATGAGGAGATGTAAAAGGTGGGACTAGCAGCACGTCAAGCGTCAAAAATAGAAGCAATTTCTATTTTAGCGCCTGGCTACGTATATGATGCACGTAAGAAGTTTGGATGAAATTAATAACATGCATGTGTACACGCAATGCAGACATTGTGGTCAGCATGTCAGTGTTCACAGTAAACCCGCAACGGGAGTTGCACATCATTTTCACAACGTTCAAGTTCACGCTCAGCAGACCTGACATTTTCTCAGTCCTGAAAAAAAAATAAAGGGAACATTGCTCGTGGAAGGAAGTTGCTAACTAGCATAAGTCCTGTAGCCTCGCAAAACAACCTCTAACTTCCTTCATACGTGATGCAGACAAAAAAATAAACTATCCAATTAAAATACGAGTTTGACCAATTCCAGTCCCTACGCTTTGGGAGTCCAGGACCCTGGGAAAATAAATATATAAGACAAAACACACATCCCGACAAGAGACACTACAACACTACATAAAGAGAGACCTAAGACAACACAGCCTAGAAGCAACATGGTTTCAGCACAGAACATGGTACAAATGTTATTGGGCACAGACAACAGCACAAAGGGCAAGAAGGTAGAGACAACAATACATCACACAAAGCAGCCACAACTGTCAGTAAGAGTGTCCATTAGTCTTTGAATGAAGAGATTGAGATAAAACTGTCAGGTTTGAGTGTTTGTTGCAGCACGTTCCAGTCGCTAGCTGCAGCAAACTGAAAAGCTGAGACCCTGGGACGTGTGCGCTTTGGGGACAATTAACAGAATGTGACTGGCAGAATGGGTGTTGTATGTGGAGGATGAGGGCTGCAGTAGATACAGTTGAAGTCAGAAGTTAACATACACATTTAAACTCCTTTTTTCACAATTCCTGACATTTAATCCTAGTTAAAATCCCCTGTCTTAGGTCAGATAGGATCCCCACTTTATTTTAAGAATGTGAAATGTCAGAATAAGAGAGAGTGATTTATTTCAGCTATTATTTATTTCATCACATTCTCAGTGGGTCAGAAGTTTACATACACTAAATTAGAATTTGGTAGCATTGCCTTTAAATTGTTTAACTTGGGTCAAACGTTTCAGGTAGTCTTTCACAAGCTTTTGGCCCATTCCTCCTGACAGAGCTGGTCTAACTGAGTCAGGTTTGTAGGTCTCCTTGCTCGCACATGCTTTTTCAGTTCTGTCCACAAATGTTCTATAGATGAGGTCAGGGCTTTGTGATGGCCACTCCAATACCTTGACTTTGTTGTCCTTTTTGCCACAACTTTGGAAGTATGCTTGGCGTCATTGTCCATTTGGAAGACCCATTTGCGACCAAGCTTTAACTTCTTGACTGATGTCTTGAGATGTTGCTTCAATATATCCACATCATTTTCATCCCTCGTGATGCCATCTATTTTGTGAAGAGCACAAGTCTCCTGCAACAAAGCACCCCCACAACATGATGCTGCCACCCCCGTACTCACGGTTGGGATGGTGTTCCTCGGCTTGCAAGCCTCCCCCTTTTTCCTCCAAACATAACGATGGTCATTATGGCCAAACAGTTCTATTTTTGTTTCATCAGGCCAGAGGACATTTCTCCAAAAAGTAGAATCTTTGTCCCCATGTGCAGTTGCAAGCGGTAGTCTGGCGCATTTTAATGGCGGTTTTGGAGCAGTGGCTTCTTCCTTGCTGAGCGGCCTTTCAGGTTATGTTGATATAGGACTAATTTTACTGTGGATATACAGTGAGCACCATAATTCATTGGACAGTGAGTATTTTTGTTATTTTGGTTCTGTACTCTAGCACTGAGTTTGAAAGGATACAACGACAATGAGGATGAAGTGCAGACTGTCAGCTTTAATTTGAGGGTATTTTCATACATATCGGATGATCCGTTTAGAAATGACAGCACCTTTTGTACATGGTCCCCCCATTTTAAGGTACTGCAAGTATTTGTTGAATTGGCTTCACAGATATGTCGTTAAGCAGGTGTATTCATTTGTGACGTTAGTGAATGCAGGAGAGCTGTTGATGAATAGTATTGATTCTAGATTTTGCTGTTGCCTTTGGAGGTTGTTGTTGGGGTGTGACAACATAAGACAGCAGTGTCGATGCAAATGAAGCTGGCCGTCATAAGGCTCAGAAATGAACATCAATCAATCAGGAACATTGCAAAAACCCTGATCAAAAACACTCTCCTGGATGCAGGTGTAGATGTGTCAAAGTCAACCATACGTAGAAGACTACACCAGCAGGACTACAGAGGGTACACTACAAGATGCAAACCACTGATAAGCCTGAACAGAAAGGCTAGATTACAGTTTGCTAAAAAGCACCTAAAAACAGCCCCAAGAGTTCTGGAAAAAAAGTAGTGGACAGATGAGACAAAGATTAACATGTACCAGTGTGATAGAAAGAGGAAAGTGTGGGGAGAAAAAAAAAAGACATGCCCATGATCCAAAGCATACCACCATCATCTGTGAAACATGGTGGAGGGGGTGTTATGGCTTGTCTTCATCGATGATGTGACTGCAGACAGAAGTAGAACAATGAATTCTGAAGTCTTCAGAAATATTTTATCTGCTCAGATAAAACCAAATGCCCCCAAACTCATTGGACGGCACTTCATCATGCAGCAAAACAATGACCCTAAACATACTGCTAGAGCAACGAAGGGGTTTTTGATGGCCAAAAAGGGGAAATCCTTGACTGGCCAAGTGAATCACCGGATCTGAATCCAATTGAACATGCATTTTACATGCTGAAGAAGAGACTGAAGGCAGTTAGTCCCCGAAACAAGCAGGAACTGAAGATGGCTGCCGTTCAGGCCTGAGAAAGCATCACCAGGGAAGATACCCAGCATCTGGTGATGTCGATGCATCGCAGACTTCAAGCAGTCATTGCATGCAAAGGATATGCGACCAAATATTAACAATGATTACTTTATTCTACATTATGTTAAACTGTCCAAAGTTTTGATGCCTGAAAATGGGGGGGGGGGGGAGACTACGTACAAAATCTTCTATAATTTCTAAACTGTTCATCCGGTATGTATGAAAATACCCTCAAATTAAAGCTGACAGTCTGCACTTCACCCTCATTCTATCCTTTCAAACTCAAAGTGCTAGAGTACCAAACCAAAATAACAAAAAATGGTCACTGTCCAATGAATTATGTTGCTCACGGTAGATACTTTTGTACCCATTTCCTCAAGCATCTTCACATGGTCCTTTGCTGTTGTTCTGGGATTGATTTGCACTTTTCGCACCAAAGTACGTTCATCTCTAGGAGACAGACGGCGTCCTCTTCCTGAGCGGTATGATGGCCGAGAGGTCCCATGGTGTTTATAGTTGCGTACAATTGTTTGTACAGCTGAACGTGGTACCTTCAGGTGTTTGGAAATTGCTCCCAAGGATGAACCAGAGGTCTACAATTATTTTTGCTCCCAAGGATGAACCGGAGGTCTACAATTATTTTTCTGAAGTCTTGGCTGATTTATTTTGATTTTCCAATGTCAAGCAAAGAGGCACTGAGTTTGAAGGTAGGCCTTGAAAAACATCAACATCTACACCTCCAATTGACTCAAATTATGTCAATTAGCCTATCAGAAGCTTCTAAAGCCGTGACATCATTTAAAGGCACGGTCAACTTAGTGTAAGTAAACTTCTGACCCACTGGAATTGTGATACAATGAATTATAAGTGAAATAATCTGTCTGTAAACAAGTGTTGGGAAAATTGTGTCATGCAAAGTAGATATCCTAACCGACTTGACAAAACTATAGTTTGTTAACAAGAAATTTGTGGAGTGTTTGAAAAAAAAACTGTTTTAATGACTCCAACCTAAGTGTATGCAAACTTCCGACTTCAACTATATCGCAGGGGGGAGTGAGGCCTAAGAGGGTTTTATAAATAAGCATCAACCAATGGGTCTTGCAACGGGTATACAGAGATGAGCAGTTTACAGAGGAGCATAGAGCCCCTTTAAGGAGCATTTCTGGCAAATCTGAGTCAACCTTAATGGCTTAGTCCATCTGCATTTATCCTATTGAACACATCTTGATTGTTATTATTAATTATTTAAAATTATTCACTCGAAAATTTGATTTTTTTTGTTTAATATTACAAAGCATGTCATTGCACTTTTAAGACACCATTGCCTCTAAGAACTCCGTTGCCCAACTGCGCCTAAACCATGCTTCAAAACTTCAGTTGTTTAAAAAAACTGCAGTTACTAAGCCACGCGGGCAATTGTAGGCGTAGAGAAATGAATGGGGAAGCAATGGAAAGCTTTAATATTAATGATAGATTGGGGGTTATGTCCATTTTATTCTTTACAACATTTCTAATCCACATACTTGTTTATGATTTTAACCTATTTTTTTTAACAAAGGCCAAAACTGCTTTCAAATGTGTTTTTCCCACTATTGCAATAAGAATTGTTGTGCACTGACTGCTTGTTAGAATATGTTTCCCTCCCTATGGCTCTCGCAACTAGAATGCGCATCAAGATTAATATTTCTCTCGCATTGAACACAAGCCGACTAGGAAAATAGGTCAACTATTCTACTATGGGGTCGTCTGATTTTGTTTTAATAACATTCATTCAAAGCCTATACTTGATCACTCAGGATGTCTTTTTCAGCAGCGACACACAACTGTTTGAGTTGTGCACATTAGACTATTTAAATTAGAGGTCGACCGATTATGATTTTTTTCGGTTAATCTGCCGTTTTTTATTTTTCTTCTTTCTTTGTAACAATGACAATTACAACAATACTGAATGAACACTTATTTTAACTTAATATAATACATCAATTTAGCCTCAAGTAAATAATGAAACATGTTCAATTTGGTTTAAATAATGCAAAAACAAAGTGTTGGAGAAGAAAGTAAAAGTGCAATATGTGCTATGTAAGAAAGCTAACGTTTCAGTTCCTTGCTCAGAACATGAGAACATATGAAAGCTGGTGGTTTTCAATATTCCCAGGTAAGACGTTTTAGGTTGTAGTTATTATAGGAATTATAGGACTATTTCCCTCTATACCATTTGTATTTCATTAACCTTTCACTATTGGATGTTCTTATAGGCACTTTAGTATTGCCAGTGTAACAGTATAGCTTCCGTCCCTCTCCTCGCTCCTCCCTGGGCTTGAACCAGCAACACAACGACAACAGCCACCATCGAAGCAGCGTTACCCATGCAGAGCAAGGGGAACAACTACTAGAAGGCTCAGAGCGAGTGATGTTTGAAACGCTATTAGCGCGCTAACTAGTTAGCCATTTCACTTCGGTTACACAAGCATCATCTCAGGAGTTGATAGGCTTGAAGTCATAAACAGCGCAATGCTTGACGCACAACGAAGAGCTGCTGGCAAAACTCACAAAAGTGCTGTTTGAATTAATGTTTACGCACCTGCTTCTGCCTACCACCGCTCAGTCAGGTACTTGTATGCTCAGATTATATGCAACGCAGGATACGCTAGATAATATCTAGTAATATCATCAACCATGTGTAGTTAACTAGTGATTATGATTGATTGTTTTTGATAAGATAAGTTTAATGCTAGCTAGCAACTTACCTTACTGCATTTGCGTAACAGGCAATCTCCTTGTGGAGTGCAACGAGAGAGAGGCAGGTCGTTATTGCGTTGGACTAGTTAACTGTAAGGTTGCAAGATTGGATCCCCCGAGCTGACAATGTGAAAATCTGTCGTTCTGCCCCTGAACGAGGCAGTTAACCCACCGTTCCTAGGCCGTCATTGAAAATAAGAATGTGTTAACTGACTTGCCTAGTTAAATTAAAAGGTATAAAAAATGTTTTATTTTTATAATAACATTAAAATAAATATATATTTTTTAAAATCGCCGCCCAAAAATACAGATTTCCGATTGTTATGAAAACTTGAAATCGGCTCAAATTAAAATCGGCCCTTCCGATTAATCTCAACCTTGCTGTCAGTTCAGTGCACACAGCGTAAGTCTATTTGCAAAAACAATTATTTGGGAATTTATTTCGTAGAACAGACAATTCTGTATCAGTCTCATCTCCAAAGCAGCATTTTTAAACGACCTCTAGAATCCATAGGACGGAAATCCGTCGCAGTGACAGAACTTTAACCCTGGACACAGGCAGGCAGGGAGAGAAGGGGGCAGGCAGGGAGAGGAGTCTCTGAGTGGTCCCCTGGGAGGGGAGTTCTAAAGTGGGAGGCCAGGGCTGAGGATATGGCATGGGGCTACACACACAGTCAAGCGTCACACCCGATACACAACACCATGTTCGCACACCCTTTTAAGCTTGTCCAGAAAGCACCTCACAATGTATGCATGCATGAACGTATAGTTAAGCACATACCCTACCTTTCCCCACTTTACACCCACCCAGACAACCAGGAATGAGAATATTTACATTGACCTGTCTGACACCAACAATCACTCAGGCCCTTCCTTACTATCCCCTTCCTCCCCCTCTCTCCTCCTCCCTTCTCTCAACTCTCCATCTTGGATTATGAATTTCCACTCACATTCAAAAGATCTGTTCAGTCAGGCTATGTAAGTCACAACAAGGCTTGGTTAAATCTGATCAATTCAACTCTTGTTACGCCAGGGACGGCTGGGTTTCCAGGAACCGCATAGAACAAATCGCTATGAAACTGAGGGAGGAAATCAGGAAAGTTGAGTTTGATTCATTAAGCTGCTCGGCCAAGACCAGTCATGAGCTCCTGTTAAAGCTGGGCTACCGGGGCAACAGATGGAGATTATAAAAATAAAAAAAACATCACTCAGAAGTTCCATAATAACTATTATATAACATGTGGGGACAGTTTGACTTTGTGCAACCGCTTTTATATTCCCCCTGACATAAAATATGATTCTGTGGCCATCTTTCTGAACAATGACAACATCGAGAGAAATGTCCTGTGGTGAACATTTTCTCTGTGGCTGGCTGCCTCGCTCAAATAACCTAGCAGCAGCAGCAACTGCTCTCTATCGGGAGGGAAAACAATGGTGCTGCAATCAAGACAGTGAACACTATGATTTACTGTCCCTGATTGGCACCCAGTGTGTGTAGTGTGTATGTATAGCTAGAAAGATGCTGCCTGTGAGCGAGTATGTACTTGAAATGGGCAGCACTTGGGGAGGCTCCTCTGAGTAGGAATGTCAGGCATTTCATGGTGAGAGGAGCTAGGGCTGCATCCCTGGCCTAAACCCCCATCCTTCTCCACCCTGCAGAGGGTGTCAGGAACAGCTGGGGGTCATTTTCATCTTAGATTAACAACATGTTGTGGTCTAACAGTCCTGGAAATTTTATAGGGGAGAGTTGCACAATCTTGGCGCCAAAATAGCCCTGAAAGATCTACCACCGCAAGAGGACAGTGTTCGATAGTTGGAGAGCCAGAGTTTGTGTGTAGAGTAGGGCTGCAATACTGCACTACTCTGGGACATGGCCATTTAGTGCTTTCAACATGGTTAACACATTACAGTGGATCAGGAACATACTGTACACAAACATGAATATACTAGAGTTTGTTGTGATACTTACGTTAACTTTGAAGGACTGGACGGTGTTGTCCAAGAGAAGTATGTTGCAGACCACCTCCGTGTGCTGGCTGTCGCGTGCCAGCTCCGACGCCCGGACATTGTAAGATCTGCCAGCAGGCAACCGGAAGCGTGCGGTCATTACGGTCCAACCAGGGTCTGCAACAGAGACAGAGAGACTAAGGAAGCGGACATTGACAACCTGGCCAAAGCACAGATCACTGTAGAGTTGACAGGTACACTTTTCTTGTCAAGTCGGTCTGGCAACACTCATACAAAATGACAGTTCTGAAATGCATTCTTTTGGGAATGAGTTCGAGGGCCGCAAAGTCTATCATACAGTACTACTGACATCAGCACTACGCTAACAAGCCTTCACACGCAGAGGGGGCAACAAGTGCTCCATCTGACAAGAATTAAAATTAATATGGAGTACAGCAGCCTACATGCTGAGTATAACTCCGTATGAACTCTGACAGAATTGCACCTCTAGGGATCAGCTACACTGCAGCAACGGAGGTCAAGGCACCTTCATTTAAACCTGATGGATCCATATGGAAGGCTTTTCCTTGCCTTTGAGTGGTTGTCACAAAATATCAGGAGGCATCACCGATGATGAATTTGAATGGGAGGAGATTGCCTGTGTGTGCAGAAGTGCTGAGTTGAACAGACATAGCAGGGGACCCCAGGGACCAAATCAAGTGTGCTGTGGAGAGTCACGAGAGCACTTGTTCCACGAACATACGTTGCCTGCTGCCCTAATGTTCTTAGTATTTCTGGGAATGTAAAATCTCCTATAAGGGGGTAGCAGCTCTCCCAGATTAATACCACATTGTCCATCTCTTTCTACAACTCCCAGATATGTCTTTAACCTGTCATATAGAGGTTCTGGGTATTGTCTGATGGGTAATTGATGAATAACTAAGTCGCTATGGATAAGAGAGCCTGCTAAAATGGCAAATGCAAAATTAATGTCTTCAGGCGTATGCTAATGCAGTGATGGCAAAAGTGCTCTTAGGACAGCAGATACAGTACTTTGAAAATATTATCTTAGTGTTTAAGAAAGGCCCTGGGGGGGCGATTACTTACAGCTCACTAGTCACGCATACGGTATGGAAAGAGGAATCTGATAAGATGCACATGTACAATAATATTTTTTTTAAAGAATCCCTTCCAAACATCACATCTTCAATATCTCCCAGAGTCAAGTTGAATCATGTTCACTGTAGTTGACATCAAACGAGCAGTGTCAGCAATGTGAAAACATGTCATCTCTGTAACCGGCAGACTCCCAGGCATGCAGCGCCTGTGTTTGCCCTCACAACCCTGGTGTCATACATGTGGGGCTCTACATCGAGTGGATGGAGCGGGTACGCCGGGCAGCGATGAGGTGAAGTCATGAGGAAGCGCCTTCACCGCAGCTCAGTGACACAGCTGCGAGCTGTTCCCTTCAGCCTCTCAGCTAGGCTGTGGAGACTAAGACAACCATGAGCCAAAAAGCTGTTTGTTGTTTTTTTTATCATTCAACGGACGCAAAGGTTACCAGCTGTAATAAGAGAGTAAAACTACTCAAAATGACAATATAAAAACTGTATACTAAATACATCACACACTTCTCACAAACGATTTCAGTTCTAAATCAAAAGCAGTGTGTGTATATAATAATAATAATAATAAGTGTAATTAGTCTCCACATCCCAATGAGAGGAGAACAAAGCCCAGTGAGTTAGCGATCCAGCAGGTCGGCTGGCCGCTCAGCCGGGATAACTCCGCAAGAATGCTTCCATTATGGCTTCCTCCAGTCAGCAGAGCTTCCAAACACTGGGCCTGGGCTGACGTGTGTGTCAAGCCTAATGACCCCAGTGGGCTCCTCCGATGCTCTCGGCTTATAACAAACAGACGTCCCAGCAGCCCCTGTCTCTGTCCCCCATCTTCCCAATCCTCCACCGGCCAAACCCCTCTCCACAGTTACACCCATTGGAAAAGGTACAGTATGTGTCTTCACAACAAATACTCAGGTTGTGTCCCAAATGGCAACCCTTTCCCTTTATAGTGGACTACTTTTGAACAGAGGCCTATGGGCTTTGGTCAAAAGTAGTGCACTATATAGGAAATTGGTTACCATTTGGGATGCATCCCAAGGCTTAGGTCAGTCACAATGCAGACCAGAGGATAGTAGAAAAGCGAAGAGGAATCTGAAGATATCCTTTCCTCCCTGCTACAGTAACGTGTAGTAGTGTACTGTTCGCCAAAATTGGGCCACAGAGAAACAGGTGGTCAATTACAGATGTAGAGACTTGCGTTTCATCTTCATGTGGGGTGATATCGAAAGACAGTTGGAGAGTGGTGTTAGACTTGGAGAATTCCTGCCAAGATCGCCAGCTATGTGACAACTCAAGGATGACAATTAAGAATAGAGGCTTGTTTGAGAAAACTAACAGCATGGGACTACCCTCCCTTGGTTGAGTACAAGAAAAAGCAGCACTACAGGTTTGCTGTACTAGTATCTAGGACAGCACAGAGAATGGACTCACAGACAACAGAGTGGGAAGAATGCTTGTTTCATAGAGAGGGTGTTCAGGGGTTGTAGGTAGCATTTGACCCTAGACTTTCTGGATAGCCAGACACCACCTATTATGTTGGATGCCTGGGGTAAAACCATACAATGTTAGTAGGGAAATGCCACTGTTTGTAGCTATGAGGACAATATCCATACACTCCCTCTACCACAAGCTTCCCTGGACTCCTGGTGACACACACTTCCACTGGCCGCATAGTGAATAAATTATCCTTGACTGATGAATATCACTTAAGGTCTGTTCCCATGTCCAACCCATAGGTTAGGCCTATTCTATAGGCTGGTGTAAAACAACCACATTCAACACAACAGCAACACCAAACTGGAGAGGACTGTTACGCTTCATTTCATTTCAGCAAAAAGGACAACATTACAAATCCTAGTCCCAGAGTAGCCGTATTTATGATGAAGGTAAGCAGTTTGTTTTCTGGTCATTGTTTTTGGAGGACATTCAACACTGTTGCACTATTGACCTTAAACATATTGAGCTGGTATCATCATTTTACCAAACACCTTGCAATGGAAACAAATATCCCAGCTGGCATTTGTAACAGGACACCAGCAAATGAAAAAAACACTTCAAAAATGTTTTATTATGCAATCAGAATAAGATCAGTGAAGGCATTGTGACAGCACATAAGCTACAATGAATCAATTTCTGACTTAGTGAGCAGGTACTTTGTGTCCCGGACAGCTATCATCTCAGACCTTCATAAAAAGATACATTTTTACAATCACACGAATAGCACTGAGTTGTGTCGTGCTCTCCCAGTCTCCAATCTTCACTCCTCCCATTGTGGGTAAATGTTTGGTTTGTTTATGTTACTCTTTTAGAATAAATTCAGCCCATCCCTCCCAAGCAAGGCCATTATGCAAATCATCAACTCCTCGAAGTAGGGCTGTGACAAATGTAAAATGTTCCTTAAATGTTTAACAGATGTGTTTTGTTGCATTTAAATGATACAAAAATAAAATTATATGTGAATTCACAGTGCAGATATTTTCCTGCGTATAACTCCTAGGTGGCAATGCAATTCCATCTACCGCAGCTGGCTACCAAACGGCACTCACCTTACTGCTGTCCCCCACCCACTCAGCAACTATGGTAATTAATGCTGTTTTTAGATTCTCTGCTGCGTACTGCGGGCAGCTTGCATGGTGCCGCAGAATTCTATGGCACGTTATTTAAGTGTGAACCACGGATACCATTAATGCTAGTTAGTGCTAGTTTGACCACCAGAGGGCATCTTTGAAAAGCATTTGATAGCCTTCAATAGTGGCTGTACTAGAGAATGCGGGCATGCAGAAGACCGGGGTTCAATTCCCCGACGGGGAGGAAGGGGTAGGCTGTTCTTGTAAATAAGAATTTGTTCTTAACTGACTTGCCTAGTTAAATAAAGATCACACTAAGAGCATCTAGAGGCGAAAGAAACGCACACCAATTTTGGCTAGAGGAGTGGAACACTTGAAAAATTAAAGGAGAGCCGAGCCGCCCGCTCTAGGAGCTCAGAGGCAATAATTTAATAACCAACGTTGACAGACTAGCTGTCTTCAGGGTATATGAGCTTAACATTTCTACACCCTAAATGTCTAATTCTAGTCTAATACACAAATGGAAATTAAGTGAAAATAAAAACCTCATTGATTTATCAAGGCCAGTCCCCATGCTGGTCTCAGAGCAGCACGAAACGATGCTAAAATAGTTGTAGGCATTTGCTTCAAATCCTATTGCTGCGCACTTCAATATGCTCTTTAAATAAGACCTACACCACTATTAACAGCACATTACTCAACACTAGAGAGACTCATGTCGCCTATGGTAGGCCTACAGTATATTGAAAAATATGACGTGACTCTCCGCCAATAATTACATTGAGGATATTTCTGTAATTCAGTGATATTTATTTTATTTATTTATATTCGTTATGATCCATAGCTAAATAAACGTTGGCATTTTGAAATACTATTTTTATCATTATTTTATTAATGAAAGACTAAGAACAGAACAGAGGGAACGTTTCCCTAGTCAGCGCCATTATTAGTGCAAGGCCCATTAAAGTGTTGCCAGTGTGTCGGGGTGGGGTTCCACTCCCTTCCTCGGGCCAAGTCGGTCTTCTGTGCCGGCTCTGCGGCCCATCCCGTGCCCCCTGTCCTCGTGCCTTGAACCTCAAGCGCTTTCAGTGGATACAGCTGGAGAACTGCAAGGCAATCCCATTGTGCGCCACTTGGGAGCCATGACCAATATAAATAGTCTTGCTAATAACAGGGTTAATAATATATCTGTGAGAATATCCAATAATAAATCGCTTTGTTCAAAAACTTATATTTGGGATTATTTAGTTTTCAAATAACGTAAAATGAGTGAGAAAAATACCATTCTTGAACATGGGGTGAGACATTGTTACTAATTTGTAAATAATGATCAGTTTCTATTTAGGTTTATGTCACCCATTCATTATCAGTTAGAGACACAGGACCGAAAAGCACAATCAGTGCTCTAACTCCCCCTTATGCTGGTCTGGAGCAATGAGGTGGTGACACAGGGTACCGTACTAAACCACAAATTACCTATAAGTCCCGCGGCGTAAGCTCGCAACTTTTAAAAGGAGGAACCACTATGCAGGGGTCGCGTTAACGCAGAATTCTGTGTTTTTCATTTGGGGGAGAGAAAAATATAAAACTCATAAAAAAATGCTTTTTATTGTCATTTCTGCTTGACATCAGACTCATTCTTGGCTTCAGTTGCACTCCTCCACTCAGGATGAGAATTCACAGAAGGGCATTCTATCAGCAGACAGCGCTCCGACTGATCTGTAGCATTTCTCCGGTACTTCTCTTCTCAGTGTAGCTTACTTTTCTCCATTAGTTAACTTCAAGCAAAACATCATAGAATGTAGCAAGCTACTTACCCTAAACAGAAATAAAGATCTTGCTTCTTCATTTCAAGATCATTTACTTGTCGCTGCTAGCCAAATACCGTTGCACTTCATTTTTACCAAATGACAAAGTTATTTTCTGCAGAGTATGTTGCACTAAAAAAGTTGGCTATTTTCTGTGAAGGACAACTATAGTTGCACACCCCTGATTACTCTACTGAAGCAAAGAAAACACTTGACTTTAAATATAAAACGCAAGTGAAATGGTTTTAAAAAGCAGATTCTCATGGTCCACTTAAATATTTCAGAACTCTAACGCGACCCGTATATAACAGCTTGTTCATAGACGTCCAACATCTTAAAACCACGTATCGGGTTTGAGAGCTCATGCGTTGTACTTGCAGAGTACAACTTCTCCATCCAGGCAGTCACTGTTCTAGATATGTCATCACCGCGCATTGAAGCCGACATCCTCTACCATTGACAATGGCTGCATATCAACCGCAATCATTTCTATAATCAGGTGGGATTTCATCACTTCGTCCCTTAACGCACCTTCACGTGAAAAGCCTGTCTAGCGTCTGTTGCGGGCCTGCGCCTGCTGCCAGCAACAGTTTGGGTCTCACGGTGCCTCCCTTTCAGATGGTTAAGCATCACCTGTACTGCCACTGTAGCTCAATTTCACCAAGCAAAGTTTTAATTTCATCACATTCTCATTTAAAGTATTGCCATACAGGACTTTCACTGCTGTCGTATGTCTCACCCTGCCATTTTCCCAACAGTTAATGACAATGTGTGGAGCGCTTCAGATCTGAAAATCATTTGAAAGATGCATATCTCCTCCTACGAAAGTTAAAGCATTGTTTCGTTAGGTATTTGTACAATTTGTATCGTTCCACTTATGATGGGGACCTGTTAGTGGTAGTTTTGTGATTAAAAAAAAAACTGTTTTTCCACAGTGCAGTTAACATGGATTTTCTTCAAAACGTTGAAGATACCAATTTCATTGAAACACTTAACATTCACACCCCTACCTCGGAGAAACCATTCACTCTCTAAAGGCCATTCATACACACAAATAGCCCAGCTAAATAAACACTTACAATTTATTTTCTATCTCAACTGTATTTCAGGTCGCTCTCTAAGGAGTGGTGTCTGAGGTTTGTTGCCTGATGGAGGTCTACTGCTTGTATTGGAAAAACTTGATTTCCTACGTTTCTGTAGTAATACATGTTTCTGGTGTTCACTGGAACCTGTGTGAGAGTCAGTGGCTAGCTTACAGCTGAGTGGCCAGCAGCCCACAGGAGGTGGAGGCTAGGGTATAGTGTAGAGGGGAGAGAACAGGGGAGGGGAAGGTGCAGTTTACAACTTAGGGTTTTACACAAGAGAACTCCATTCCTTTCCAAGAACATCAGCTTTAACGTATTCTGAGCACACAAACGTTGCTCAAAGGTCAGTTAGCTGAGCCCAGCGGCGGCCATGGTGTTGTCGCACTGCCCGGCCAGCCTCAACCCCCATGACCTTTACAGGCCTGCTTCCTGGGGTTGAGCTGTCAAATTAATGCACACAGGATTGTACACTTTTCTCCTCTGGCCAAAACAACTTTGACCCCCACCCGTTTAATTTCCAGGCGCTTTCAGGGCTCCGGCTGTGAAGGTTTTTAAGACTGGTGTGTTTGCCGGTAGGGGCAAAATGTGCTTTGCCATCAGCTCAGTCCAGAGTTAATTGAAAGCACACTGCGCTTCTGTTAAGCTACTGTATGAACTGTGCAGCTGTCAAAGCATGAGCATGCTGGGCATTTCAAAAGGTCTACATTAACTTGTAAATTGATTAAAATAAGGTTGAGGATGAATATGTGAAGCCTACGCCCCTTTACATTGATATGTGTTACAGTTGGAGCCATCAATATCCCATGACCATAAAAGTGTGTTGAAATGATGTTAACATCAGGAAGTCTATGAATCTCAGCTGAGACTGAGTGACACCAGACTTATTTCCTCAACTTAAAGCATTAGGAAGGTCAGTGTCCTCATAAGGTCTCATGACATGAGACTGTTGTGACCTCTGCCTGGGATCATGGCTCTACTTCACACACACCCCAGGCTTGAGAAACACACACGGCTCGTCTATTTTTAACCAGCGCACTAGCAAAACAAGACTAAGAACGCATTCGCTAGTAATAGTTGGTAAACATGTACACTCATAAAACATTCACTATTCTACACCGACTTCACTAACTATCAAATGGGACAGCAAGATGCTAGTCCTGGGCCGAGTTCATAATTTTAACAGCATACTGCAGTAGCTATTTAACTGCTATTCAACGGTCATTGTAATCGTGCACTGCAGCTAAATCTGCTTAAATATTGTGGTACAGATAGGCCAAGGCTACAGTCTATTACAGGTTCTTGGTCAATTAAAAATACAGTATGATTAATTTATTAAAACCACTACATTTCCAAGTGCGGCATGATTAACAGATCAGTCATCCATTCAGGAGGAGCAGTTCAAAACAGGAGACACTTAGTCTCTTTCCCATCGCACTAGACTCAGGACTTCCAGAAAGAGAAACAGAAACATACATTTGATTAAAGCAGCACATTCCCCTGATTTCTTTGGCGCTTACATTAGCAGGTTTAAATGTTAGGGGGTCGTGTTCTGATCACGCTGCGAATTTCCACCCACATCCACCTCGACCTTGCACATTCCTGCCTGGCAGCTGTCGCAGTGGGGAGGCCAGGTGCGCCATGGAGTAGACCCCCTACTGCTCCTGCAACGCGTTGACGGTTAACACTGCAGCCAACTACAGCCAAGGCAGCATGCCTCACGCCTGGCCTGATAGGCAGCTAACAGCCGGGCAGCTCACAGTCCGCTAGCTCCAGAGGAGAGGTGTGGCAGCAGGCAGGGGGAACAAGCCAGGGAGTTCCAGGGAAATCGATAGGCTGTAAGTGAATCAGTCTCTTCATTAGAGGAGCTGTAAAAGGCCCCAGGAGGTGCTCAGGCTGCTGGAGGTAGCTACTAGTTAAGTCTGGCCGATGCATTGCTTAGATTTGGACAAAAACATCCTCTGTGGGCTCCATGACTGCCAGGTTCTAAAATTGAGAGAATCCTGGGAGGTGTGGGTAGAGTGAATTACTGACACACACAACTGACCCTCTGTTCTTCAGGCTGTGTTTCTAAGAACACGGTCAAGGCATGTGTCAGTAAGTCCTAACTCACAACCAGACATTGAATTGTCTTGGAAAATGGTATTGACTTCAGTCAGCCATGGGTCGCATTAATGCAGGATTCTGCATTTTTCATGCAGAAAAGATAAACCGCAGACAAATATCTTGCTGCGTTTTGTAAACATATCTAAAATGCTTCTTACTGTACACTGCAATTCATGAATGTAAAATAACTAATTTCGTGCTTCAGTTGCACTTCTCCAATCAGATGCAATAGCCCATCTTTGCTGGTCATTAGATCACCAGACAGCGCTCTGACTGGTGTAGGCCACTTTTTTCCAGTACTTTCCTCCAGTGTAATTTTTCCTCCGGTAGCAAGTTAAAATGCAAGATTAACTTCAAGCAAAACATTAGGAAATGTAGCTGGCTACAAACTTTCAATGTAAAACACAGGTGAAATGGTTTACAACAGATTTTCTGTCCGTCTGCATTTTGAAAATGTAGATTTCTGAAAGCTAATGCAACCCCTGAGTGTTAGAATACTATTGGGCCATTGGCATGTGGACAGGAGCTGACCAGCAACTGCTGTCAGTCAACTGGGTGCATGTCGGTCAGTTATGACATGCTTATTTCCTAGAATCACAGTAGGTGGTGGATCAGAGGTGGAGATGATCCTCGAGAAGGGAAATGCCAATATTATTAAAAGGAAACAGCCCACAATTTTGATTCTGCCTAATCCTTCTATCACATTCAGATTTGTGCCATTAGCTTTTAATTGAAGATTAACAATACTCTGCCCAGTCCTTTTGCTAATTATGCTCTGACCCATGGAGAGAGAAGAGGGGAAATTAAAAGGGGCGCATAAGTGGCAGGACAGTCAGGTTAATGGTTTCAGTGTGGAATCCCCTCTCTGCCTCAGAGGAAATGGAGAGTCACAGAACAGACAAACATTTTGAGAAACCACACAGGCCAACTTGAATCTTTTTCCATTATAAAAAAGGGGCCTTTTTCTGCCTCGCAACATCTAAAACCATCAACTGAGTGCACACGCAAACAAACACACACAAGTTGCTCATAGAAGGAATAAAAATTAATTGTCTTGTACGCACATATTCACCTTGGAGATGGAGTGCCTTTAGCATGTTCTTATTGCAATTGTACTGCAGGCAACAACAATGCTTTCAGGGTGTCATACAAAAAAAACACTGTACACACACGTGAGTGAGTGGGCTGAGAATATGACCTAATAGACCCAGCAGCACATTTTGCTGATGACTGCTGTGACCTGATATAATGTAGGAATGGCAGGTCCCCAAGCTCCTGCTTGGTGGCCCTGCCACTGAGCTACACCATTTCCCCTCAAAATGATATAACAAAATCACTGATTAATCTGATCGTCAACATTTGCTCACTTCAACCAACCACGTTTATATTTAAAAAATATTTTTAATAAAAAAAAAATTTTTTAAACTGGCTATCCACTTCCTCCTCAAACAAATTGCAGCGGAAATAAATCTTGCTTTCTAAATGATGATTAAAAACAAACGCTTCTTAGCTTCTTCTCAGCTTCAGTCACAGTTTGTTCCAAATCACAAATGTAAAAATAAAAATGTTGTGCTTCAGTTGCACTTCACTCAAAATATATCTCTCATCTTGACCAATCAAAATATAGCATTCACCAACAAGTACGATCAGCAGACAGTGCTCTGACTGATGTGTACTTCTCTCTGGTGTCGTTTCTCTGGCAGAAACTTAAAATGCCAGATTAACTTCAAGCAGAACATTAGGAAATGTAGCTGACAACTATTTCTATGATAAACATGAGAAATCATTTGATGTAAATTAAGCTATTTTTCGACCGAATGTGTTGCATTCATTAATTTTGTGTGATGAAAAATAGTTGCAAGCCCCTTATCACTCTATTGGGGCCATTCCACCTCAAAAAGCCCAAGAAAGAGGTTTGACACCCACCATCTTAGATTGTTCTGACCCGATTCAGGAAACTAGGCGTATGTCGCAAGTCACGACTTCACAGGAGAGCAGTTACTGTAAAAGAAAATGTAATTATCAAAATGCGCTTTTTGGCAGAAATGCCTTCTCTAACATGTACATGCCTTAATAACAAACTTGTATGTCATCTGTAAATACGAATAAAATAGTTAAAATTACGAACCTAGCTGGTATAGCCACAGAAAGACAACCTTCCCGCTAGCCATGATTGGCTGAGATAATGAGATGGGCTGAACATGCCGAGAGATGAGTTTGGATTGGTCTGCGGTGTAGAATCTTGTGTCTATAAAATGAGCTGGTCGTTATGATTAGATAATCCTTTCTACTGTAGTTTTTTCAAAATATATAACGTTAGCCATGGAGAAGTGCAAATATGCTGCTACTGCTCTCAATAACATTACTGCCCTGAATTTATCAGGAGCTATCGACAAAGGTCAGTGGGGAGAAAGTTGGACTACTTTCTGTAGGACGATTGTACCATGCGGACTATGAAAATGTCATTTTAAAAAGGCTGCAGTCAACCGTGAAGCTTTCATCCATGTATACGGGTAAGAATCTAACAGTTTCAGATATTATAAGTTTAATTTTGTCAGAAAGTTGTTTCCATTGCAAGTTAAAGCTTGCTGTTAGATAGCCAGTTGGAGATTGATGGCTGGCTTGCTAGCTAACATTGAATCTATTTGCTTAACTTTAGCTAGCTATGACAATCGGTTTGTATTGCTAGTAACGTTACTATATGGATTGGGATTTTAGTTCATTTTTTAGCTAGCTAACGTTACATGTCTAAACAAAAGACCAAATTAAAGCTTGCTGTTAGCTAGCTAACGTCAGTGGAGCTTAGATGGCAGTCTTGCTAGCTAACATTTAACTTACATGTATGAAGCGTGTGTAACGTTTGTGATGTTCACTCAGAATGCCATTTCGCATTGCTAGTTATAGCCTAACTAGCTAACATGGAACCTATTTGGTTAACTTTAGCTAGCTATGACAATCAGTTTGTATTGCTAGTTAAAGCTTGCTGTTAGCTAGCCAGTGGACATGAGACGGCTGGCTAGCTAGCTAACATTGTGTACGAACTGTGTAGTGATGTTCTCAGAATGCCATTTTGCATCTATTGTATAATAACGCTCAAATATATGTATCCAGAACTTGTCTTTCGGCATCAGTAGATCACGCCTGAATCAACTCCACCAGTCATACAAAGAGAATTGTCTAATCATGCCTCCCATCAAAAAGAGAGCTGGCCCAAGCAAGCACAGGTTACAACTGAAGCATGAGGACTTGCAGCGAGTGGTGATCATCATCAACTACGCAGAGGATAACTCAATGGTATTACCAGGACGCCACCCAGGACACACACACTTTGGTGGAAAGCTGCTGCCATCCCATGTGACAAATGCAGCAGTGTGGCGTCTCAACAAGGAATCAATGACAACACTTGGTATGTGGACTGGTATTGGGCCTGGCGGACCATGCATAAGCTCCACTGGTCTGTACCTTCACGATCACAGGCCACATCAAATTTGCCCACGACTGGAAATTCGGCTCCAGAGTGGGGGAGTGGTCTAAGGCACAGCATCTCAGTGCAAGAGGCATCGCTACAGTCCCTAGTTCGATTCCAGGCTGTATCACATCCGGCCGTGATTGGGAGTCCCATAGGGTGGAAAACAAATTTGGCCCAGCATCGTCTGGGTTTGGCGGGGATAGGCCGTCATTGTAAATAAGAATGTTCTTAACTGACTTGCCTGCTCGAATTGACAAAAGGCACCTAAAGGACTCTCAGACCATGAGAAACAAGATTGAGCTCTTTTGCCTAAATGCCTGGCACCAGATCTGGAGGAAAGCTGGCATCATACCTACGGTGAAGCATAGTGGTGGGGCATCATGCTGTGGGGATGTTTTTCAGCAGCAGGGACTAGGAGACAAGTCAAGATTGAGGCAAAGATGAACGGAGCAAAGTACAAAAGAGATCCTTGATGAAAACCTGCTCCAGAGCACTCAGGACCTCAGACTTGGGCGAAGGTTCACCTTCCAACAGGACAACAACTAAGCACACAGTCAAGACAAAGCAGGAGTGGCTTCGGGACAATGTCCTTGATTGGCCCAGCCAGAGCCCAGACTTGAACTTGATCGAACATCTCCGGAGATCTGAAAATAGGTGTGCAGTGACAATCCCCCTCCAACCTGAGAGCTTGAGAGGATCTGCAGAAAAGAAAAGGAATAACTTCCAAAACATGTGTGCCAAGCTTGTAGTGTCATCGCCAAGAATGTTGTAATTGCTGCCAAAGGTGATTCAACAAAGTACTGAGTAAAGTGTATGAATACTTATGTAAATGTGTCATTTCATTATTTATTGTTGGAGAAAAAAAAATGTCTAAAAACCTGTTTTTGCTTTGTCATTGTGGGGTATTGTGTGCAGATTGAGTTTTTTTTAAATGCATTTTAGAATAAGGCTTTAACGTAACAAAATGTGGAAAGTCCAGGGGTCTGAATACTTTCTGAATGCACTGGAACATTCTAGTGGTTGCAAGAATTTTGTATGATAATTTAAATTGAAAAACGACAGTTGAAGTCAGAAGTTGACATACACCTTAGCCAAATACATTTAAACTCAGTTTCACAATTCCTGACATTTCATCCTTGTAAAAATTCCCCGTCTTAGGTCAGGTAGGATCCCCACTTTATGTTAAGAATGTGAAACGTCAGAATAACAGTAGAAATAATTATATGTCAGCTATTATTTCTTTCACCACATTCCCAGTGGGTCAGAGCTTTACATACACTCAATTAGTATTTGGTAGCATTTCCTTTAAAATTGTTTAACTTGTGTCAAGCGTTTTGGGTAGCCTTCCACAAGCATCCCACAATAAGTTGGGTGAATTTTGGCCGATTCTTCCTGACAGAGCTGGTGTGACTGAGTCAGGTTTGTAGGCCTCCTTGCTCACACAAGCTTTTTCAGTTCTGCCCACAAATGTTCTATAGGACCGAGGTCAGGGCTTTGTGATGGCCACTCCAAACTTGACTTGGCTTGAAATGGCTTAAGGACAACAATTTTGGAAGTATGCTTGGGGTCATTGTCCATTTGGAAGACCCATTTGCAACCAAGCTTTAACATCCTGATGATGTCTTGAGATGTTCCTTCAATATATCCACATAAAATGTGTTTCATCAGAGCAGAAGGCATTTCTCCAAAAAGCACGATCTTTGTCTTGTTTACGTGTTGCTGTGCGTTTTGTTGCCAACCTTACTTTGCTACCTGACAACTTTACGGTTTTTACTTTTTAATTATCGTTTATAATTTTCCCTCAACTATTTTCATTCAACTTTTTCACTCCGGATGCTTTATCTGGACGTGGTTCGTCAGGACCTTCAACAGCCGAAGCTAAGTAGTAACACTAACATGATGCCTTCTAATTGCAGTCGCTGTACTCATAATATACAGGAGAACGATCGCCTTACAGCGAGGATAGCTGTGCTGCAAGCCCAGCTTCATACGCAATCATTAGGCAAGGGTAATTTCAGTGTAGAAAAGGATGAAACAGCATCTGTGCCACCAGTAAGTACAGATAGTAACATTAGTATAAATCCCCTTGCACGGTCCCCACAGCCAGACAAATTTCTCATGGCTTCTGGAGGGAAATGCTGTAGGAATGCTCAACCGATGTTGCTCATTCAGCCGACAGAAACTTTACCTCGGTTTTCCCCATTAAGCAGCGAGTCGGAGTCTGAGGCCGAGCCTTCTCGTCTCTACTCATCTCTTCAGTGGGTCATATGATTGAGTGTAGTCTGGCCCAGGAGTGTGAAGGTGAACGGAAAGGCTCTGGAGCAACGAACCGCCCTTGCTGTCTCTGCCTGGCCGGTTCCCCTCTTTCCACTGGGATTCTCTGCCTCAAACCCTATTACAGGGGCTGAATCACTGGCTTACTAGGGCTCTTTCATACCGTCCCTAGGAGGGGTGCATCACTTGAGTGGGTTGAGTCACTGATGTGATCTTCCTGTCTGGGTTGCCCCCCCCCCCTCTCTGCCTGGCCGGGAACCGGCAGAGACAGCAAGGGCGGTTCGTTGCTCCAGAGCCTTTCCGTTCACCTTCACACTCCTGGGCCAGACTACACTCAATCATATGACCCACTGAAGAGATGAGTAGAGACGAGAAGGCTCGGCCTCAGACTCCGACTCGCTGCTTAATGGGGAAAACCGAGGTAAAGTTTCTGTGGCAGAGAGCTTTGTGGGCTATACTCGGCCTTGTCTCAGGATGTTAAGTTGGTGGTTGAAGATATCCCTCTAGTGGTGTGGGGGCTGTGCTTTGGAAAAGTGGGTGGGGATATATCCTTCCTGTTTGGCCCTGTCCGGGGGTGTCATCAGATGGGGCCACAGTGTCTCCTAACCCCTCCTGTCTCAGCCTCCAGTATTTATGCTGCAGTAGTTTATGTGTCGGGGGGCTAGGGTCAGTTTGTTATATCTGGAGTACTTCTCCTGTCTTATCCGGTGTCCTGTGTGAATTTAAGTATGCTCGCTCTCTACCTCCCTCTCTCTACCTCTCGGAGGACTACCTCTCGGAGGACTACCTCTCGGAGGACTACCTCTCGGAGGACTACCTCTCGGAGGACTACCTCTCGGAGGACTACCTGACATGATGACTCCTTGCTGTCCCCAGTCCACCTCCAGTTTCAACTGTTCTGCCTGTGATTATTATTATTTGACCATGCTGGTCATTTATGAACATTTGAACATCTTGGCCATGTTCTGTTATAATCTCCACCCGGCACAGCCAGAAGAGGACTGGCCACCCCACATAGCCTGGTTCCTCTCTAGGTTTCTTCCTAGGTTTTGGCCTTTCTAGGGAGTTTTTCCTAGCCACCGTGCTTCTACACCTGCATTGCTTGCTGTTTGGGGTTTTAGGCTGGGTTTCTGTACAGCACTTTGAGATATCAGCTGATGTACATTTATTTATTTGATTTGATTTACTCCTCCCGTTACGGGGTCTGAGACGCCGAAGCTTCCCACCATTAGCTCTGACAAATTGAAAACCCTAGTCATTGGAGACTCCATTACCCGCAGTATTAGACTTAAAACGAATCATCTAGTGATCATACACTGTTTACCAGGGGGCAACCAACATTAAGGCTAATCTGAAGATGGTGCTGGCTAAAGCTAAAACTGGCGAGTGTAGAGTATAGAGATATTGTTATCCATGTCGGCACCAACGATGTTAGGATAAAACAGTCAGAGGTCCCCAAGCTCAACATAGCTTCAGCGTGTAACAACAGCTAGAAAAATGTGTCGGCATCTAGTAATTGTCTCTGGTCACCTCCCAGTTAGGGGGGAGTGATGAGCTCAACAGCAGAGTCTCACAACTCAGTCGCTGGTTAAAAACTGTTTTCTGCCCCTCCCAAAAGATAGAATTTGTAGATAATTGTCCCTCTTTCTGGGACTCACCCACAAACAGGACTAAGCCTGGCCTGTTGAGGAGAGACGGACTCCATCCTAGCTGGAGGGGTGCTCTCATCTTATCTACCAACATAGACAGGGCTCTAACTCCTCTAGCTCCACAATGAAATAGGGTGCAGGCCAGCCTGCCAGCTTAGTAGAGTCTGCACATAGCACAGTCAGTGTAGTCAGCTCAGCTATCCCCATTGAGACGGTCTGTGCCTCGACCTAGGTTGGGCAAAACTAAACATGGTGGTGTTCGCTTTAGCAATCTCACTAGGATTAAGACCTCTATTCCTGCCATTATTGAAAAAGATCGTGATACATCTCAAAATAGGGCTACTTAATGTTAGATCCCTCACTTCAAAGGCAGTTATAGTCAATTAACTAATCACTGATCATAATCGTGATGTGATTGGTCTGACTGAAACATGGCTTAAGCCTGATGAATTTACTGTGTTAAATTAAGCCTCACCTCCTGGTTACACTAGTGACCATATCCCCCGTGCATCCCGCAAAGGCGGAGGTGTTGCTAACATTTACAATAGCAAATTTCAATTTACACAAAAAAATATGATATTTTCGTATTTTGAGCTTTAAGTCCTGAAATCTATGCAGCTTACTCAATCACTTTTTATAGCTACTGTTTACAGGCCTCCTGGGCCATATACAGCGTTCCTCACCGAGTTCCCTGAATTCCTATCGGACCTTGTAGTCATAGCAGATAATATTCTAATTTTTGGTGATTTTAATATTCACATGGAAAAGTCCACAGACCCACTCCAAAAAGGCTTTGCAAGCCATCAGACTCAGTGGGTTTTGTCCAACATGTCTCTGGACCTACTCACTGTCACAGTCATACTCTGGACCTAGTTTTGTCCCATGGAATAAATGTTGTGGATCTTAATGTTTTTCCTCATAATCCTGGACTATCGGACCACCATTTTATTACGTTTGCAATTGCAACAAACCAAGGAGCATCAAAAGTCGTGCTATAAATTCTCAGACAACACAAAGATTCCTTGATGCCCTTCCAGGCTCCCTCTGCCTACCAAAGGACGTCAGAGGACAAAAATCAGTTAACCTCGAGTGTAGGGGGTGTATTTAGATGTTTGGATGAAAAACATACCCAAACGAAACTGCCTATTTCTCAGGCCCAGATTATGCATATAATTGGATAGAAAAAGAGGATATAAAACTCTAAAGTTTCCAAAACTGTCAAAATATTGTCTGCGAGTATAACATAACTGATATTGCAGGCGAAAACCTGAGGAAAATCCAACAAGGACTACCTGGCATGATGACTACTTGCCGTCCTCAGACCACCTGGCCGTGCTGCTGCTCCAGTTTCAACTGTTCTGCCTGCGGCTATGGAACCCTGACCTGTTCACTGGACGTCCTACCTGTCCCAGACCTGCTGTTTTCAACTCTCTAGAGACAGCAGGAGCAGTAGAAATACTCTGAATGATCGGCTATGAAAAGCCAACTGACATTTACTCCTGAGGTGCTGACTTGCTGCACCCTCGACAACTACTGTTATTATTTGACCATGCTGGTCATTTATGAACATTTGAATATCTTGGCCATGTTCTGTTATAATCTCCACCCGGCACAGGCAGAAGAGGACTGGCCACCCCTCATAGCCTGGTTCTTCTCTAGGTTTCTTCCTAGGTTTTGGACTTTATGGAGTTGTTCCTAGCCACCATGCTTCTACACCTGCATTGCTTGCTGTTTGGGGTTTTAGGCTGGGTTTCTGTACAGCACTGAGATATCAGCTGATGTAAGAAGGGCTCTATAAATACATTTGATTTGTCCCCATGTGCAATTGCAAATCGTAGTCTGGCTCTTTTAATGGCGGTTTTGGAGCAGTGGCTTCTTCCTTGCTGAGAGGCCTTTCAGGTTGTGTCGATATAGGACTTGTTTTACTGTGGATATAGATACTTTTGTACCGGTTTCCTCCAGCATCTTCACAAGGTCCTTTGCGGTTGTTCTGGGATTGATTTGCACTTTTAGCATCAAAGTACGTTCATCTCTCGGAGACAGAAGGCGTCTCCTTCCTGAGCGGTATGATGGCTGCATGGTCCCATGGTGTTTATACTTGCGTACGATTGTTTGTACAGATAAATGTGGTACATTCAGGCATTTGGAAATTGCTCTCAAGGATGACCCAGGGTCTACAATTTATTTTCTGAAGTCTTGGCTGATTTAAGTATCCCCATGATGTTAAGCAAAGAGGCACGGAGTTTGAAGGTAAGGCCTTGAAATAAACACACAGGTACACCTCCAATTGACTCAAATGATGTCAATTAGCCCATCAGAAGCTTCTACAGCCATGACATCAGTTTCTGGGATTTTCCAAGCTGTTTAAAGGCAGTCAACTTAGTGTTTGTAAACTTCCGACCCACTGGAATTGTGATACAGTGAATAATAAGTTAAATAATCTCTCAGCAAACAATTGTTGGAAAAATTACTTGTGTCATGAACAAAGTAAACCTAACTGACTTGCCAAAACTATAGTTTGTGAACACGAAATTTGTGGAGTGGTTGAAAAACAAGACTCCACCCTAAGTGTTTGTAAACTTCCGACTTCAACTGTATTTATAATCTGGCGTTGTTTTGTGTATCAGTTCATAAACCATGTGCCATGGAATCGGTACATCAAAAATCTCAACTATTTTGTAATCTGTATGGTACAGAGGTCATTTGGGGTTTCATTTTGGTCCTTAAATGAAACACGTATACTTTTTTTTTTTTTTATCATAATTTTCTTTAGTCAATTTTGGTCGACAAAGTTCCTTACTTTCTCCCCCTTCCACTTGCCGTGTCCATTTTTACAGTAATTCAAAAATATATGGAAATGTCTGCTAGTTCTGTGTGTGACATATCTCCCCCAGTCCCATTTAATGAAATCATTTACAAAGATTATAGGGTTTTTTAACTTCTTCGATAGGGGGCGCTCTTAATTTTTGGGAAAAAAAAAACATTTGTTTTAAACAAGATATTTTGTCACGAAAAGATGCTCGACTATGCATATAATTGACAGCTTTGGAAAGAAAACACTGACGTTTCCAAAACTGCAAAGATATCTGTGAGTGCCACAGAACTGATGCTACAGGCGAAACCAAGATGAAATTTCAAACAGGAAATGCCCCAGATTTTGAAGGCGCTGTGTTCCAATGTCTCCTTATATGGCTGTGAATGCGCAAGGAATGAGCCTACACTTTGTCGTTTCCCCAAGGTGTCTGCAGCATTGTGACGTATTTGTAGGCATATCATTGGAAGATTGACCATAAGAGACTACATTTACCAGGAGCTCGCTTGGTGTCCTCCGTTGCAATTATTGCGTAATCTCCAGCTGCGTGCATTTTTCCATTTGCGTCAGAGGAGAAACCCAACTGCCACGAATGACTTATCTTCGAATAGATATGTGAAAAACACCTTGAGGATTGATTCTAAACAACGTTTGCCATGTTTCTGTCGATATTATGGAGTTAATTTGGAAAAAAAGTTCAGCGTTGTAATGACTGAATTTTCAGGGTTTTTTTCTTAGCCAAACGTGATGAACAAAACGGAGCGATTTCTCCTACACAAATAATATTTTTGGAAAAACGGAACATTTGCTATCTAACTGATAGTCTCCTCATTGAAAACATCCGAAGTTCTTCAAAGGTAAATTATTTTATTTGAATGCTTTTCTTCTTTTTGTGAAAATGTTGCCTGCTGAATGCTAGGCTTAATGCTATGCTAGCTATCAATACTCTTACACAAATGCTTGTGTAGCTATGGTTGAAAAGCATATTTTGAAAATCTGAGATGACAGTGTTGTTAACAAAAGGCTAAGCTTGTGAGCCAATATATTTATTTCATTTGCGATTTTCATGAATAGTTAACGTTGCGTTATGCTAATGAGCTTGAGGCTATGATTACGCTCCCGGATACGGGATTGCTCGACAAGAAGTTAAAAATCCCCTCCAAAATGTTTTTTTTTTAATCAATTAGTATCTTTGAGTAAAACCCTAATATTTGCTGTAATATTTGTTTTGTGTTTTCTGGTAGATTAAACTGAAATTGCAACTAACTTTCTATGGCTTGTTTTAAAATAGTGATATGAGATTTAATGTTCAAATAAAGTGAGAGGTTATAAAATCGGAATAAAGGGTAAAAGGCCATTCCTGAACACGGAGGTGAGCCATTTTTACTAATCTGCTAAAGAACAAGTTTGGACTTAAGTACAGCTTTAGTATGATTGTAGCCTTTAGTTAGAGGTCTAATGCTTTAATATTTTATCATTTCTGCCCTCTGAATTCACTCATTATATAAAAAGCCCATTTAATTCCAAATAAAATGGAATATGTTTTGCTCATATCATTAGGTGTAGGCAGAGCCATAAACCAATAGGTAAACTGGGATATGACTAAAGAGTTTCAGGGAGATTTTTCCACAAATAGGTATTTTCCTTTCCATGGTAGATCTTATATATTTAATTGTAGTGATAATCTCAGTAAGGTAAAAGTAATGTTTTTTATGATGCAATATGTAATAGTACACTTATCATAATTTGGTTGTAATCCAGAGAGGTTAGAAACACATTTCTAAATCCTCTGAGGTTATGGAGGGATCCAAATTGTGGATTTAAAAGAAAACATGAATCACCGTACAATGACATCTTTGTTTTTAAGCCCTGGATTTCTATCCCCTTGATATTGTTGGATGTGATTTTAATAGCTAACATTTCGAAGGCCATAATAGTTCCAATTAGGAACTTAGATTAAATGTGAAGCCCGTCATCATTGGCCCTGGGCAAATGGGGTTCTGTGAATTGGATATCACTGAGTGCAGAGAGGTTAAGGAGACATTTGCTGGGTCTTTCTGCCATGAATGAAGTACATTAGTTGATTTTGGGACGTAAGAATGGCAAAATAGTCCAAGCAAGTTGTGGATTTAAGTTTGTCAAATACTCATGATACAGGTGTAAAACATTAGTGAAATGTTTAACTTGTGAGCTCTATTCCAATAACGCACAAGAGGAAGTAATATAGATAAGAAATAAACCATGAAATGTGGGGGGGGGGGAAACAAAACACGGAGAACGCAGATACTGTAAAACTTCAATATATAGCCTGGGCGTTTATTTGCTAAAATCACTTTACACAACAGACGCTTACTAGAGACCGGTTTCTATTTGAGCCAGGTGTCGATTCCCTTAATACACACAGCTTTTGCTCTTATGCATAGTTAATTGTTGAATTCCAGTATTCCCTTCCAGCATTTTAATATATTTCTTCACTTCCAGCACTAAAGTGTTATCATTTACACAGTCACATTTATTTTGTTTAAGTATGCCTCTATTTGATAGAATAAGTATTCTTCTCTGACTGTACATTTTGGGCCGTGCTTACTTTCGCCGCTAGAAGGCGATTTCTGGGGGTCTGACCTCCCAAAGATGTTGACTGTTTATGTGCTTGCAACTTAGCAGTTCTCAGCTGTTAGCTGCCAATGGCTAGCAGTTTCTTACTGGTGATGAAAACAAATGAGTATTAACGAAAACTTGATGGCAATTATTTAATGTATAAAATCAAACAGTAAAACAAGCAAACATTAATTTAGAACCAGCGGTGATTTGAAACAGGCGTTCATTTGCTGAAATGTGTGCCGTTGCATGGCTATTAAAAAGGGACAGGCAGCTATTTGAGACTTGTTTAATTGAAGTTACATGGTATACAGGTCAGTGCAGTGCCGGTACTGTTATTAAAATGTGCAGGGGGATTGGAGTGATTGAAGAAGAGGGGTAAAAGTGGCTGGTAGCAGGATAAATACTATATGGAAGTAATAATAATCATAAACAATATAGCAGCAACGAATGGTAATATAAATCAATGTGAGGTGCCAGTAGTGAGCATGGGTGCATTGGTGTAAGAATGTGAAGAGAATCAGTGTAGGCATGTGTGGCTGAGTGGTGGAGACCTAAGGATGGGAATAGAGTTTGTGCAGGTAATCAGTGCAACTAGTCTGTGGGAGAGAAGCAGGGCAGAGGTTAACTATTCAGTCTAAAAGCCTGGGGAAATAAGCTTTTTCGGAGCCTGTTGGTCCGCGACAAGATGCTCCGGTACGGCCTGCCAGATGGGAGCAGAGAGAACAGTCCATGGCTCAGGTGGCTGGGGTCAGACACAGCCTGGCATGAATGTTTAAGATGACTGGAAGCTCTACCCCAGTGATGCTCTGGGCCTTTTGCGCCACCCTGTGTAGGGCCTTGCAGTCACCGGTGGAGCAGTTGCCATTACAGATGCTGATAGTACAAAAAACATTTCCACTGCATTTCAGCCCTGCCACAAAAGGAGTGTTGACGAGGACAAGGCTGGAGATCACTCTGTCATGCTGATTGAGTTCGAATAACAGACTGGAAGCTTCAAAAGGAGGGCGGTGCTTGTAATCATTGTTCTTCCTCTGTCAAACATGGTTACCTGCAAGGAAACACGTGCTGTCATCATTGCTTTGCACAAAAAGGGCTTCACAGGCAAGGATATTGCAGCCAGTAAGATTGCACCTAAATCAACCATTTATCGGATCATCAAGAACTTCAAGGAGAGCGATTCAACTGTTGTGAAGAAGGCTTCAGAGCGCCCAAGAAAGTCCAGCAAGCGCCAGGATGGTCTCCTAAAGTTGATTCAGCTGCGGGATCGGGGCACCACCAGTACAGAGCTTGCTCAGGAATGGCAGCAGGCAGGTGTGAGTGCCTCTGCACGTACAGTGAGGCGAATACTTTTTGGAGGATGGCCTGGTGTCAAGAAGGACAGCAAAGAAGCCACTTCTCTCCAGGAAAAACATCAGGGACAGACTGATATTCTGTAAAAAGGTACAGGGATTGGACTGCTGAGGACTGGGGTAAAGTTATTTTCTCTGATGAATACCCTTTCCGATTGTTTGGGGCATCCGGAAAAAAGCTTGTCCGGAGAAGACAAAGTGAGCGCTACCATCAGTCCTGTGTCATGCCAACAGTAAAGCATCCTGAGACCATTCATGTGTGGGGTTGCTTCTCAGCCAAGGGAGTGGGCTCACTCACAATTTTGCCTAAGAACACAGCCATGAATAAAGAATGGTACCAACACATCCCCCAAGATAAACTTTTCCCAACCATCCAGGAACAGTTTGGTGACGAACAATGCCTTTTCCAGCATGATGGAGCAACTTGCTATAAGGCAAAAGTGATAACTAAGTGGCTCGGGGAAAAAAACATCAATATTTTGGGTCCATGGCCAGGAAACCCCCAGACCTTAATCCCATTGAGAACTTGAGGTCAATCCTCAAGAGGCGGTTGGACAAACAAATACCCACAAACTCTGACAAACTCTGACAAACTCTAAGCATTGATTCGATGGCGTAGCTACGCCAAGATGGCGTAGCGGTGCAGACGTGGTTTGTTGTGCTCTCCTTTACTTCTTGTATATATTCCAATGTATTTTTCAAAGAAATATACCTTCCAGTAACCCGCCTCAAACTTTAGCCAAAACTTTCAATCAGACGTTAGCCAGCTAATTAGCTAAGTTACTAGCTATTTAGTCATTGTTAGCCACTGCTAGCGGTCTTTACCCTCTGCTCAGGCACCAGACGTTTTTTAAGCCTGGATAATACCCGCCAGCCTCGGACTGTTTTTCTCCACTACAGATTCCTGCTGTAAACCCTGGACAATTGATCATCACAGCTAGCTAGCTGCCACAGAGTGACCCAGCCCCGAAGCTAGCCCTGAGACAGGCGTATCTCCCGGCTAGCAAATGAAATTACCACAATTACAAAACCTCTTTCGCCATCCCTTCGTCGACACGGCGCCCCGTCGTACCACCACGACTAGTCCGCAGACGTAATTACATCAGGTGTGCCCTCAACCGGCCTTTGCCGGACGACAGAGCAGATGCTTCTACCCACCCCGGACTGCTAACTTTAAACGCTGTGTCTCCCGTGTGCTGGCGTAGTAACGACTACCTAGCGGCTTCCCCGTTTCATCTATTGCTGTACACTGGACCCTGTAATCACTTGGCTACATTACTGATGCCTGCTGGACTTCTCAAAAAAAAAAAAAAAAAAAATCATACCCAACTACAACATTTTCCGTCAAGATAGAACTGCCAAAGGGGGAGGAGTTGCAATCTACTGCAGAGATAGCTTGCAAAGTTCTGTCATACTTTCCAGGTCTATGCACAAACAGTTCGAGCTTCTACCAGAAATAAGTCCCTCACTGTTGCCGCCTGTTATAGACCCCCTCAGCTCCAGCTGTGCCCTGGACACCATATGTGAATTAATTGTCCCCCAATTATCTTCAGAGTTTGTTCTGTTAGGTGACCTAAACTGGGATATGCTTAACACCCCAGCAGTCCTACAATCTAAGCTAGATGCCCTCAATCGCACATAAATTATCAAGGAACCTACCAGTTACAACCCTAAAATCAGTAAACATGGGCACCCTCATAGATAATATCCTGATCAACTTGCCCTCCAAATACACCTCTGCTGATTTCAATCAGGATCTCAGCGATCACTGCCTCATTGCCTGCATCCGCTATGGGTCCGCGGTCAAACGACCAGCCCTCATCACTGTCAAACGCTCCCTAAAACACTTCTGCGAGCAGGCATTTCTAATCGACCTGGCACATGTATCCTGGAAGGATATTGACCTCATCCCGTCAGTCGAGGATGCCTGGTCATTCTTTAAAAGTAATTTTCTCACCATCTTAAATAAGCATGCCCCTTTCAAAAATGTAATAACAGATATAGCCCTTGGTTCACTCCAGACCTGACTGCCCTCGACCAGCACAAAAACAACCTGTGGCGGACTGCAATAGCATCGAAGAGTCCCCGCGATATGCAACTGTTCAGGGAAGTCAGGAACCAATATACACAGGCAGTTAGGAAAGCCAAGGCTAGCTTTTTCAAACAGAAATTTGCTTCCTGTAGCTCTAACTCCAAAAGGTTTTGGGACACTAAAGTCCATGGAAAACAAGAGCACCTCCTCCCAGCTGCCCACTGCACTGAGGCTAGGCGACAGGGTCACCACCGATAATCGAAAATATCAATAAGCATTTCTCTACGGCTGGCCATGCTTTCCTGCTGGCTATCCCAACCCCAGCAAACAGCTCCGCACCCCTCGCAGCTACTTGCCCAAGCCTCCCCAGCTTCTCCTTCACCCAAATCCAGAGCGCAGATGTTCTGAAAGAGGTGCTAAACCTGGACCCGTACAAATCAGCTGAGCTAGCCAATCTCAACCCTCTCTTTTGAAAATTATTCGCCGCCATTGTTGCAACCCCTATTACCAGTCTGTTCAACCTCTTTCGTTTCATCCAAGATCCCTAAAGATTGGAAAGCTGCCGCGGTCATGCCCCTCTTCAAAGGTGGTGACACTAGACTAGAGGTCGACCGATTATGATTTTTCAGCGCCGATACATATTATTGGAGGACCAAAAAAAAGTTGATACCGATTAAAATCGGCCAGATTTTTTACATTTATTTGTAATAATGACAATTACAATACTCAATGAACACTTATTTTAACTTATTATAATACAATAAAAATCTATTTAGCCAAAAATAAATAATGAAACATGTTCAATGTTCAAAAACAAAGTGTTGGAGAAATAAAAGTGCAATATGTTCCATGTAAAACAGCTAACGTTTAAGTTCCTTGCTCAGAACATATGAAAGTTGGTGGTTCCTTTTAACATGAGACTTCAATATTTCAAGGTAAAGGTTTTAGGCTGTAGTTATTATAGGAATTATAGGACTATTTCCCTCTATACCATTTGTATTTCATTAACCTTTCACTATTGGATGTTCTAATAGGCACTATAGTATTGCCAGTGTAACAGTATAGCTTCCATCCCTCTCCTCACCCTTACCTGGGCTCAAACCAGGAACACATCGACAACAGCCACACTCGAAGCAGCGGTACCAATCGCTCCACAAAAGCCGCGGCCCTTGCAGAGCAAGGGGAATAACTACTCCAAATCTCGGAGCGAGTGATATTTGAAACGCTATTAGCACGCACCCCGCTAACTAGCTAGCCATTTCACATCAGTTACACCAGCCATTAGGCTTGGTGTTTATGATTAGGTACAGTCGTCCAACGATTGTGCTTTTTTCGCAAATGCGCTTTTGTTAAATCATCCCCCAGCGTTGCATCGATTATATGCAACGCAGGACACGCTAGATAAACTAGTAATATCATCAACCATGTGTCGTTATAAAAAACAATCAATCATAATCACTAGTTATAAGGTAAGTTTAATGCTAGCTATCAACTTACCTTGGCATCTACTCCCTTCGCGTAACAGGCAGTCTCCTTGTGGAGTGCAACGAGAGAGAGGCAGGTCATTATTGCGTTGGACGAGTTAACTGTCAGGTTGCAAGATTGGATCCCCCGAGCTGACAAGGTGAAAATCTGTCGTTCTGCCCCTGAACAAGGCAGTTAACCCACCGTTCCTAGGCCGTCATTTAAAATAAGAATGTGTTAACGGACTTGCCTAATTAAATAAAAGGTATAAATATATATATATTTTTAAAATCGGCAAAAATCGGCGCCCAAAAATACCTATTTCCGATTGTTATGAAAACTTGAAATCGGCCCTAATTAAATCAGCCATTCCGATTAACTTCTTGACGCACCCATCCCTTTAGTGGGATAATTTCATCAACACCCACTGAATTGCAGGGCGCCAAATTCAAAATAAATTACTACAAATATTTAATTTTCATGAAATCACAAGTGCAATATAGCAAAACACAGCTTAGCTTGTTGTTAATCCACCTGGCATGTCAGATTTCAATACAGCTTTTCGTCGAAAGCATAACAAGCGTTTATGTAAGAACATCTCTCTCAGTAGACAAAATATTACAAACACTAGCAGCCAAGTAGATTGGTCACGAAAGTCAAGAAAAGCAATAGATTAAATCGCTTACCTTTGATCTTTGGATGTTTATTTTTTGTTCCATAAAGATTATTTTTATATCCAAAATACCTCCATATGTTTGGCGCGTTATGTTCAGAAATCCACAGGCTCGAGCGGTCACGACATCGCAGACGAAAATTCCAAATAGTATCCGTAATGTCCACAGAAACATGTCAAAGGTTTTTTATAATCAATCCTCAGGTTGTTTTTAAAATATATAATCGATAATATATCAACCGGGCCTGTCACTTTTTCAATAGGAGAGGGAGAGACAATGGCTACCCCACTCTGTTGCGCAAGCAAAACTCTGCTATTACCCAGCTATCCACTGACGCAATGTGATCTTTCTCGCTCATTTTTCAAAATAAAAGCCTGAAACTATGTCTAAAGCCTGTTGACACCTTGAGGAAGCCATAGGAAAAGGAATATGGTTGATATCCCTTTAAATGGAGTCAAGGCATCCAATGGAGCAGAGAGCTTTCAGGAAAAACAGCACTTCCTGGTTTGATTTTCCTCAGGTTTTCGCCTGCAATATCAGTACTGTTATACTCACAGACAATATTTTGACAGTTTTGGAAACTTGAGTGTTTTCTATCCTGATCTGACAATTATATGCATATTCTAGTTTCTGGGCCTGAGAACTAGGCAGTTTCAAATGGGTATGTTTTTTAGCCAAAAACGAAAATCTTGCCCCCTACACTCAAGAAGTTAACTAACCTCCAAACGAGCTTAAATGCCATAAAACACTCCTTTCGTGGCCTCCATCTGCTTTTAAACGCTAGCAAAACCAAAAGCATGCTTTTCAACCGTTCGCTGCCCTCACCCACCTGCCTGACTAGCATCACTACTCTAGACGGTTCTGACCTAGAATACATGGACAACTACCTAGGTGTCTGGCTAGACTGTAAACTCTCCTTCCAGACTCACATTAAGCATCTCCAATCCAAAATCGGCTTCCTATTTCGCCAAACTTAACCTAGTAAAACTGACTATCCTACCGATCCTCAACTTTGGCGATGTCATCTACAAAATGGCTTCCAATACTCTACTAAGCAAATTGGATGCAGTCTACCACAGTGCCATCCGTTTTGTTACCAAATAGCCTTATCGCACCCACCACTGCGACCCGTATGCTCTAATCGGCTGGCCCTCGCTACATATTCGTCGAAAAACCCACTGGATCCAGGTCATCTATAAGTCCATGCTAGGTAAAGCGCCGCATTATCTCAGCTCACTGGTCACGATAACAACACCCACCCGAAGCACGCGCTCCAGCAGGTATATCTCACGGGTCATCCCCAAAGCCAACACCTCCTTTGGCCAGCTTTCCTTGCAGTTCTGTGCTGCCAGTGACTGGAAAGAATTGCAAAAATCGCTGAAGCTGGAGACTTACACTTCCCTCTAACTTTAAACATCAGCTAACCGATCGCTGCAGCTGTACATAGCCCATCTGTAAATAGCCCACACAATCTACCGACCTCATCCCCATATTTTTTTATTTACTTTGCTGCTCTTTTGCACACCAGTATCACTACTTACACACCATCATCTGCTCATCTATCACTCCAGTGTTAATCTGCTAAATTCGAATTACTTCGCTACTACGGCCTATTTATTGCCTTACCACCTTATTCCATTTGCACACACGGTATATAGACTTTTTCTATTGTGTTATTGACTGCACGCTTGTTTATTCCATGTGTAACTCTGTTGTTGTTTCTGTCGCACTGCTTTGCTTTATCTTGGCCAGGTTGCAGTTGTAAATGAGAACTTGTTCAACAAGCTTACCTGGTTAAATACATTTTTTTTTAATGCAAGAATGGGCTGTCGTCAGTCAGAATGTGGCCCACAAGTTAATTGACAGCATGCCAGGGCGGCTTGCAGAGGTCTTGAAAAAGAAGGGTAAACGCTGCAAATATTGACTCTTTGCATCAACTTCATGTAATTGTCAATAAAAGCCTTTGACACTTATGAAATGCTTGTAATTATATTTCAGTATTCCATAGTAACATCTGACAAAAATATCTAAAGACACTGAAGCAGCAAACTTTGTGGAAATTAATATGCGTGTCATTCTCAACTTTTGGCCAAGACTGTACATCTAACAATCTAAAGGGCCATGGTAGGGGGAAAGCTCTTGTTCCTTCTTCACAACTACGCTGGTGTGAGAGGACCATGTTGTCCTCAGTGATGTGGACGCCGAGGAACTTAAAGTGATTGACCCTCTCCACTGCGGCCCCGTCCATATGGATGGGGTGTTCAGATGTGCAACCTCCCCCCATTTCCTGTAGTCCACGATTAGCTTCTTAGTTTCTGACCCTTTGCCAGACCTTCTGGAAGATTTACGCAAATTTTCCAAGGGAAGTTAATCACAGAGTTACTCACAATGCAAAAAAACATTACATTTTAAATGGTATTAATATTAATTTGCATATATTTCCGTTAATTCCCATGGAAAATTTCCACCACTGAATATTCCCCAAAATGTGCAACCCTAGTCTTGCTGCTGTTAAGCGAGAGATTGTTGTCCTGATACAACACTCCCATATCTCTGACCTCCATCCTGTCAGTGGTCAGGCTAAACACAAGTTGTGTCAAACTTGGAGTTGTGCATGGCCACACAGTCGTGGGTAAACAGAGAGTACAGGAGGGGGCGAAACGCACAATGCTATTGGGGTCCCCGTGATTAGGGCCAGTGTGGTGGAGGTGTTTTTGCCTACCCTCACCACCTGGGGTCGGCCCGCCAGGAAGTCTAGGATCCAGTTGCAGAGGGAAGTGTTCCGCCCCAGGGTACTGAGCTTGGAGGAGACTACGGTGTTGAACGCAGAGCTGTAGTCGATGAACATCCTCACTGGTATTATTTTCTAGGTCGGAGAAGGCAGTGGGGGGGGTGCAATTGTGATTCCGCCTGTGGATCTGTTGGGGCGGTATGTAACTTGGAGTGGGTCCAGGATGTCTGGGATGATAGTGTTGTGAGCCATGACAAGCCTTTCAAAGCACTTAATTTAACTTATACTGTGTAGTGCAAAATGTTTCATTTCAAAGCACATTCCAGTACAAACAGGAGCGTGAATAAACAGCTCACACTGGTAGTAGCACTGTAGCACTGGTGCGCAAAACTTTAAAAAGTTAGGCGAAAACCATAAAATCTAGGAGCACAATATTTTTTTTTGATCGAGATCAGGGTGGGAAATTAACTTTTTGGTCCACCAGCCACTGTGGCAGGTAGATTCAAAAAATATCTACCAGTCAAATAATTTTTTTGCCATAATTACATAAAAAATAAAAAGGATGAGCACGCATTGTACTGTTTCTAAAACAAATGTATACCAGTAAGAGGTAAATGTGGTATTATAGATAGTTGGGTGAATTTTGGCCCATTCCTCCAGACAGAGCTGGTGTAACTGAGTCGGGTTTGTAGGCCTCCTTGCTCGCACACATTTTTTCAGTTCTGCCCACAAATTTTCTACGGGATTGAGGTCAGGGCTTCGTGATGGCCACTCCAATACCATGACTTTGCTGTCCTTAAGCCATTTTGCCACAATTTGGGAAGTATGCTTGGGGTCATTGTCCATTTGGAAGACCCATTTGCGACCAAGCTTGAACTTCCTGACTAACGTCTTGAGATGTTGCTTCAATATATCCACATAATGTGATTAATACAATTTGATTTGCTGTGTTTCGTAAACCCTGATCTAAAATACTTTTTGTTGTAATTTCTGCTCGGCAGACTAATTTTGTGCTTCAGCTGCACTTCTAAACTCGGATGAGAATTCACAAACAGGTGATATGTAGCTACTTTTCTCTGTGTAACCAGCCTCCGGTAAAATGAAATATTAACTTTAAGCAAAACATTAGGAAATGTAGCTGGCTAAATTCTTTCAATTATAGGCCTAAACAATAGAAATGATGGCAATGCATAATTTTTGCCAAAAAAACTTGCTTTTTCATTGAAAGATAATTTACTTGAGTGGCTGCCCGCCAAAAACATTGCACTTTGTCGTCATCTGATGAAAATGAATGTATTTTCTGCCGAATGCGTTTGACAAATTTTCTGTGAAGGAAAACTATTAGTTGCACGTCCCTGATCACTATTGAAGAAAAATGTAAAATAAACACTTTCAATATTAAATGTGTCACAGCAAATTAGAGCACGTGATCAAAATGGTTGCACTTTAGAGCCCTACTCATTCCTCTGTGCACCATGTTGCCTTAGCTGATGAATACCACTCACTTAACTGGCAAGCCAGCAATAACCGAATTACGAAATTAAAAGATTAGCCAAAACACCTTTGGTTCGGAGTCGTGAGGCTGGGAGAGATAGGAGAGTAAACACAGCTGTGTTTAGACGTTTGGAATTTTGCTTAAATGGATGTGATATCCGCAAGGCTGGCCCACCGCACTCTTATGGATTGCCACATGCTGTCTCTGCAAGGGGTGCTGACATGGTGCCCTAGACCTGCACACATAACACTGTTGGAACACCCAGTGAGTATGTGGCTTTCAGTGCAGGGGTTTACTAACCAGAGAGAAACTGTAAAAGCTAAGACCTGTCTCCGGTTACTCCTAAGCTAAGAGCTGTCTGAGGTACTCCTGAGCCAAGTCAACACAGCCATCAATCTTGGAACTGCTGCCCTCTCAGAGTAGCCACATTTATTGACTGATTGACTCAATCTCCATAGACAAACATTGGCACTAGAATGGACTTACTGAAGAGCTCAGTGACTTTCAAAGTGGCACAGTCATAGGATGCCATCTTTCCAACAAGTCAGGTCGTCAAATGTCTGCCCTGCTAGAGCTGCCCCGGTCAACTGTTAGTGCCGTTATTGTGAAGTGGAAACGTCTAGGAGCAACAACGGCTCAGCCACAAAATGGTAGACCACACAACCTCACATAACGGGACTGCCTAATGCTGAAGTGCATAAATATTGTCTCACTACAGAGTTCCTAACTGACTCTGGAAGCAACATCAGCACAATAACTGTTCGTTGGGAGCTTCATGAAAAGGGTTTCCATTGCCGAGCAGCCCCACACAAGCCTAAGGTCACCATGCACAATGCCGAGAGTCGACTGGAGTGATGTAAACCTTGCCGCCATTGGACTCTGAAGCAGTGGAAACACGTTCTCTGGAGTGATGAATCATGCTTAACCGTCTGGAAGTCCGATGTCCGAATCTGGGTTTGACAGATGCCAGGAGAACGCTACCTGCCCCAACGCATAACGCCAACTGGAAGATTTGGTGGAGGAATAATGGTCTGATTTATGGTTTGGGCTAGGCCCCTTAGTTCCAGTGAAGGGAAATATTAACGCTACAGCATACAATGACATTATCGATAATTCTGTGCTTTCAACTGTGAAAACCATTTAGGGAATTCCGGCCACTCCCTATATCAGCATGATAATGACCCAGTGCACAAAGCGAGGTCCATACAGAATTGTTTTTTGTCGAGATCAGTGTGGCAGAACTTGACTGGCCTGCACAGAGCCCTGACCTCAACCCCATCAAACACCTTTGGAATAAATTGGAACGCCGACTATGAGACAGGCCTAATCGCCCAACATCAGTGCCTGACCTCACTAATGCTACTGTGGCTGAAGGGAAGAAAGTCCGCACAGCAATGTTCCAACAACTAGTGGAAAGACTTCCCAAAAGAGTGGAGGCTGTTATAGCAGCAAGGGAGGGACCAAGTCCATATTAATGCCCATGATTTTGGAATGAGATGTTCGACAGGCTTCACCAATGCTCATGTCAGTAGGTGCAGTCTATCCCAATTATTCCAGCACCTGAGCCCCACTCTCCCAAAACCCCACCCACACTCCACTTCAAAATCAGGGATGCCTGGCTCAGGTGCACAACACATTAAGCCAGGACTCTCTCCACAGGCCATTTCATCTTTACCAGCTGAGTCCCCTAAAACAGGTTTTATTCTAGTTTAGACAGAGGCCCCTCACCTGGCAAAGACAGCCACAGTCTCGTAGGCATGAATCTGATTTCTCACTGAATCCTGACATGGCTTTCTCCAGTAGGATTAGGCTATGTGATGCAAATCTATGGGGGCCATATTAAGTAAATGATATGAGGACGTGTGAAAGTGCAGAGGTCCTCTTCTGTCTAACCAGAAGCTGGTCATTCAACGTCCTAGTTGGTTTGATTGAATGAGATTTGTGGACCTGAGAATGCCTACAATTTGGAGACGAGTGGTGATGTAGGCTCAGTGCAACTAAACTCAATTTAAAAAACTGAATTGAGTTGATGTGGAATTCAAAACATTTTTTGGTTTACTGCCATGACACCAAAAAAGATGTGTAATTGAATTTGCTTTCCCGTAGTGAGTACGCAGGTGGAAATCAGTCCAGGTAGCTAGCTACACTCGAACGAAGGGCTTCCACCACCACAAATACGATGTCTGAGGATTACGTCATTGTTAAAGCTGACCACATTAGCTAAATGATTGTCTAAATTCAGAAAACACAGATCAGTTATCGATTTACTCACTTGAAAACAACCTTGAGTAATATCACAGAGAAGGAAACCCTCGACTTAAAGTCATTCCTACTCTTGTTTCAAAATGACCAGCAAGTTACAAGACTGATGCAGCTGTCAGTACATTCATATTGTGGGCCATGGATACTGTAACTGGATACTTTATAGGTTATGTTTTAGGCTATTTCTGCAAGGGTTAACTTAACTGCGTAATTAAAATATAAATATTTGGATTACTAAATACGGTAATCATATTTCTCCTGCCATCATCTGTCAAGCTTCAGAGGCTTCCACACAGAAAAGTGTAGTTGAAATCTTGTGACTACCGTTACACTGAAATAGCAGTAGTGGATTCAGGGAACAGCTTATTTCCAATAATAACTTAAAGGCATAGCCTACATTGTTTAATTGACCTGAGTATGGGACAGTAAATGTTTTTAACTAAGTAGTTACCAAAACAATGGTGTATTGGTTAGGTTTATGAAGAGCAAACGTCAGAGCAAACAGCTAGCTAGCTTGTTAGCAATTTAGCTAGCTAGGTTAATTAAAGTTAGCACAACCAGCTATCAAACTAGTTAGCTACAGTAGCTACGCTAGCAAGCTGCATTACTTTTCAGTAAAAAGGTTGTTAGCTAGTTAGTAAATTATCTTACCGTCATAAACAGTTCCAGGGGCGTCCAGTTTTTAAGTAATATGGTTTTCTTATAGCGGGAAATGAGTTTAGGGTGAGGGACTGAAAATCCAAGTTCAGTTCACCCGCTGCGAACTCCGACAAAACCTCATCTTTATCACCGAGCCTTCAGCTTCATACACATTCAACTGCGGGCCCTCCTGGCTCGAATCTCGGACTAGCTCGGCAACGAATAATCCACACGCAAGACACAGCAACCATTGGCTACAGCGAACCAGCAGTCATTTCAGACCGAGTGAATGATATTTACAATTCCTTTGATTTGTAAATGTGATGGTATGAGCGACATAAATGTTGGGGGGGATTGGATTATTCGGTCTCTGACTTCTCAGCGGACTGCAGAGTCCGTCGTCAAGGCTCGCTCGCTGCAGCAGAGGCAACAGCATAGCAACGTTATGGCGCAATCTTCGCAGCGCCATCAGTGCACGGGGGTGGAGTCACAGGATAGGGAGGCGTGGTAGCGTGGTTTTCATTTGTGAAGTCGCGGGTGAGCAATCCTGCAATCTATATTTGTCATGCCATAGTAATTGGTATTTTGCCGGTTTTATAGGTCTACAAAATGTAGGTTAGTGTGGAAACTGCATTTGGCATCACGTTTGTACGTGTGGAGCAGAATAGTCATTAGGCGAGGAGTCAATAGTAATTTCCTCAAGTAATTTTTGCCACTGGATATTACATTTCCATTGTTGGTCAGAATTAGTCCACACTAGTTTATCATTGCCCTAAATTCAGGAAATACCTAGGTCCGTCAATGTGACTATAACAATACGACACCAGTGGAGATTAGGCCTGACAATGGGACTGTAGATTACAATTTAGAAATGGGCTGTGGCGACATCATGTGGTTAAAAAAAGAATAGTCCGTCCCCCAACTGTGTCCAATAATGTGAAGGGATGATGAAAATCTATATTTTACTGACACTGGCAAAGTGGTATAATAAAGACTGAGAATACATTTAAAACAATAATCAATGAAAATTGAACTCCCGAGTGGCGCAGCGGTCTAAGGCACTGCATCTCAGTGCTAGACGTGTCACTACAGACCCTGGTTTGATTCCAGACTGTATCACAACCGGCCGTGATTGGAAGTCCCATAGGGCAGTGCACAATTGGCACAGTGTCATCCGGGTTAGGGTTTGCCGGGGTAGGCCGTCATTGTAAATAAGAATTTGTCCTTACCTGACTTGCCTAGTTAAATAAAGGTTCAATAAAAATCTGAAGTAATGGATCCTTATGGTATTGCTGACCCTGCTCATTCTTGATTAATTTAAGATTTTAGAGTTGACCAAATCTCTGGACATAGAAATATTATTTAAAGTGTCAGAGGGCTATTGCAAGAAACTACATACAATAATTGTTCAGTTAATATCCACTATTTGTGTTTAGAATTTTGGGGGAGTTTGAAATTGTGATCCTTTGCTCAGGACAAGGGCATTTCCAGGCATAGAGCTGACATGGAAATTCATATTGAAAGTATTTAGAAAAGAGAAAATATAGTTTTTTGGAGTTATAAGATTCCCCTAAATATACATTTTAAGCTCAAATAATGCAACATAATCAATTTGATCAACTATAAAAATAAACAAAAAATTAAAAAGTGTCCCTGTCAGACAAGGATTGTCCCACCTTTCAAGAACCTCAGCTAATTTCCTGCTATTCCACACATTTTGCCATGAGGCGAAGAAAGCTTGAGCTTTGGTGCTGCAGAAGTGTGTGTGTTACGCCTATTGTCACAAATTACCCCATATCGTCTTCACCCAGGCTGAGGGTACTATTGGTGTTTACCCAGTACAGTAATTAGTTACAATTTATTATTTTCCATTGCATAAAAATATCAGGGGAGTTGTTTGTAATCACATACACAGAGCATTCTTATAACCCAGGAAAGCCTCTCTATCAAGACTATGAAGAAGCTGTCAATGCTGTGACTAGTGTGTATTTTGTTCTGGCTCAAAAATTTTGCCAGAAATAATGTGCCATTGAGATACACCTTTATTTGATAAAGACAGTCTCTGGGTTCAGTTTTTCTCAACATAAGCTGTCAAAGCATTAATTACTTGTTTCTTTTTTTGATACGTGTGCGATGTGATTAAAGTACTTTATTAAGTTGTCCATTTAATATGCAGACAACCTAAATGGCCACCAACTAAATGTGTAGACTCAGGAGATTCAATGCTGTATATTAAAATCATTCTCACCAAGCAACCAAATTTAAAAATATGACTTTCTTTAAACCAAACAGATTCTTGATTCCCACACCTCGCTCTCTTTTTCTTTGTTTTGGTTAAAACAATCACAACACATTTCCATCTTACACAAGTCAGCTGTACATGTTTAACATTATAACAGACTTTGTTAAATGTGGCTTTTTATGAAAGCTTTTTAATTGTACCTTGTGTTTTACAACAGCACAAAAGGTCCAGGTGCACATATAGACCACCTCTCACATGTATAACATCCAAACCAATGTTCACATTCATTTTAGGCAAAGGTAAAATTGAGGTCACTGTTAAGAGGAAAGGAAGCATTCAAGTTTAGGGATGACTGCCATTATTCAGGCAATGTTACATGTGGTTGAAATTCACTTTTTCTTACTGTAATTGTGATTGCATAAATACTACCTGTTTAAAAACTAGTACAAACAGCAGTGGGCTTCTAGTCTCGTGTCAGACTTTACAAGTAACTCTAGAGGCCAAAGCTCACGTGATATTTGGTTCTTTGTGCAGAAATGAGTGGGCTTCCAATGTCCATTTTAGGTCTTCTCTTCCTTGAGTAGACCCACAATGCCATCCCTCCTGGAGGTGTAGGGAGCATGCTTCTAATGCCACTATGTTAACTACGCCCCTGAAGACCACAAGCCCAGTGTGCAGCCTGAAGATCTGCTTCAGGGTCACCCTGTAGACCATCACCCCTGCCAAGCAGAATGGCCCGTACCATGGCAAACTTCTTAGCCTCTGGAGAGAACACCAGCGCGTCCTTGAGGGCAGTGCCAATGTCACTGTTCCACTCCACCTCCTTGCCGTTGATGAGAATGGTGCTGTTGGTAATGCCAGCAGGGTCGTCTAGCGTGCTGTTAAAGTTGGCAGTGATGCCAATCTGGGCACCAGAGGGAAGCCAGGGCATGCCTGCCCGACCGGGTGGAAGCCAAATGAGGCAAAGGCACTGTAGCCACCCGGGGAGCCCACATCAGATTCCTACAGGACCTGCTGGAAGACGCTCTCCAGTTTGTCAGAGATTCTGTCTGGTTCTCCTTTGTTCCAGGCCTGGTACAGCTTCCTGTAAGTACTCGGGTGCGGCGGGGATACTTCTGTACCATCACAGCATACTTCAGAAACGGTGACGCCATGGCATCAGTTGGTTTGGTCGTTAGCTACAGACCTCAGAGGAATTGATCTAACTAGAAACAGAAAATCAAACGCAAGACGTTTGACCCGGCTGACTGGTGAATTAAAGTTGAAATAAGACCCAAAAAGTGTAGACCAACTCGTCTTATGAATACATCCTCTTTTTGATTCATGGCATTACACATGATGGTTTAAGGATGCTATGTACAGTATGAGGTCCGAGTCCCCATCCGGATCACCTCTGGACTTGCTATTATGAAATTGTCAATCATCTTGAGACAACACTGTGTGCATGGGTGGTAATATACTGTACCAGTTATGTCAGAAGAAATTGTTGCGCGATAATACTGCAATTGGCAAAAAGATGCACCATTTTGTATCACTGTTGGTCAAACACAAAATGCAATCCAGGTGTGTAATTCGTCGGTTAGCTAAATGGTTGGTTAGTTAGCTAGCTAGTATGGCTAGCACTCAATGAATGACGATAGTAGTGGATGACTGCCAGACAGTCAAGTGAGGAATTTGTAACAGTACAACACAGTCTTTTATATGAACTCAAATATACTGAATTAACAGATAATGTTACATTTTATAAAGCTTTCACAAGATAACTCACATGCCATATAGATCTATGCAAGGGCTGCAGGACCAAAGTTAAGCAAAACGAAGTAAAGCAGTTTGCAGCACGTTTTACGACAGTTTTACGTTAATACCTAATCACTAATTTACTAAATGCAGTAGTGTGTTAAAGCTGTAAGAATATCAAACACTGCATGAGGGTAAAATAGCCATTTTTATTATAATTCACGTTTGTTATCATAGTCTGCTGGAATATTTTTTTATACGAGTCGAGCCAACAAACTTCACCACGAGGAGGCATACTTTGCCTCTACCTCTGAATTAAGTGCAGTAGGTGAAAAACAAAATTACCAGCCTCAAAGACCAGTAAGTAAAAGCAGTTATTACCCAGTAAAACCTGATCAGTGATCTCACCCTCAAGGAAGGAGGGTTGCATTTGTTAAGTATTCTAATAGGGCCTGTTATAAATTAGACATATTACTCTGTTTGGTGTGTCTGTCTGTGTGTGTGTGTGTGTGTGTGTGTCTGTCTGTCTGTCTGTCTGTCTGTCTGTCAAATCAAACTTGATTTGTCACATGCGCCAAACACAACAGGTGACCTTATCAGCTCTTTCCCAACGATGCAGATTAAAAGATATATATTATAAGAGAAACAAAACATACAAGAACACACAATAACTAAGCTATATACAAGGGGTACCAATACCCAGACCTACCTCTAGCCTTTCGGGGCCCTAAGAGAGATTTGGGCACATGCCCTTCGTGCCCGATAGTTAATTCAGCCATCCAAGGTTTAGATAGCTGGCTATACTAACTTACCTACCAATCTTATCAAATGTTAGCTGACATGTGCTAATTATGTGACTGTCAGTGACTGACAGGAGAAAAACTGCTGATGCACTAGCAAATTTCTAAATCAAGTTGAGACCCCGACTGATTTACGACTGGGGGGGTCCCCCTAGTGGCTGTGGGGTCCTATGCACAGTGCGGAGTCTGCCTACAGGCACTACCAAAACCACATCAATGTGCAGCGATACGTGTGTGTGTGTGTGTGCGTGTGTGTGTGTTGATAGAGACCTGCTGTGAGTGTACATTGAGCTCAGATAATCAGATAGTCTGCACAGATAGTCCGTTGATTAGCTATTCAAAAGTCTAATTTCTTGGAGACAGAAGTTGTCTCGGAGCCTGTTGGTCCGAGACCTGATGCTGTATCGCTTACTTGACAGTAGCACCGAGAACAGTCAATGGCATGGGGTGGCTGAAGTCTTTATTGAAGTGTGTGTGTGTGTGTGTGTGTGTGTGTGTGTGTGTGTGTGTGTGTGTGTGTGTGTGTGTGTGTGTGTGTGTGAGTGTGTGTGTGTGTGAGTGTGTGAGAGTGTGTGTGTGTGAGAGTGTGTGTGTGTGAGAGTGTGTGTGTGAGTGTGTGTGTGTCGTTCTTGAATGCATGTGAACTGCAGAGAAAATGTATAAACCTGTGTGTGTGTGTGTGTGTGTGTGTGTGTGTGTGTGTGTGTGTGTGTGTGTGTGTGTGTGTGTGTGTGTGTGTGTGTGTGTGTGTGTGTGTGTGTGTGAGAGTGTGTGTGTGTGTGAGAGAGTGTGTGTGTGTGTGAGAGTGTGTGTGTGAGTGTGTGTGTGTCGTCCTTGAATGCACGTGAACTGCAGAGAAAATGTATAAACCTGTGTGTGTGTGTGTGTGTGTGTGTGTGTGTGTGTGTGTGTGTGTGTGTGTGTGTGTGTGTGTGTGTGTGTGTGTGTGTGTGTGTGTCCTTGAGTGCACGTGAACTGCAGAGAAAATGTATAAACCTGTCATTGTGAATGTGATGGATAGAGAATTCTGGATTACTGGCCTGCACTCAAAAAAACATCTGGGGGTTCACCAGCATAAGACTTTTGGGCAATTATGGTGTGTATATCACTCTTCTCATGCATTATTACTGACAGAAAAACATTGATTCGTGTAGGAATGGGGATTCAGGCCCTGAGCTGTAATGATGTGCTCCTTGGAAGAGCTCAAAACGTGTCAACATGCCTACGAACTGTTATTACATTTCAATGGTGTTGTTGGAGAATGCAGAAAATGCTATTTAAAAATATAGCTGTGAGAAGCAATGAACGGGGTTCACAGGATGACATAAAGGACACAAGATCAGTTGGATATCAAAGCAAGCCCTCTATCATGTAGGAACTATCTTCTTCACGTGCAATCATGAATCTAAATACAACATCTGGAGTGAATATGATGTATGGTTCATGAGGAGAAGATTATTTTGACCATTAGCGTTAAATATGCAAAGAATGAGTGCTTTATAGTTTCCTTGTTTTTTTTTAGGTATCAATACCATATTCAGTGTGGTTCATTTTAGGGACGTCCATGATAGCGCTGATATGTTTTAAGTTGATAGGTAACTGTGGAGTGGATTTAAAGTTGTTTAAATGTAAAATCTGATATTTGCAAATAACTCAGCATTATTTTAACCATCCCATAGCTTTTCTCAAACCAAGTTAAAACATCTACCATGGGCCTACATTTGATCCTATAATTCATGATAATAAGTATTTTAGCATATTATCGAAGTATAGTGTGCCCATTTTTGAATGCATCAACATTATTTTCTTAAAGTCTTTTGGAACTATAGTGAATCTGACTTTGTCCATGAGAAGATGTTTTTGATTATTTTATGCCCTCTGGAAGCAACATCAGCACAATATCTATTCGTCGGGAGCTTCATGAAATGGGTTTCCTTGGCCGAGCAGCCGCACACGAGCCTAAGATCACCATGCGCAATGCCAAGCGTTGGCTGGAGTGGTGTTAGCTTGGTGTGGAAGAACTTGACTGGCCTGCACAGAGCGCTGACCTCAACCCCATTGAACACCTTTGGGATGAATTGGAACACCGACTGCGAGCCAGGCATAATCACTCAAAGTCAGTGCCCAACCTCACTAATGCTCTTGTGGCTGAATGGAATCAAGGCCCCCCAGCAATGTTCAAACATCTAGTGGAAAGCCTTCCCAGAGGAGTAGAGGCTGTTATAGCAGCAAAGGGGGGACCAACTCCATATTAATGCCCATGATTTTGGAATGAGATGTTCGACAAGCAAGTGTCCACATCCTTTTGTGTTTGATGACCCTAAAACGTTCAAGTTGATAGGCCGTTATGAAGTGGATTTACAAAGGATTTAAATGAACATGTACAATCTTATTTATTAATAATTCAGTCATCTTAACCAATCTCTTAGCTTTTCTCAAACAAAGTTAAAATATGTACCATGGGCCTCCATATATCAGGTATGAAGGTAAGACCCAGATGTAGACAACGTCGAGTAAACAAATGGTTTAATAATCCGACAGGGGCAGGCAATAGACAGGTCAAGGCATGCAGGGGTCAGTAAACCAGGAGGTGGGGCAACGGTACTGAACGGCAGGCAGGCTCAGGGTCAGGGTAGATAGAGGTCAATAATCCAGAAGTGGGGCAAAGATACAGGTCGGCAGGCAGGCTCTGGGTCAGGCAGGCGGGCTCAGAGTTAGGACAGGCAAGGGTCAAAACTAGGAGGGCGAGAAAAAGACACTGGGAAAATCAGGAGCTGGTTGACTTGACAAACAAGATGAACTGGCAACAGACAAACATAGAACACAGGTATAAATACACAGGGGATAATGGGGGAAGATGAGCGACACCTGGAGGGGGTGGAGACATTCACAAAGACGGGTGAAACAGATCAGGGTGTGACAACATACAACATTTGTTCAGAAGTTTTTCAACATTTAAAAAAAATGTCAACGATGGAGGAACATATATCTTATGGGTTCTTGAGGCAAATTTGTTCAGCATGTAGATAGACAACCACATAAAACGTTTCAAATCATTAAGTCAAATGGAGAGGTGGATATGAGACTGCTTATAACAAGCCACCTATAGGCCAATCAGTGCCATTATTTTTGACCAAGTTACTCATGGCCTCTATACTTGACCAATCTATGCTTGAGTTATTTGACCAAATCTAAAAAGAACAATAGGTTTCACCCCAATGAGTCGGATAGACACTAATCTGTCATTAGGTGGATGTGATATAATGAAAATACATTACTTAGTACAAGATGAAAATCTAGGAAAATGGGTCTGATGTGTGACAGATTAGTGTTATGATACTATTGTCTACTATTGGCACACCAGGTCTTATTGTGCCACCGGAGACCCCCGGTGGAGACCCCCTAACCCTGTATGACAGCGTGGAAGGGGGCGTAGACACCTGTGTCATTTTCAATGGTCACCAAGCCCTACCTGAATATATGATCATCTGCACAAAAAAAACTTCAACCCATAAGTTCTAATAACGAAGAAGTCCTATGAAATATAGATCTTAATTTTGTGTCTTAAATGTCTGACATTTTCTAAAAAAGAGATCACGTACCAAAATGTTACAGAAACAAATTGGCCTCACATGTCCTCAACTGGCAGCTTCATTAAGTAGTACCTGCAGAACACCAGTCTCAACGTCAACAGTGAAGAGGTGACTCCGGGATGTTGGCCTTCTAGGCAGAGTTCCTCTGTCCAGTGTCTGTGTTCTTTTGCCCATCTTAATCTTTTATTTTTATCGGCCAGTCTGAGATATTACTTTTTATTTGCAACTCTGCCTAGTAGGCCAGCATCCCGGAGTCACCTCTTCACTGTTGATGTTGAGACTGGTGTTTTGCGGGTACTATTTAATGAAGCTGCCAGTTGAGGACTTGTGAGGCATCTGTTTCTCAAACTAGACACTCTAATGTACTTCTCCTCTTGCTCAGTTGTGCACCGGGGCCTCCCACTCCTCTTTCTATTCTGGTTAGAGCCAGTTAGCGCTGTTCTGTGAAGGGAGTATTACACAGTGTTGTACAATATCTTCAGTTCCTTGGCAATTCCGTGGCAATGGAATAGCCTTAATTTCTCATAACAAGAATAGACTGACGAGTTTCAGAAGAAAGTTCTTTGTTTCTCGCCATTTTGAGCCTGTAATCAAACCCACAAATGCTGATGCTCCAGATACTCAACTTGTCTAAAGAAGGACAGTTTTATTGCTTCTTTAATCAGGACAACAGTTTTCAGCTGTGCTAACATAATTGCAAAAAGGTTTTCTAATGATCAATTAGCCTTTTAAAATGATCAACTTGGATTAGCTAACACAACGTGCCATTGGAACACATGAGTGATGGTTTCTGATAATGGGCCTCTGTACACCTATGAATATATTCCATAAAAAATCTGCCGTTTCCAGCTACAATAGTTATTTATAACATTAACAATGTCTACACTGTATTTATGATACATTTGATGTTGTTTTAATGGACAAACAAATGTGCTTTTCTTTAAAAATCAAGGACATTTCTTAGTGACCCCAAACTTTTGAACAGTAGTGTATGTACACAAAAAGAGCAAGAGGCTATGATCCACTCCAAGAGAGAAAGCGCCTCTGTCTCCATGGCAACTGGCACTAGGAGCAATGTGGGAATCTCCCATCCCTTGAAAAGAGAACAGTCAAAAGAAGCAGGTTACCCATTCCCATTAAGCATGCTGGTATTAGAATGTTTTTTGTGTTCCTCACACAAAGGTCTCTAGATCTTTACCCTGCTCTTTGCTCCAGTGGTCTTAAGACCAGAGCTCTACATTACAGCCTATTTCTAGTCTACCAGGCCAACATTAATATGGACACCAGATCACCTTAAGACCACATCTTTCTCATAATCCCCTTTTCATTAAACTGAACGAGGTCACTAAGCAACAGGGAGCACATGCGAGCAGGGCAGATGGAGTAAGATGTGTTTTAATCAGTGGGGGCTGCTGAGGGGTGGACAGCTCATAATAATGGCTGGAATGGAGTCAGTGGAGTGGTGTCAACCACATGGAAACCACGTCTTTGATGTGTATGATACCATTTCATTGACTCCATTCCAGCCGTTATTATGAGCTGTCCTCCCCTCAGCAGCCTCCACTGATTTTAATGATCGGCGAAAGAAGCTCTGGCTGCCACGGTGACAAATGTAAAGGCTGTTAAATGGTGTTATTGTGAAGGGTGTCAAATTCAGTGTGTCAAATTGAGATTAGAATTATCCAGGGGAGGCTAGTGGTAACCTTTGGAGCTCTCCCTAATTTGACTATGGATTTTCTGTATCTATTAAGCCTTTACTTTTCAGTTGGATGTTTGTAGCCTACATCAGAAGGTCAAAACACCAGTGGATGGAAAGCTTTTGACTAATCTAAATCCTACTGCTAATGATCTGACTAATCATTTAATGCAATCGAGAAATATTATCCACACCAATGTATGTAGAACGCTTACAGGTGTTGGGAAAGTTACTGAACACCATGGGTTATTATGGGTCTAACTTGAAACACAAACCAATCAATAAAATATTGAGAAGCCCCTGATTGCAGTTCGGTGGTGGACTCAATGAGGGTGGAGTCAAATGCGTTTAACCCGAACCCTTCCCGTCTCCTTCAAGGTCACCCAAGACACGTCAACGAACGCGAATCTTAATCGAACCTAACCTACATGGATAAAAATATAAACCTTGGAAGTGAGGCGGTCATTATGCATATTGTGCTTTGTAATATTCATGTTATACTAGTGCAGTGGTATTTTTTTATATAACCAACTACCGGACCGATGTTAGCATAGTGTTACTTAGCACCCATTTGCACATGAGCTAGCAAATTGCTTACAATGAATCTGATCGTGGATTTTCTGTGTTTCTTCAATGTATGCCTTGTTGTGTTTGGCTGGCTCTAAATGTGCATCGTTGATGCTGACGGCCATTCCCTAAGTTACACATAGCGAGTCTACACAGCCTACACATAGTATATACAATAATTAAATGAAATGCCTATTGCTTATCTAATTATCATGTGTTTTATATCTATGCTTATTTTCTTTGATGCATAGAGACACATTAGTGTGTTTGTAACGGTTTTCTGTATGAGAAGGAGAGTCGGACCAAAATGCAGCGTGTAGATTGCGATCCATGTTTTAATGAACAAACGTAAAACACGAATCAATGCAAACACTACAAAATAAAGAACGTGATGACCGTAACGAAAACCTAAAACAGCCTATCTGGTGAAAAACACATAGACAGGAACAATCACCCAAAAACACACAGTGAAACCCAGGCTACCTAAATATGGTTCCCAATCAGAGACAATGACGAACACCTGCCTCTGATTGAGAACCATATCAGGCCGAACATAGAACTAGACAAACTAGACATGTAACATAGAATGCCCACTCAGATCACACCCTGACCAACCACAACATAGAAATATACAAAGTAAACTATGGTCAGGGTGTGACAATACCCCCCCCCCAAGGTGCGGACTCCGGCCGCAAAACCTGAACCTATAGGGGAGGGTCTGGGTGGGCATCTGTCCACGGTGGCGGCTCTGGCGCTGGACGTGGACCCCACTCCATAATCGTTTTAGTCCACCTCCTTAGCGTCCCTAGATAGGTTACCCTCCTTAATGACCGCTCGGGACAGAGGGACAGCTCGGGACAGAGGTAGCTCGGGACTGATGGGTAGCTCAGCACTGAGAGGAAGCTCAGCACTGAGAGGAAGCCCAGGCAGATAGTTGGATCTAGCAGATCCTGGCTGACTGGAGAATCTGGAAGAGTCTGGTCGACTGGCAGATCTGGAAGAGTCTGGTCGACTGGCAGATCTAGAAGAGTCTGGTCGACTGGCAGATCTGGAAGAGTCTGGTCGACTGGCAGATCTGGAAGAGTCTGGTCGACTGGCAGATCTGGAAGAGTCTGGTCGACTGGCAGATCTGGAAGAGTCTGGTCGACTGGCAGATCTGGAAGAGTCTGGTCGACTGGCAGATCTGGAAGAGTCTGGTCGACTGGCAGATCTGGAAGAGTCTGGTCGACTGGCAGCTCTGGAAGAGTCTGGTCGACTGGCAGCTCTGGCTGCTCCATGCTGATTGGCTGCCCCATGCTGACTGGCTGCTCCATGCTGACTGACAGCTCTGGCTGCTCCATGCTGACTGGCAGCTCTGGCTGCTCCATGCTGACTGGCAGCTCTGGCTGCTCCATGCTGACTGGCTGCTCTGGCTGCTCCATGCTGACTGGCTGCTCTGGCTGCTCCATGCTGACTGGCTGCTCTGGCTGCTCCATGCTGACTGGCGGCCCTGGCTGCTCCATGCTGACTGGCGGCCCTGGCTGCTCCATGCTGACTGGCGGCCCTGGCTGCTCCATGCTGACTGGCGGCCCTGGCTGCTCCATGCTGACTGGCGGCCCAGGCTGCTCCATGCTGACTGGCGGCCCTGGCTGCTCCATGCTGACTGGCGGCCCTGGCTGCTCCATGCTGACTGGCGGCCCTGGCTGCTCCATGCTGACTGGCGGCCCTGGCTGCTCCATGCAGACTGGCGGCCCTGGCGGCTCCATGCAGACTGGCAGCTCTGGCGGCTCCTTGCAGACTGGCAGCTCTGGCGGCTCCTTGCAGACTGGCAGCTCTGGCGGCTCCTTGCAGACTGGCAGCTCTGGCGGCTCCTTGCAGACTGGCAGCTCTGGCGGCTCCTTGCAGACTGGCAGCTCTGGCGGCTCCTTGCAGACTGGCAGCTCTGGCGGCTCCTTGCAGACTGGCAGCTCTGGCGGCTCCTTGCAGACTGGCAGCTCTGGCGGCTCCTTGCAGACTGGCAGCTCTGGCGGCATCCTGCAGACTGGCAGCTCTGGCGGCTCCTTGCAGACTGGCAGCTCCCTGCAGACTGGCAGCTCCTTGCAGACTGGCAGCTCCTTGCAAACTGGCAGCTCCTTGCAAACTGGCAGCTCCTTGCAAACTGGCAGCTCCTTGCAAACTGGCAGCTCCTTGCAGACTGGCAGCTCCTTGCAGACTGGCAGCTCCTTGCAGACTGGCAGCTCCTTGCTGACTGGCAGCTCCTTGCAGACTGGCAGCTCCTTGCAGACTGGCAGCTCCTTGCAGACTGGCAGCTCCTTGCAGACTGGCAGCTCCTTGCTGACTGGCAGCTCCTTGCTGACTGGCAGCTCCTTGCAAACTGGCAGTTCTGAACTGGAGGGAGACTCCGGCAGCGCTGTAGAGAAGGAAGGCTCTAACAGCGCTAAACAGGCGGGAGACTCCGACAGCGCTGAAGAGGAGGAAGGCTCTGGCAGCGCTGGACAGGCGAGGCGCACTGTAGGCCTGATGCGTGGTGCTGGCACTGGTGGTACTGGGCCGAGGACACGCACAGGAAGCCTGGTGCGGGGAGCTGCTACCGGAGGGCTGGGGTGTGGAGGTGGTACTGGAAAAACCGGACCGTGCAGGCGCACTGGAGCTCTTGAGCACCGAGCCTGCCCAACCTTACCTGGTTGAATGCTCACGGTCGCCCTGCCAGTGCGGCGAGGTGGAATAGCCCGCACTGGGCTATGCAGGCGAACCGGAGACACCGAGCGCAAGGCTGGTGCCATGTAAGCCGGCCCAAGGAGACGCACTGGGGACCAGCTGCGTAGAGCCGGCTTCATGGCATTAGGCTCGACGCTCAATCTAGCCCGGCAGACACGCGGAGCTGGAATATACCGCACCGGGCTATGCACCCGCACTGGAGACACCGTGCGCACCACTGCATAACACGGTGCCTGTCCGGTCTCTCTAGCCCCCCGGTAAGCACAGGGAGTTTGCGCAGGTCTCCTACCTGGCGTAGCCATACTCCCTGTTAGCCCCCCCCCCAAGAAATTTTTGGGGCTGCCTCTCGGGCTTCCTTGCCAGTCGTGTTCCCTCATATCGTCGGCTCCTCTCTCCGGCTGCCTCTGCTCTCCTAAGTGCCTCCACCTGTTCCCATGGGAGGCGATCTCTTCCAGCCAGTATCTCCTCCCAAGTGTAACAGCCCTTGCCATCCAAAACGTCCTCCCATGTCCATTCCTCTTTACGCTGCTGTTGCTGCCTGTTGACACGCTGCTTGGTCCGTTGGTGGTGGGTGATTCTGTAACGGTTTTCTGTATGAGAAGGAGAGTCGGACCAAAATGCAGCGTGTAGATTGCGATCCATGTTTTAATGAACAAACGTAAAACACGAATCAATGCAAACACTACAAAATAAAGAACGTGATGACCGTAACGAAAACCTAAAACAGCCTATCTGGTGAAAAACACATAGACAGGAACAATCACCCAAAAACACACAGTGAAACCCAGGCTACCTAAATATGGTTCCCAATCAGAGACAATGACGAACACCTGCCTCTGATTGAGAACCATATCAGGCCGAACATAGAACTAGACAAACTAGACATGTAACATAGAATGCCCACTCAGATCACACCCTGACCAACCACAACATAGAAATATACAAAGTAAACTATGGTCAGGGTGTGACAGTGTTATTGGAAAATTTAAAAATGCTGCAGCAGTCAACTTCATTACTGCCCCTTCTGCAGATATAAGGCTATGGTCAACAACCACATCAAAGGTCATGCTTCAGTGAGGCACAGAGGTAATATTTCTTTCTTTGTTTATTGAATATATTTGCCATTCACGTTTTTTGATTTGCCCTATTTTTTCAGTTACATCAGTGTATTTAGTTTAATTGTATAACTTGTTACTTTACTGTTATTCCTTTCTTTCAGAGTTCACAATCATAAGGTGTGGCTTCAGTTGTAGAAATGTGACACACTTTCATTGTTGTTATTGCACAGCATCAATAATCAACAGAGCACAGTTTCTGAAGCACCTGACATACCATCAGCATCCAGTGGCCCCTCAAGAGCACCTAGAGGTCCTTAAACAGTCCCCAGAGGCCCCTCAAGAGCACCCAGAGGCCCTTAAACAGTCCCCAGAGGCCCCTCAAGAGCACCCAGAGGCCCTTAAAGAGCAACCAGTAGCATCCACTACATTCCATATACCTCAGATACGGCTCCCTAAATCACCTGGTCCCAACATACATGGCAACTCAAGAAGTCATTGTAACTTCTCCACACTGCAAACTGAAGTTAAATATGAAAAACTTCAAAACACATTGACGAAGAAAGTATACACATTGCTTTGAAATGGTGTCCAAGGAAATATTTTTGGCATGTGAGCGCATTAATGTGAGAAATTGTGTGTTTGCAGTCGAAAATACATTTCCTGGTCCAGCAACACCCATACATGTTGTGAAAAATACTTGGGGACCCACACAGAAATTGAGGTGTGAGGTTGACCAATGTCGTCCCAATGCTGACTTTGCTTTAAGGTGTAGGATGCTGCCTTTTGAATGTCAGCATATACGTTCCTTATTGTACTGCCCACGTGCAGGCAACACAACAGTGACTTTGACAGAGGAGGCCTTGGTGACAATGGTAGAGAATAAATGGTTTAGTGAGGAGCGCAAGGCGTCAACGTGAGGCAGATACTGAGGGTGTGCCCCTGTCTGTCCAGCTGACTGTTGGTGGACCATCGACAAAAATTCACATTTTGGTGTACGAGCCGAAACTGTCTTATTATAGTAGGCTTGGAAGGGTTGTGACAGCTTATGATAGTAAGCAGAACAGCTGGCATTGTCCTTGTTCAAAAGCAAGGCATTCTCGCATACATAAAGCAATTGATAAATGGCACCTCTTTGTAACAAAAAGGCAACTGTTTAGGAGGATGAAAACCACAGAAGAGAGAAACCTTCCACCACAGCACACCACAGAACAGGATACAAGTGAAGCGAAAGAGGAGAATTATCCACCAAGTGATAAAGGTGTAGCACGGATGGTGAACTACCTCATGACAAATAAAAAACTACCTGCTGAACTCCCCCAGGCTGTCATACAACAGTCAAGAGATGGAAAGATATCGAGTGGCTTTCCGAAGCACCTGATCCCAAAAGAGGCCAGATGCAAGGAGTGTGATTTCGTACTCAGTGACCCTCTACTGATCACTGCAAAAGGGAGGATTCTGACGACCACAGGTGTAGTTGAAGGTCAGTAATATCCTAGTTCTTTCATTGATTCTAACTTCTAACATCCTTATGATCAAACAGTACATGATTCCCTCATACAATGAAAAATAGAAGAAGAAATTATATTAGTCTCAAACGGCATGCATAGAATATTTAACACCTTTGGTTGAATTTTCTTTTTAGGCATATCAACAGAAGATCATGCCTGAACTGTGGCATGGTCTACAGGTACCAGGAGTTGGAGGATGGTGTCCACAACTTTGATGACCACATAATCCTGTCTCTGCACTTATGCCTGATGATAATGAATGCATTACAGGTGAGAACATCATTCTGAAAATATGTTGTGCTTACTGAAATACTTAGGCTACTATAAAGTTGAAAATTAGAGCTCTCAGTTCATGTTTTCCTTCTTAATAGCCTACTCACCCTCTCATGCCAAATACTACCAAACAGATCATTTGAATGACTTGTTGAGTAGTTATAGATATCACTGAAAACCCCTTTAGTAATAGTGGCTTTTGTTTGCATGGTGGTATTGTGAAAGTGTGGTGTAATTTGTCTTGATCGCCCAATGAGGCACTATTAATATTTATTCTTCCTTTTTCTTCAAGGAAGCAGATGTTCTTCTAAGGGACACCCTAGAGGCAGCAAGGTGGTGCGAGCGCCAAACATTTAAAGGCACTGTTTCCCTAACTAGTGTAATTGGGATGGACCGGGAAGACCGCATTACAACCCTTAAAGAACTACGGTGAAGAGCGGATGAAGAGGAAAATATTCTCCTCAAGGAACCATTCATGTTCCCGTTCCAGTTACAGAGAGATTATGAGAAGTTCTGTGTGGAGGCAGTTGACAAAAAGAAAATGACTGTTTTTGCCTCTTGAGGAGCAGGAGTGAAGCCATTTTTGAGTGGTCAAACCTTGTTTTTGTCTGCTGTGTTAATTGTTTCAGTTGTTAATTGTGTTATGTTGTTTAGTAAAGATGACGTGGAAGTCACCCGAGTCTCTGATCTCTGTACTGGAGCTGGTATAACTTCATGTACAAAGCACATTCAGCTTGCCAGTATGTCTATATGGTATAGTCTGTCTCCATTCTCATGAGGAAAGCAAATAGCATTATAAATCAGGATAGGTAGTAACTGTATATATATGCTCAATTAAATAATATAATTACAAAGTTATAACATTTATCAACACAATTTTAACAGTACATGACATACGTAACAAGTCTGTTGTTCACTGGAACAATATCAGTAGCTTGTCTCAAATATAGCATGAAGCAAAAAGTGTTACAACACGTGCTGGTACCACTTTATATAATATTTCTTACGATCTTCAAAAATGAAATACGTTTGTATTCAACGTGTGATTTGCACAAACGTGTGTGTTTGTTTCCAGTGTGTGACTGCCAAACCTTAGATGGACAAAAAAACACCAGTGGGCGGGGTCAAATGTGAGTGGAGTCAAATGTTTGACTCCGCCCACATCGAGCCCCGCCCCGAACTGCACACTGCAGTCAGGGGTACTTGAAAATATCACCTAAATAAAGCATGATTTGTCCAAAGGGTCATGTTGTTAAAATCAATACAATTTTGTAAGTTAGCACAGTCTCAGAAATATGTCCCTCACACACACGTATGTAAAATTTAAATCAATAATCAAATTAAGATCACCTCTTGCTTCATCGATTGAGCAATCAATCAGTTTGAGTGAAGATCAGTTGGTCAATCTAGCGCCCTTTGAACATGATTGCCTCCAAATAATTTACAGTCTATAGTGAACGTGTCCATTCGTTAAACAGGGAAACCATTCTTTGAGGTTTCCAATACCTCTTTAGTCTCTGTCTTTTCATGATGTTGTTCCGAACATGGGTTCCCAGTATCAAAGCTGTCCAAGGGATTATTGTTTATGTTTTGTATTCATTTTCCAAAATGTTTTTATGACCAAAATCTCTTTCGAGGATAGAGAAGGGTGTAGTATCCTGCTATTATAAACTGAGTGTGCAAAACATTAAAACACCTGCTCTTTCCATGGCATAGACTGACCAGGTGAATCCAGTTGAAAGCTACAGTATGATCCCTTATTGATGTTACTTGTTAAATCCACTTCAACCAGTCTAGATGAAGGGGAGGAGACAGGTTAAATAATGATTTTTAAGCCTTGAGACAATTGAGACATGGATTGTGTGTATGTGAGCCATTCAGAGGGTGAATGGGGTAGACAAAATATTTAAATGCCTTTGAACAGGGTATGGAGGTATGTGCCAGGCGCACCGGTTTGTGTCAAGAACTGCAACGCTGCTGGGTTTTTCGGTTTCCCGTTTTTCAAGAATGGTCTGTCACCCAGCCAACTTGACACAACTGTGGAAAGTATTGGAGTCAACATGAACCAGCATCCCTGTGGAACACTTTCAACACCTTATAGAGTCCATGCCCTGACGAATTGAGGCTGTTCTGAGGGCAAAAGGAAGACATTATGAAGGTGTTCTTAATGTTTTGTACACTCAGTGTATCTACTCATAATTACATAAGAATAAAGGAGAATGGCAGTTTACTGGAAAACAGAAAGTGTTGAATAGATAATTTGTTTCCGGTACGCCTGACAAGCACTAACGCAATTCACCATGCTGAGGGAAGGGAGGGGAGGCTTGAGTGAGCCCCCCCTCCCCTCACGCTTAACTAAAGAACATCAATATGAGATGTTCCAGGAACCGCTGCACACAGCAAGAGTGGGAGAGAGAGAGCTGTCCATTTCATTTCATGCCCATTAGCCACTGTAATGAGTCAGCAACAGCATCTAATGTATGACTTATTTATGAAGCCAATCCTGATATCAAGCAGCACAGCACCCTTACCCCATCAGATTATTCACAATCACATCGATCCTATCGCTGCCACCTTCCCTGCCACAGGTCTGCACCCCGCCATTAATAACCACTTAATGGTACAAATCTCTCTCTGTGTGTGTGTGTGTGTGTGTGTGTGTGTGTGTGTGTGTGTGTGTGTGTGTGTGTGTGTGTGTGTGTGTGTGTGTGTGTGTGTGTGTGTGTGTGTGTGTGTGTGTGTGTGTTTTTACAGTTGAGCCCTAAGAAGGTGAAGCTCCATGGACTTTTAAGATAAAAATGTATAAAATATATTTTCAGTGATTTCTCTTTGATGACCAGCTCATGTTGGCCTTCTCTGAGAAAAGCATGTTTGTAAACATGACAATATCTGACCAAATCTATTGTGATATTGGTGTATGTTTTTGTTGTAAGAAACAATTACTGCAATTTCAACAGCTCTAAAATTGAAGATCAACTAACATTATAAATGCACACCACTCAACAGAATTGTGAGTAAAATATAGTATGTGTTACAGTGTGAATAGTGGCAGGAACATAATCTGATCTCCAATCAGTATTCCCAAGGTTTAGGGTGCTTATGTTCCCACATCTTGTTCACCTCAGGCTTTGTTTGTTTTTCATGTAGTGGACACAATATAAAACAATGCAGGGGATGAGATTGTAATTGCCCAGCCTAGGCACATGAATATGGTACACAGAGGAACACAAGAGTGGCAGTCCTCATGGTAGAACAGACCCATATCTAGCTAGCCTCGCTCTCTTTCTCTCTCAAGGAGAAAGGGACCAGTCTGTATGTATCTGTAGAATCAATATACACTGAACAAAAATAGAAGCGCACCATGTAAAGTGTTGGTTCCATGTTTCATGAGCTGAAATAAAAGATCCCCCAACTGTTCCATACTCAGAAAAAGCTTATTTCTCTCAAATTTTGTGCACAAATTTATTTACCTCCGTGTTAGTGAGCATTTCTCCTTTGCCAAGATAATCCATCCACCTGACAGGTGTGGCATATCAAGAAGTTGATTAAAGAGAATGATAATTACACAGCTGGACCTTGTGCTGGGGACAATAAAAGGCCACCCTAAAAATGTTATGTGCAGTTTTTTCACACAACACAATGCCACAGATATCTCAAGTTTTGAGTGAGCATGCATTTGGCATGCTGACTGCCGGAATGTCCACCAAAGTTGTTGCCAGAGAATTTAATGTTAATTTCTCTACCATAAGCCGCATCCAATATCGTTTTAGAGAACTTGGCAATGCGTCCAACCACATCCGGGTTCTTCACCTGTGGGATTGTCTGAGACCAGACACCTCGGTCAGCTGATGAAACTGAGGAGTATTTATGTCTGTAATAAGGCCCTTTTGTGAGTAAAAACGCATTCTGATTGGCTGGGCCTGGCTCCCAAGTTGGTGACCCTGGTTCCTAAGTGGGTGGACCTATGCTCTCCCAGGCCCACCCATGGTTGTGGATCTGCCCAGTCATGTGAAATCCATAGATTAGGGCCTAATTTATTTATTTCAATTGACTGATTTCCTTACATGAACTGTAACTCTGTAAAATCGTTGAAATTGTTCCATGTTGCGTTTATATTTTTGTTCAGTATAGATGTTGTTTAAAAGAAGTATGGAGAAAAAAATATCATAATAAATTGTATCTGTTCTAGTTTACTGCCACCTCACACAAACACAGACATGCATGTGCGCACATGCGCACACACACACACACACACACACACACACACACACACACAAACACACACACACACACACACACACACACACACACACGCACACACACACACACACACATATACACTCTTGATTAATCTGATCCTATCACCTGACCTCTATTCTAGCTGAAACCCCGTTATCGTGAAGCAGGCTATTTAGGCTGAAAGGCTATTTTGCCTTTTAAATAGGAAGTATACATGTACCTCTATTATTTGTTTCATGATCAGTGTAATCTGAGTCTCACATATGATTCACTTTATACATTTCATGTGATGCATTATGAGAGATCGTTAGTTGAGCCATAGGCTATAATTCATGAATTTAGCGATGGGTGCACCATATAAATATAATGAATTAGGCTACTGATTGTAATTGCCACTAATCAAGTCTCATGGTCAATAAAATAATTACAAAAGCTATATTGATGTTCATTCGAAATGTCCTACTCAGAGACGCCACCTTAGAATTTAGACCAGGGATGGGTAACTTTGATGAGGGTGGGGGCCATAAAAAAATCTGAACTCATCATGAGGGGTAGCAGTGGCTTGCCGGTCTGCGTACCCACATCCGTACATACCCTAGCCCAAAGAGAAACTTGCCAGTAAAACATTTTAGCGGCCCACCTCTTGACAGTGGAGAGAACATTTTTTTTGTTTTAAAGTTAATTTCATGCAATTCTACACATTTTGACATGGGTCGGAGAAAAGATTTAGTAATTTTATAACTGAGAGAAGATTTTGTAGTTTATAACTAATTTCAAATAATTACTCATGTTGCCATGGGGCAGAGACAAACATTTTGGGGCTACAAAAAGGGCCCATTCCTGATTTAGACAAAAGTATGTCTTTAAACCAGTCTGGGGGGGCGTCGACAAAACGGAACAGTCCACTTTCTCAAAAAGGGGCATTCCAAAAAACAAATCAACTGATTTTGGCATTAGAAAAACATGTATATTCTTGTGAAGGCTTAAATGATTTTACATGTAGACTACATTTTTATTTCAGTCATGACATGATGAAGAAGGAAAACAATTTTAGCCAACAAGTGTCCACCCCTATGAGGCCGTTCTATTTTTAGTATCAGCTGTTGCAATATAAAGATTTGCTACATAGCGGATTGCATCGCGGTTATGTGAGGCGCATTCCGGTCACGAAGGTAAAATGATGGCAATGATTTGAGGTAACGGACAGAGAGAGGGATGAGGAATATTTGTGCGTGAAGTGGTTGCTGGAGCGTTATTTCACGGCAACGGATATCATATAATATTGGTAAGTTATTGCTGAAATTGTCGTCGTTCGTTTTAGGCTGCCACTATATCGCAGCTACTTAAACATTCTTGGTCAATCTTATCAAGTTTTGTACCATGCTTTGGTAAATATTTATCTAATTTGACTTGGGTTTTTGCAATTTAACTGTGGACTTAAATTCTTACAACATTGTAACATTGAGGGGCCTCTGATTCAAGAAATGGACGCCAATATTCCATTTGCGGAAATTGCTTGATGCAGCAAACTTCTCTAAAATATTTGACATTCAAGAAGCAACAAAAATCCGTTATCCAAGGGCGGTAACTCCACAGCAGTTCCTATACATCACTGATTTAGTTAAAAACATGAGAATAATCTTGTCAAGTTTTGTCAGGGAGGAAGTAAACCGTAGCCTAGTAGTGTTTAATCTACGTTCCATTAGAATTATCATAATTTGCAGGGAATGAAATGAAACATCACAAGAACAAACTCTATTGATACATTTAGCTACTTTGTTACAATGTTTATACTTCACGCTAGCCTTTTCAACTAGGCATGTATGAATAGATGCATTATAATCATTACGGAATTTCTATTGAAGGATTCTTCAGGCTCCACATCATAGGATGAGGTCACCCACCATTATGCAGCCTTCAATATATTCGTCCCTTTTAGAATCCAATTGAGTGGAAGGAGGATTTATACTCTCATCTCTAACATGTAGGCTCAACATTTCCAAGCAGTCCCATTACAAGTCAGAATGTTGAATAACCCTAATTTGGACTTACTTTACCTGTTGTGTTCTGATTTGTATTTTTTTCCTTATGTCAGAGGTGATCTGAGACAAAATATCCACAGGGAAGTGTTAGTAGCCTGATTTTCAATTTGCTGGTCAGTATATGGTTCTGTTCGTTTGCAAATCAGGGTTAAGTGTCTTGCTCAAGGGAAAGACACTTAACCTTATTTGTCACCTTGACAGCTGGTGTATTGAACGAGTGATCTTTTGGTTACTGGCCCAATGCTCTAACTGTTACCTTCTACTATTGTTTACATATTGTGCATCACGTGCAATGCATCAGGAGATTGAAAATGCAAACCGGAAATACAAGCTGACAGAGCCATATACAGACTGGTGCCCCAAGAAGTCAGGTTAATATGACTTTCCTGTGGACATTTTAGCTCCTGTTCTTACTGTCAAAAGGACCAACAGCACAGACAACTGGTAAAGTTTTAAAAATATCATTTTATTTAACATTCTGGCATGTAGACTTGTATCTTTTTTTAGGGTGACTTCTTTCAGACTGAATAGCCATGGTGTAACCATGGTAACAGTCTGATGTATAAGGCAACCTTCAATAATAGCTACACATATTCATCTGACTATTAATAGCCTAGTGAAATCACCAGATAATTCTGCAACAAGAGTGGCATGATGGTGAAGCTTTTTCACTTGTTATTCAATCAAAGAAGTTCAAATGCCACTGAAGGTACTGCATTTTTTTATTTAAACTTGATCAAAGCAGCTTGAACTCTTGTTTTGTTTTAGAGAAGCATGTTTATTGAGCCGTGTCAACCAAAGAACTCTCACAAGGTGTTACTGTATGAAATACAACATAAAGTTGACTGACCGCAACCTGGTGAGGTATGCCAACGTTGATTCACTGAAGAGGCATCTTATCTCAAGCCACAACCTACTCTTTACCAAGTTCTGTACAGTCAGTCTTTTAGTAGCAAAATATGTTATCCATGATCCAGATTAAATGATGAGTTGACACACGTGGTCTAGAGTACCGAGCACAAAGCTGTCCAGTTCAGAGTACAGAGATGTCCATTACGTGATTGTGTACACTTGCAGTTGATGTGAAAGAAGCAGGGTAGTTGCCCAGAGGTGGTATGACTAGAGTGTGATGCTCCACACTGCCACGGAGTCATCACAGATGAAGCCCCATAATCTAGTGATCTCATTTGTATGCAGAATCTTGAGACCTCATGTACAGTCAACAGGACTTTAGTTGGCACCCTGGCCATTTAGTAGTAGGGATGATGATGACACGCCCTTTACTGGACATCTAGGTACGTTTTCCTGTCTATAGGGCATTAGTCAGCACTCCCTTGGTCATTGTTCAGCCGTCAGCACCTAAGTGAGAATCCTAGATGAGCGAGACAGATCTGAGCTGGACTTGAGTGGTAAGAAATGGTATGTATTGGGTGATCAGCGGTACTTCAAATAAAATGTTATATGTGACATCCACCGAGTATAACAGTTGTAGACCTTATGTGAAATGCTTACTTATAAGCCCTTAACCAACAATGCAGTTCAAGAAATGGTTAAGAAAATATTGACTAAATATACATAAGTAAAAAAAGATATACAGAACCAGTCAAGTTTGGACACACCTATTCAAGTTTGTTATTATATATATATATATATATATATATATATATATATATATATATATATATATATATATATTTACTATTTACTATTTTCTACATTGTAGAATAATAGTGAAGACATCAAAACTATGAAATAACACATGGAATCATGTAGGAAACAAAGTGTTAAACAAATGTAGCCACCTTTTGCAATGATGACAGCTTTGCACAAGCTTGGCCTTCTCTCAACTAGCTTCACCTGGAACTCTTCACCTGGAAGGCTTTTTCAACAGTCTTGAAGGAGTTCCCACATATGCTGAGCACTTGTTGGCTGCTTTTCCTTCACTCTGCGGTCCAACTCATTCCAAACCATCTCAATCTGGTTGGGTGATTGTGGAGGCCATTCATCTGATGCAGCTCTCCTTCTTGGTCAAATAGCCATTACACAGCCTGGAGGTGTGTTGGATCATTGTCCTGTTGAAAACAAATGATAGTCCCATTAAGCGCAAACCAGATGGGATGGCGTACCGCTGCAGAATGCTGTGGTAGCCATGCTGGTTAAGTGTGCCTTGGATTCTAAATAAAGCACCCACCATCACACCACCTCCTCCATGCTTCACAGTAGGAACCACACATGTGGAGATCATCCCTTCACCTATTCTGCGTCTCACAAAGACACCGCGGTTGGAACCAAAATTCTAACGTTTGGATTTGTCTGACCAAAGGACAGATTTCCACCAGTTTAATGTCTCGCTCGTGTTTCTTGGCCCAAGCAAGTCTTTTCTTCTTATTAGTGTACTTTAGTAGTGGTTTCTTTTCAGCAATTTGAAAATGAAGGTCTGACTCACACAGTCTCCTCTGAACAGTTGATGTTGAGATGTGTCTTACTTGAACTCTATGAATAATTTATTTGGGCTGCAATTTCTGAGGCTGGTAACTCTGAGGCTGAACTTTTACCAAATAGGGTTATCTTCTGTATACCAACCCTACCTTGTCACAACACAACTGATTGGCCCACATGCATTTTGAGATAATAAACAGTGAGTAGCAGCAGTGTTAAAAAACAAAGTGTGAGGGGGTGTCAATGCAATCGTGTGGGTGGCCGTTTGATTAATTGTTCAGCCGTCTTATGGCTTAGGTGTAAAAGCTGTTAAGGAGCCTTTTGGACCTAGACTTGGCGCTCCGCTTGCCGTGTGGAAGCAGAGAGAAAGGCCCAGTCACCCAAGTCATAGACCAATGACGTGACAATTTTTGGGGGGCCTTCATCTGACTGGTGAAGTGGTACAGTATGTTTTGCAGGCTGTTCCCTCTAGCTAGCTGTTCCCTCGTGAGGGAGGCAGGGAGCTCCTACAGTATATCCTTCTCCAGGGTTCTGACTGGGCCGCTTGAGGAAGGAAATGTCTTTCCTTCCCTCTATTGTGTTGAGCAGGAAGGTGGCAGTGCTGCCGTCACCAGCTGACAGCTGTTTCCTGCGGCCCACTGCCATGTTCTCTACCCACTGCCTGGGCTGAGCCAAGGCTGTGTTCTCTGAATGCATGCACAGCCTGTCCTCTACCCTTAGCCTGTCCTCCTATGCAGCTTGAGGTCAGGCATGTTCAAAGACAATCAAGCATATTCCCTCACGCTATCCTGCTGTTGGAGAAAGTTCTAACACTTTTAATGGTTGGGGATGACCACCACCACAGTCTGTGCTGTTTTTCAAGCTAGTTGTCCTCAGTTTGCTTTTTCTTGTTTATCAACCACTCTCTTTGTGGCTTGACATGCCTTGTGAAAGCTGTTGCCTTTTGCCAATACAGCATTGGGTTCATGAAAGAAATTGCTGTAATGTGTCCATGTTTTTGAAGGACCAGGTTCTTACTAAATCGCAGTAGAAAAACAGCCATTTTAAATAAAGTGTGAGATGGGAAAACGTTGTCAGGCAACAGAATATTAAACCAATCTGTTCAGTGAATCTGAATCTGGAGTAGTTTTTGTGGAAGCTGGTGAAATTGCACCATCACAGTTCCTTTAGAGGCCATTCTTTCAGAGAAGTCAGCCTTTTTTCTTTTTTTTCCCCGAAAGCCATAATTACAAAGCACAGTAATCAATATGTCTAGACCGTATTTCCCCTGCTCATAATGGTGCTGGGAGTGTGGTTGGTGCCCCATGCTATTCTGGCCGTCTCATAAGGAGAAAACGGAATAGCTTACATAATGGGAGGGAGAGCCTCGCCGTTACACCACTGACTGACTGGCTGGCTATGTAAGGCACTTCCTCATACAGACAGCCAATCAGTGACCAGGGGGTTTTCTCCAGCTCAGTCATATACAGTAAACTAATTTATATCTAAAAGGCTCTGCTGCTCCAGGTGTTTGGGTTATTACAGTGTTATTACACACGCTACATACATCTATTTCCTATTCTTTACTACAGCACTTTCGGGAAGCCCTTCTAGCTGAGATTGACTGAGGTGTCGATAGCTAGCTGATCTTTCTCTGAGGGACTGGTGTGTGATGCATGGTTCTGTGTACTCTGGACTCCCTGGCTATGAATTAGCAGCAGCAGTCTCATACTCCTCATCTCTCTCTCCCTCCCTCTCCTGCTGTGTTCCAGGTATAGCCAGCCGCCTGTCGCCATGGCAACCAGCAGCGCGGTGCCTAGCGACAACCTCCTCACGTACAAGCTGGTGGTGGTGGGGGATGGTGGAGTGGGGAAGAGCGCGCTCACCATCCAGTTTTTTCAGAAGATCTTTGTGTCTGACTATGACCCCACCATCGAGGACTCCTACCTGAAACACACAGAGATAGATGGACAGTGGGCCATCCTGGACGGTATGGAGACATTTTCTCACTGTCTCTCTGGGTTAGGAAGGGCTGGTGTCCTTTATCAATTATGTTTAGGATTTTAATGAAACATACTGTTGTGGCACAGTATTCCCATATAGTTTCACAGATTTAGACCTATACAATATGTGCATTTGTTTGCAATTGATAGCTTGTAGCTTTTCCAACCATTCATATGAAAACAAGCAAGAAGTTGATTCACAGTAGCGTCTTGTAAAACCTGTAACACTGGTACCTGTATGTGTGTAATTGCACAGTGCTGGATACAGCAGGCCAAGAGGAGTTCAGTGCTATGAGGGAGCAGTACATGAGGACGGGGGATGGCTTCCTCATCGTGTTCTCTGTGACAGACAAGGCCAGCTTTGAACATGTGGACCGCTTCCACCAGCTCATCCTCAGGGTCAAAGACAGGTGAGGCCCAGCTCTTGATAATGATGCGTGCCTTATGGGCCAGACACCTACAGGAGACTGCTGCTACTGTAACGTATGCCTCCGACTGAGTTGTCTGCCGCAATCTTTTGTGTGTTCCCTCTAACGCTCTCACTGTTCAAGGGTTCATCTACACATGCTTTTCTTTTTTGTATCTCATGTTCACGACAAAGTTAATCCAATGTTTTCATTCCAGTCAGGTTGTCAGCTGTGTAATGGTGTAACTGTAGACATGTTATGTTGAATGAGATGCATCTGCTCTTAAGTCCTTCTCCTTCCCTCTGCTCTCCTTCAGGGAGGCCTTCCCCATGGTGCTGGTGGCCAATAAGGTGGACTTGGTTCACCTCCGCAAAATCACCAGCGACCAGGGGCAGGAAATGGCTGCCAAACACAATGTGAGTACAGTGTCAGCTCAGACAAGGAGTGGGGCAGCTTGATGTCTGAATCCTTTGTTTTGAATATCTTGTTGGATGCAGTACAGTGTCCAAATTGATTAATGTACTCTTGATTAAGTCTGAATGGATCATTTGGCCAGTCTTTCATGGTCAGGAAAAAGTCCGGGCCATAGTTGAACCTGTAGAAGTCCTTTCCCCACTGCTGTTGTCAGTGACTGGGGTTGTTTTTATGGGCTGTGTGTTCTGGGCTGCTGTCCCTGGGAGAGAGGTTTTTGGGTGCAGGGCGGGCAGGCAGGGATGCTGACTCAGTTAGCTACAGGGTGTGATATAGGCCTCTGGGGAAAGATTGCACGGAGGCTCTGTGGTGGGGGGGGGGAAGAGAGGAGGAATCACAAATATAGCCAAGCTTGGCATTTACTGTTTTAGAACAGTGTAGGAGTGTATAAAATTGGGTTTGCAGATCTAAGCGTACATTTTGTTTTTACTTGCAAAATTTGCATCTCTTGTTATGAGCCGGAAAAGCATCATTAGTATTTGTGTATACCTTGTAGCACTAGCAAAGTCGGAGACTATTCAATTTTTTTTGCTTGTGTACTATGTCGTTTTCCTGAATGTTTGATCAATGTGTTTGTTTGTTTTTTCACAGATCACGTACATTGAGACAAGTGCCAAGGATCCCCCTATGAATGTGGACAAGGCGTTTCATGAACTAGTCAGGGTTATAAGGTCGGCCAAACTACTAGACTTGAAGGCTATGTTTAAGAATTGATCATTATATTGGAATCAATACATGCTTGAATAATAGAGAACCACCAAAGGTTTCCCTTTGCAAATATACTGTATATGGCATGAATGCCAGCAAAAGTCTGTTAAAGTGTTGGGGGAAAACTATAGCTATGTCCTGAATGAACAGACATGTAATTTCAGAGGAATCCAGTATGTGTTGATGTTCGGTGTGGTCATATCCTGCTGGAGGGCCCACTCATCTGTTTGTCAGGCATTTAGAGTGTACCACATAAAGACTTTGAGGCCCTCTAGCCAAGCAGCAAGACTATCTGATTTTAACCCTCACGCTCCCTTCTCTTGTCCTTTCCTTCTCTTGTCTACTCCTTCCTTTACATACCCTCCTTTCCTACAAATTTTCTTCTTTTTCTACACTCTCTTTCTCCCCCATCCCTTCTCTCTATTTTGCTCGGTCTTTCTCTCTCTTCCTCCTGTGCAGGCAGCAGATCCCAGAGAGGAGCCTGAAGAAGAAGAAGAAGATGAAGTGGCGAGGAGAACGATCTACGGGTTCTCACAAAGTCCACTGTGTCATCTTGTGATGGTGTCGCCGCTGCTAGCAATGATATTAGAGAGAACTGCGGACTGGCAGTAACCAACAACTGGAGGGGGAATTGGGGGAGATAAGGAACTGACTGTTGACTGTTACGGTGTCAAAGAAAATCCCTCACTCCAAGGCATGGCCAAGTGGGGTCTTACAGGGGCATCATTGTCTGCCCGCTTCCCCTGATTGGTCAGAAAAAAGCACTCCCGGAAGAGCTCCTTATGAACTGACTGATTTCCAGACAGTGCAGTGATGATGCTCTCCATGGAAGTAGAGGTGGACATCAAGGTATTCTCCTGGGTGGGGAGATGTGACGTTAGATGTTGTTAGGGACCTATGATCTGAGTGTTTGTGTTGTGGTTGTAAGTTCTCCATGGTGTTGAATGTTAAATTCTGAAATGATAAAGAGGATGATTATGAAGTATATTCTATCTGCACTAGCCACAGGCATAAGAGGATTTGGCTTTGGGGTCCTGAAGAGAAGTGGGAGGATGTGTACTTTTTATTTACATTTTTCTGGTGGGGAATCTGGCTTGAGGGGATCAGTTACTCCAAGCAACAAGATGTTCGAGTTCTCTGTCTGATAGGGAGTATTTAATACCTAATGAAATGGCTTGTACTGTTAAAGCACTAAACAAGAAAAACTTTGGGGCTTGCTCATCTGGGGTGTATTCATAATGCCAATTCTGTTGCAAACTCCAAACGGAAAACCTTTGCACGAAAACTAGACTTTCTATTGGACAAATTCAGGTAGGTCCCTCCCTGTTTTGTTCAGTTTGCTTGTTTTGGTTCTTAAATGGTAAATTATTTCCATTGAAAAATGTAATGAATACACCCCTGGTTAGAAATTTGCCCTTGAATGAAGGAAGTACCTTTGCACTTTGAATAGATTTTGACTTTCATATCTGCATGTGTGGAAAAATTGCAATGATGAAAGGGAAGACATAATAGAAATTGACTCAATGTGGAAAAACTGAGCTTAACATAATTATGTCAATACCATGTAGCTCATTTGCTTGTCTCATGTCGGTTGGACAGAACAGTTTATACCAGTGGAGGCTGCTGAGGGGAGGACGGCTCATAATAATGTCTGGAACGATGCATATGGAATGGCATCAAACACACTGAAACCATGTATTTAATACTATGCCGTTCCAGCCATTACAACATGCCTGTTCTCCCCAATTAAGTTGCCACCAACCTCTTGTGTTTTATGCTCTCAGCCCTGGGTTGTGTTCAGTAGGGCACACTGTAGAAAAACAGTTTGCAATGGAAAACTAAAATTGACATTTCTTATTGAAGTCCAAGTAATCAATCCACGTTTCAGTACATTTTCATCTGGTACCTACTGAACATAATCCTGGAGTGTACCCAGAGGTACAGTGAAAGTTCTACTTCCCCGGGTATGAAGCAACAGACATGGTGTCTTTGGCAGTATTTTACAAAAAAAAGAGGTCTGAAGAAATCAATGATATTGTATCAAGTATGTTTGATACTTTTTTATTATTGATCTGAATTTCTTGTGTTTTTTTAAATAATTAATAATTTATTACTGTACCTGTTACCTCAACATGATGTATTATAACTGGCTGTGTCTGACTGAGCTAGAGGAAGATGAGGCACAAAACAATGGCCACTGCCTTTCTTTCTAGCTTCCTTCAGGGTTTCAATAATGAATAAAGAAATACAGTATTGTGAATTCAATGATACTATCTCTGACTGTGTGTCTGTATGTGTTCTTGGCTTACTTAACCTCGGAACCAAACAATCTTTTACAAGAGATTGTGGTTGCACCCCAAATTTGCCCTGGACGAACGTAGTGCACTGTATAGGGGATTGGGTGCCATTTGGGACTTTATTCACACTGTCTTTACATGTATGTTCTGTGTAGTGATGACCATAACTAATATAGCCGTCAAACCATTGACTGTTAGGCGCTAAGTGTCCTGCTGTTTGTCTGTTGAAGTAGACTGTTTTATAATGATCTGTAAAATATGTATTATGATGTGCCTAAAGCAGGTAGCCCAGTGGTTAGTGTTGGGCCAGTAACCGAAAGGTCGACTCCCCGAGCTGACAAGGTAAAAATGTTGTGTTTCTGCCCCTGAGCAAGGCAGTTAACCCACCTTTCCCTGGGCGCTGAAGACATGGATGTCGATTATGGCAGCACCTCTGATTCAGAGGGGTTGGGTTAAATGCGGAAGACACATTTCAGTTGAAGGCATTCAGTTGTACAACTAACTAGGTATCCCCCTTTCCATAATACCAGCCTTCAGAGGTGCTTGTTCAGCAGGAGCCCCTGATATTAATCATGTTGCTGGGTCAGTAGAATGCTGTATTTCAAAATATTGATCTCTCCACCCACCATGGAATAGATACAGCCTCTAGAGCTAAAACGGATCCGATTAGAAAATGAATGTCCTTGTCATCAGACTCCAATGAAAAGATTGAGTGTCACTTTCTTTTAAACTCTCACTGCAAAGATATCCTTGACTTTCTGGGTGATAGAACACACTATGTTCATTTGATATGCAAAGGAATTAAAATGTTATTGTACATATGCTGTGCTGCTCATTTTTTGGATGCACCCTAGAGAGTTGTGTTAAGAACTTATCTCACTCGGATAAGATATGCCTGCATCAAGGCTGTATCTTGCACTGTTATAGAACGTGCAGAATCTTCATATAGAATTATATTGTGTAGAACAGACATTTGGGGATAATGTAAAATATAATGCATATGACATATCTGTAAAGTCTAGAATGTTGCGCCATCCTGAATGAGCCTCAGCTTTCTTTTACTTCTGCTAGTCAGTGCTTTTATTGTTAGCAACAAGCCTACTTCTCATAGCCTGAGGTTCCGTCCCAAATGGCATCCTATACTGTACCAATGGAGGCTGCTGAGGGGAGGACGGCGCATAATAATGGATGGAAAAGAGTAAATGAAATGGAAACAAACACATGGAAACCACGTGTTTGATGTATTTGATACCATTCCACCAATTCAGATCCAAAACTACTGTTACCCTTGACAAAGATTAGCAAAAAATACCATAAAATAAATCATGCAAATGCTGAGCATTTTTTTTATTTTTATACATATGTGTATATATATATATATATACAGTGCCTTGCGAAAGTATTCGGCCCCCTTGAACTTTGCGACCTTTTGCCACATTTCAGGCTTCAAACAAAGATATAAAACTGTATTTTTTTGTGAAGAATCAACAACAAGTGGGACACAATCATGAAGTGGAACGACATTTATTGGATATTTCAAACTTTTTTAACAAATCAAAAACTGAAAAATTGGGCGTGCAAAATTATTCAGCCCCCTTAAGTTAATACTTTGTAGCGCCACCTTTTGCTGCGATTACAGCTGTAAGTTGCTTGGGGTATGTCTCTATCAGTTTTGCACATCGAGAGACTGAAATGTTTTCCCATTCCTCCTTGCAAAACAGCTCGAGCTCAGTGAGGTTGGATGGAGAGCATTTGTGAACAGCAGTTTTCAGTTCTTTCCACAGATTCTCGATTGGATTCAGGTCTGGACTTTGACTTGGCCATTCTAACACCTGGATATGTTTATTTTTGAACCATTCCATTGTAGATTTTGCTTTATGTTTTGGATCATTGTCTTGTTGGAAGACAAATCTCCGTCCCAGTCTCAGGTCTTTTGCAGACTCCATCAGGTTTTCTTCCAGAATGGTCCTGTATTTGGCTCCATCCATCTTCCCATCAATAGTGTGTGTGTTCAGTGTGTTCAGCTGTGTTGCTTTTACGCCAAACATAACGTTTTGCATTGTTGCCAAAAAGTTCAATTTTGGTTTCATCTGACCAGAACACCTTCTTCCACATGTTTGGTGTGTCTCCCAGGTGGCTTGTGGCAAACTTTAAACGACACTTTTTATGGATATCTTTAAGAAATGGCTTTCTTCTTGCCACTCTTCCATAAAGGCCAGATTTGTGCAATATATGACTGATTGTTGTCCTATGGACAGAGTCTCCCACCTCAGCTGTAGATCTCTGCAGTTCATCCAGAGTGATCATGGGCCTCTTGGCTGCATCTCTGATCAGTCTTCTCCTTGTATGAGCTGAAAGTTTAGAGGGACGGCCAGGTCTTGGTAGATTTGCAGTGGTCTGATACTCCTTCCATTTCAATATTATCGCTTGCACAGTGCTCCTTGGGATGTTTAAAGCTTGGGAAATCTTTTTGTATCCAAATCCGGCTTTAAACTTCTTCACAACAGTATCTCGGACCTGCCTGGTGTGTTCCTTGTTCTTCATGATGCTCTCTGCGCTTTTAACGGACCTCTGAGACTATCACAGTGCAGGTGCATTTATACGGAGACTTGATTACACACAGGTGGATTGTATTTATCATCATTAGTAATTTAGGTCAACATTGGATCATTCAGAGATCCTCACTGAACTTCTGGAGAGAGTTTGCTGCACTGAAAGTAAAGGGGCTGAATAATTTTGCACGCCCAATTTTTCAGTTTTTGATTAGTTAAAAAAGTTTGAAATATCCAATAAATGTCGTCCCACTTCATGATTGTGTCCCACTTGTTGTTGATTCTTCACAAAAAAATACAGTTTTATATCTTTATGTTTGAAGCCTGAAATGTGGCAAAAGGTCGCAAAGTTCAAGGGGGCCGAATACTTTCGCAAGGCACTGTATATATACTAATTCAATTGCTCAGAGAAAGAGATTTGAACAATTAATACTAAAAAAATCTAAAAGATACCTGTTTTCAATACTCTGCAAGACTGTGAGGATAATGGCACTGTGCCTTTTTCCAAAATGTTTTATGAGATTGGAGAACACATTGGGGTGATCTAAGACCATTCCTCCATACAGAATCTTAAGATCCTTGATATCCTTTGTCTGCACTTATGGACGACCCTCTTCAATTCAAACCACAGGTTTTCAATGGGGTTCAAGTCATTGGCACTTGGATTGGAAACTTTGCTATGGTCAGATGACATTTAAAGAGAGCTCTTTGGCCATGCAAATAAGTGGTAGGTTTGGCGTCAAAAGAAAGATGTATATGACGAAAAGAACACCAAACCTACTATAAAATAGGGTGGTGGATATTTCATGTTATGGCTTTATAGGTCAACCATAAACCTGGTTGCCTCTGCCAGGAGGCTGAAACTTGGCTGCAAATAGATCTACCAGCAACACAATAACCCCAAACACACATCAAAATCCTAAAATAAATGGTTAATTGACCAATGCCTTGAACCCCCTACGGGCCCTGGTCAAAAGTAGTGCACTATGTAGGGAATAGGGTGCCATTTGAGATGCAGACAGGGTCTAAATTACATGCAGCATGTCACACTTCACGCCTCTCTGTGTCATCTTTCCTTTTCACAGACAATGAATAAATCATGTGCTGATGAAGGCTGCTACTGCTGGGTGAGGAGTTCCTCTGATATTGAGGACTTTGAAGATTATATTTCAGAGGGGCTCTGAGGAAAGAGATGTCAAACACCAGACATAAAAAACATACAAACTTCTCCAAGTCAACTGATGTTTTTTGGATTGTGATAAGGAAAGAAGCATTAAAGCCATTTTGGACATTTCTGTAAAAACATGCATGAAGAAATCAAATGAAGGGCTAAAATGTCATTAATCATGTTGTCCCAGCCAGGGACCATGACCTGACCTGGAAATATTATTGGTTTTCTTGAACTATAACTATATTGTTGAAAACTTGCATGAATTTCAATGACTGATGTATGCTACAGGACTTGCTGCTGGCTATAGTACACAGGTTTAAGTTGTGTATTTACCTCATTTGGCCAAGTGATGGCGCCATTGTGTTGTCTCAAGGGGTGTTGCATCAACCTTGTGTAAAAGCATTCACATCCCATGGTATTACCACAGGTTCCAATACCTCACCTTGTAAGGATAACAGCACTAAGCCTTTTTGTGCAAATGTTTCATGAGATTGGAGAACACATTGGGAGGGATCTTCAGGTTTAGAAAGGTAAGTGTCATCATGCCTGTGTCCATCTCTGACCATGGTGTACTGGTATCCAAGTGTCTCTCTGATGCAAAATGCAAGAAGTCAAACTTCATAGACAAGAAGGGTGGCTGCTTTGTTGAATTAGCAAAGAAAGTTGTGACCAAGCAAGTGTAGCATATTATCTATGCTACACTCTCCAGGTGCCAGCACTTCATCCGTTACACTGTAATCAGTTGTGCTCCAGAATAATTCCCCTATTCATTTAATTATTAATTTGCTAAATTATTGCACAACACAAAATGTTCTCGGTCAAGAGAGAGTGTGCCGAAAAACAACAACCAAAAACTGTCAACACATGTCAACAGCTGTGCTGCTGTTTGTTATAATTATATTTTATTTCAATCTATGCAGAGCAGCCCGCTCTCAACTCATACAGAAGAGTGTACATTGTGAGCTCACTGAAAAACTCAAATTAATGAGTCATTGTGGTTAGGGGTACCAATGATGGTTAATTTAAGCAATAAGGCACGAGGGGGTGTGGTATATAGTCAATATACCACTGCTAAGGGCTGTTCGTACACACGACACAACGCGGAGTGCTTGGATATGGTCTGATATACCACAGCTTTTAGCCAATCAGCATTCAGGGCTCGAACCACCAAGTCTATTATTGAAAATAATTCTGTAGTTCAACTCACACTAACAATTATATATTTACAGTATATACAGTCAGTTCCATACAATTTATTAGAGAAATACATTTTATTTAACAAGTAATATTTTTTTCTCTCTAAAAGATAGGGGTCAAAATAATTGGCACCTCTGTTTTCAATACCTCACCTTGTAAGGATAACAGCACTAAGCCTTTTTCTCAAATGTTTCATGAGATTGAAGAACACATTGGGAGGGATCTTGACCATTCCTCCATACAGAATCTTTCCAGATCCTTGATATCCTTCGTCTGGGCTTATGGACTGCCCTCTTCAATTCAAATCACAAGTTTTCAATGGGGTTTAAGTCCGGAGTCCGGAGACAAAATATAAATTAACCATTTATTAACCATTTATTAACCATTTATTAACCATTTATTAACCATTTATTAACCATTTATTTTTGGATTTTGATACGTATTTTCCACCATAATTTGCAAATAAATTCATTAAAAATCCTACAATGTGATTTTCTGGAATTTTTTTCTCATTTTGTCTGTCATAGTTGAAGTGTACCTATGATGAAAATTACAGGCCTCTCTCATCTTTTTAAGTGGGAGAACTTGCACAATTGGTGGCTGACTAAATATTTTTTTGTCCCACTGTATATACAAAATAATAATAATAAAGCTCAGCATTTGTGTTACTTAATTTATTGACTTTTTTTGCTCATCTTTATCAAGGGTGCCAATAGTTTTGAATCTAACTGTATATGCGCCATTTAGCATTTATCCTAATCAATTTACAGTCATGTGTGCATACATCTTACATATGGTCAGTCCAGGGAAATGAAACCACTATCCAAGTGCTAAGCTCTACCAACTGAGCTACAGAAGAACGAATAATTCAGTTGCTTACGTAAGCAGACAGCTAGAGATTCATGATTTGTATAGACAAATCTATTAATTCAATTATGTTCTTCAGTTTTGATAAAATCATCATGATAAGTACATGTGCTATTCTGTCTGTCTGTGCTCATGTTTTTTCTTTTCATACTCAAGGGTTTTTCAAAGCGTGCACAAATTGATCAACTTCAGGTTATTTTTGCGCACTCATCCAAAGACAGGCAAGATTGTCTGTGTCTGTCTGTCATTTTGTCAAAAATCATTGAAAGCATTTCTCAAGGTCATGTTAACACAACTTTTACATTTCTGTATGTTATTGTATGTTATCAAATGCTGCATCTCAATTCCTTCTACTCTAACTCTTTGAAGTTCATGAAAAGTACAAGACACATTTTGATGAAAACATGCCTTCAGACAATACAAAGTATTCTATCTCCATAGAAACAGTACCTATAGCCCCGTCTATGGTATTTTACACTTGCCCATGAAGGCCAATCTCTACCCTTAACCTTGTTCTGAACACCTCCAAAACAAAGGTCATGTGGTTTGGTAAGAAGAATGCCCCTCTCCCCACAGGCGTGATTACTACCTCTGAGGGTTTAGAGCTTGTGGTAGTCATTTCATACAAGTACTTGGGAGTGTGGCTAGACCGTACACTGTCCTTCTCTCAGTTAAATCTAGACTTGGATTACTCTATTGTAATCACTCCTCTTTCACCTCAACTGCCAAACTAACCCTGATTCAGATGACCATCCTACCCATCCTAGATTACAGAGATGGTAAGGGTGCTCTCGAGCGGCAAGATGTTCCTTACCATTCGGCCATCAGATCTGCCACCAATGCTCTTTATAGGACACATCACTGAACTCTATACTCCTCTGTAAACTGGTCATCTCTGAAATACCCATCGCAAGACCCACTGGTTGATGCTTATTTATAAAACCCTATTAGGTCCCTGCGATACAGTTGAAGTCGGAAGTTTACATAGATATGTAAGATAATGATTTGTGGGTTTGTCTAATATACTTGATAATTAATGTAACTTTGTGTGTAGTCCGTCGGCATAAAATGTATATGGCATTTTTCGTATACGGTTGAATAAGGGATTAGCTACCCCTTGTTTTTCCTAATCCTTCGCGGGATAGCTTTCAGCTGATCGACCAATTGTGGGTCTAGGATTAAGGCACTACACTGGGTTACTCTGTTGCCTTGGAGGTGTGAAATGTTTTTTTTTCTTTCTTTGCTTTGTTACCTTCGAGGTCATGTGCTTTGTGCCTATAATCTACTGTAAAACAGTGGGGGTGAATGTAGCAGTGTGATGTTGTTCCCCTAGATTATGCACCAAGTTGCACACAAGGACCTATTCAAATAGGCCAGGTCAAGAGGGGATGTTAATAATTTGATAATAATAATAATAATTCAGTGTGTTTTTTTATTTCATTACAGCTGCATAGCTAATGTTTTTCTTTGGTGTACAAACACTTTTTCATATCAATATTGTACATACGTGATTGTAAAAGTTGTGTATATTTTGGTTTGGTCCATCGTGGGTTATCTGTATTTCCATACCCCCTTATTGTTCTCTTTTGCCTGACCTTCAGCTAGCAAGGTATGTTGTCCTTGGCTCCGAAATTGTTTAATATAAAACCGTGGTAATGTTACACAATGTACTGTTATGCTACCATAAGTTTGTTACAATGTGGATGATATAAAGATTTATGTTAACAAGTTTCACAAAGCTCGCTAACTAGGATATCTATTGTAACTTTTGAACACTTGGGACGGTGTTTGAGTGAGTGTCCATGTGCTTGCGCAGGTGCCTGAGAGCTAGGACTGCGCCAAGGGTTAACATAATGTGTGTTGTCTCTTCGTGTGCAGGTATGTCTTTTACTTTCTCTGAATTATGTTCTGTATCATTTTGCTTGTATTGTATGGTGTGCTGTTGTGCATTGAATGTGTGCACGCAGCACCTGTTATTTCCTTTTGGCGCTCTTTTGCCTGACCTTCAGCTAGCAAGGTGCCTGAGAGCTAAGACTGCGCCAAGGGTTAACATAATGTGTGTTGTCTCTTCGTGTGCAGGGCAAATAAAAATAATTCAACTAGCAGACCTTCAGTTGTGGCAGCGTCCTAATTAAAAGTACACAACGCAGAACGAACCACGCTACAAACTGAGATATCTACTGCAGCCCTCATCCTCCACAAACAACACCTGTTAAATTCACAATCTGTTTATGGTCCCCAAAGCACACACGTCCCTGGGTCGCTCATATTTTCAGTTCACTGCATCTAGCGACAGGGACGATCTGCAACAAACACTCAAACTGGACAGTTTTATCTCAATCTCTTCATTTAAAGACTCAATCATGGACACTCTTACTGACAGTTGTCTTTGCTTTGCGTGATGTATTCTTGCCCTTTGTGCTGTTGTCTGTGCCCAATAATGTTTGTACCCTGTTTTGTGCTGCTACCATGTTGTGCTGCAACTGTGTTGTGTTGCTACCATGTTGTTGTCATGTTGTGTTACTAACATGCTGTGTTGTCATGTGTTGTTGCCATTTTATGTTGTTGTCTTAGGTCTCTCTTTATGTACAGTCGTGGCCAAAAGTTTTGAGAATGACACAAATATTAATTTTCACAAAGTCTGCTGCCTCAGATTGTATGATGGCAATTTGCATATACTCCAGAATGTTATGAAGAGTGATCAGACAATATTGTAATTAATTGCAAAGTCCCTCTTTGCCATGCAAATGAACTGAATCCCCAAAAGATATTTCCACTGCATTTCAGCCCTGCCACAAAAGGACCAGCTGACATCATGTCAGTGATTCTCTCGTTAACACAGGTGTGAGTGTTGACGAGGACAAGGCTGGAGATCACTCTGTCATGCTGATTGAGTTCGAATAACAGACTGGAAGCTTCAAAAGGAGGGTGGTGCTTGGAATCATTGTTCTTCCCCTGTCAACCATGGTTACCTGCAAGGAAACACGTGCCGTCATCATTGCTTTGCACAAAAAGGGCTTCACAGGCAAGAATATTGCTGCCAGTAAGATTGCACCTAAATGAACCATTTATCGGATCATCAAGAACTTCAAGGAGAGTGGTTGACTTGTTGTGAAGAAGGCTTCAGGGCGCCCAAGAAAGTCCAGCAAGCGCCAGGACCATCTCCTAAAGTTGATTCAGCTGGGGGATCGGGGCACCACCAGTACAGAGCTTACTCAGGAATGGCAGCAGGAAGGTTTGAGTGCATCTGCACGCACAGTGAGGCGAAAACCTTTGGAGGATGGCCTGGTGTCAAGAAGAATCTAGAAGAAAAATAAATGCACACCTATTTAGGCGAGGTGCTGGCTAGCGGAGTAGAAAACTTGAAAATAAAAGAGAGCCGCAAAAATGTAATTACCAACGTTTCGACAGCCAAGCTGTCTTCATCAGGGTATAAGGTTATTATACCCTGATGAAGACAGCTTGGCTGTCGAAACGTTGGTAATTACATTTTTGCCTCTGAGCTCCTAGAGTGTGCGGCTCTATTTTATTTTCTGGTGTCAAGAAGGACATCAAAGAAGCCAATTCTCTCCAAGAAAAACATCAATGACAGACTGATATTCTGCAAAAGGTACAGGGATTGGACTGCTGAAGACTGGGGTAAAGTCATTCTCTGATGAATCCCCTTTCCGATTGTTTGGGGCATCCGGAAAAAAGCTTGTCCGGAGAAGACAAGGTGAGCGCTACCATCTGTGTCATGACCTGTGTCATGCCAACAGTAAAGCATCCTGAGACCATTCATGTGTGGGGTTGCTTCTCAGCCAAGGGAGTGGGCTCACTCACAATTTTGCTTAATAACACAGCCATGAATAAAGAATGGTACCGACACATCCTCCGAGAGCAACTTCTCCCAACCATCCAGGAACAGTTTGGTGAAAAACAATGCCTTTTCCAGCATGATGGAGCACCATGCCATAAGGCAAAAGTGATAACTAAGTAGCTCGGGGAACAAAACATCGATATTTTGGGTCCATGGCCAGGAAACTCCCCAGACCTTAATCCCATTGAGAACTTGTGGTCAATCCTCAAGAGGTGGGTGGACAAACAAAAACCCACAAATTCTGACAAACTCCAAGCATTGATTATGCAAGAATGGGCTGCCGTCAGACAGGATGTGGCCCAGAAGTTAATTGACAGCATGCCAGGGCGGATTGCAGAGGTCTTGAAAAAGAAGTGTCAACGCTGCAAATATTGACTCTTTGCATCAACTTCATGTAATTGTGAATAAAAGCTTCAGTATTCCATAGTAACATCTGACAAAAAATATCTAAAGACACTGAAGCAGCAAACTTTGTGGAAATTAATATTTGTGTCATTCTCAAAACTTTTGGCCACGACTGTAGTGTTGTGTTGTCTTTCTTGTCGTGATGTGTTTTGCCCTATATTTTTATTTAATTTATTTTTAGGAGGAGGCCTTTTGCCTTTTGGTAGGCCATTATTGTAAATAATCATTTGTTCTTAAGTTGCCTAGTTAAATACAGGTTAAATAATAATAATAAAATAATTGGATACTCTGTGTGTTGATCTTTGGACCCCATCCTTCCCTATTAACTTTCTTCAGCCATGTGGTGAATGACTGGAGTGTGAAAGATGAAAGGGGAGCGGGCCAGAGCAGGTAACTCAAACAGCCTGGACAGGAGAGGACAGGGAGAGAAAGAGAGAGGAAGGGAAGCAGAGAGGGAAGAAGAATAAGAGAGAATAGGGAGAGGGATAGAAAGAGTGTGAAGGAGGTGAATGAATGGCTGATGAAATGACAGGAGAGGCTCACAGTGACCTGGGTGTGTGAGGGGATTTTACTTCAGGTGCGCTTGAGGGAACACAGCTGGGGTGTCATTCCACCGACTCGGTGCATTTTGAGAAGTGTAACCCGGTCAAAAAAAAATAATAATTTCACATCATTTTAACATTCTGCCATGAAGAGCACATCTTTATAAAAAACAAATTTTTCCATCTCAAGAGGTTAAATGTAAAAAAATCTATGGTGAGTACCTATTACAGTGTAAGTGCCGCATAAAGTAACAGGGTTGACGATTTCATCTTATATAAGCCATACATCCCCTCATGACAAAGGGAATTGGCAATTGAATGCAAGCATCACAAAAAAAATGTAATTTCTAAAACATTTTAGACTCTCTATGTGTAACAAGGTTAACGTGTTTTGCTTGACCCGCTCAGTTTTCCACCACAAACACCAGAAAATGGCCAAAAATAGTAGAACCAGCTGACTTGCTTTTACACTATGATTTAACTATTGGATGTTAAAGAGTTCCCTCTATCCCTATCTCTCTCCGTAGCCCTCTGTGACTCTGTCTCCTCCCCTCTCTCTTTCTCCACTTCATTTTGTTTTATTTTTGGTTCTCCACCAGCTGTAAGGAGCTGTGTGGCTGTGATAGGAGCATCTCGCCACGGTGGTGATGCTAATTCAATGGGGGAGAACTGGGAAGTGATTTTTGGAAGAGAGGAAGGAATGATGCATTGGTGTATTAGGGGAGGTTTCAGGGAGAGGAGGCTGGGGGATTACGATGGGGTGGGAGTAGTCAGAGACTTGATCAGGAGGACTCCCATCTGCCAGCGGTCCTACACTAACCCTGTTCCTGGATGATAAGGAAATACTTGCTTTCTGTGGAACAAAAAAATGACATATCAGTCAAAAGTCTAGCTGTCAAAGAGTGGAACAGTTTGAAGTGCGTTGTTCTTGAGGAGAGAGAGGAAACCCTAAGGAATTAAAAAGATGTGAAACTGCTTATCAGCTTCTTATCAGCTTCTTATCTAAAGGTTTACTGAGGAACTGTAAATAATAAAGGCTATACTTATTAATAATGTACTTTGAACTTTGGCGAAAAGCTCGGCACACGCATACTCAGGCTGACTGGGTCTCGTTCAGGCAAATGAGAAATAAGGGCACTCAGGCTATCCGGAAGGCCAAAGTTAGTTACTTTATGGAGCAGTTCTCTCTCTGTGGGTCTAACCCCAAGAGGTTCTGGAAAATGGTTAAAGACCTGGAGAATAAACCCTCCTCCTCACAGCTGCCCATGTCTCTTAAAGTTGATGATGTGGTTGTTACTGAAAGGAAGCACATGGATGAGCTTTCTAATCACAGCTTCATTGAGTCAGGATTCCTATTTGACTCAGCCATGCCTCCTGGCCAGTCCAACATTTCCTCTTCTACCAACATTCTAATGCGACTATCCCTGATGCTCCTCCCCCTTTTCCCTCTGCCCCGTTACAAAGTTCACTGAGTCCGAGGTGCTAAAGGAGCTCCTTAAACCTGACCCCCAAAAAACATCTTCTTTAAGTTTAGACCCTTTCTTCTTTAAGGCCCCTATAATCGCCATGCCTATCTCTGACCTTTTTAACCTGTCTCTCCTCTCTGGGGAGGTTCCCATTGCTTGGAAGGCAGCCACGGTTCATCCTTTATTTAAATGGGATATCAAACTGTTATAGGCCTATTTATATTTTCCTCTGATTATCAACAGTGTTGGAAAAACGAAATAATCAACTGACTGGCTTCCTTGATGTCTACAGTATTCTCTCTGGTATGCAATCTGGTTTCCGCTCAGGTTATGGATGTGTCACTGCAACCTTACAGGTCCTCAATGATGTCACCATTTCCCTTGATTCTAAGCAATGTTGTGCTGCTATTTTTATTGACTTGACCAAAGCTTTTGATACGGTAGACCATTCCATTCTTGTGGGCCGGCAAGGAAATACTCCTTGCCGGCCCACAAGAATGGAATGGTCTACCGTATCAAAAGCTTTGGTCAAGTCAATAAAAATAGCCACTTCCTGTCACCAAGGGTGTACCCCAAGGCTCGATCCTTGGCCCCACACTCTTCTCAATTTACATCAACAACATAGCTACGGCAGTAAGAAGCTCTCTCAACCATTTATATGCAGATGATACAGTCTTACACGTACTCAGCTGGCCTCTTCCCGGATTTTGTGTTAAACGCTCTACAACAAAGCTTTCTTAGTATCCAACAAGCTTTCTCTACCCTTAACCTTGTTCTGAACACCTCCAAAACAAAGGTCATGTGGTTTGTTAAGTAGAATGCCCCTCTCCCCACAGGTGTGATTACTACTTCTGAGGGTTTAGAGCTTGAGGTAGTCACCTCATACAAGTACTTGGGCGTATGGCTAGACGGTACACTGTCCTTCTCTCAACACATATCAAAGCTGCAGGCTAAAGTTAAATCTAGACTTGGTTTCCTCTATTGTAACCACTCCTCTTTCACCTCAGCTGCCAAACTAACCCTGATTCAGATGGCCATCCTACCCATCCTAGATTACGGAGATGTAATTTATAGATCGGCAGGTAAGGGTAAGCATTCCCCAAGAGAGGATGGCTTTCACTTCAGCAGTGATAAATTCATTAACTTCTTTGAGGAAAAGAGCATGATCATTAGAAAGCAAATTACGGACTCCTCTTTAAATCTGCGTATTGCTCCAAAGTTCAGTTGTCCTGAGTCTGCACAACTCTGCCAGGACCTAGGATCAAGGGAGACATGATGAAAATAATAATGGCCTCTAAACCTTCAAGCTGCATACTGGACCCTATTCCAACTAAACTTCTGAAAGAGCTGCTTCCTGTGCCTGGCCCTCCTATGTTGAACATAATAAACGTCTCTCTATCCACCGGATGTGTACCAAACTCACTAAAAGTGGCAGTAATAAAGCCTCTCTTGAAAAAGCAAAACCTTGACCCAGCAACTCACTGCCTTCCTGAAGACAAACAATGTATAAAAAACGCTTCTGTCTGGTTTTAGACCCCATCATAGCACTGAGACTGCACTTGTGAAGGTGGTAAATGAACCTTTTAATTGCGTCAGACCGAGGCTCTGCATCTGTCCTCGTGCTCCTAGAGCTTAGTGCTGCTTTTGATACCATCTGTCAGAAAGATATCAGTTTGTCTCTGTGAATGGTTTGTCCTCTGACAAATCAACTGTAAATTTCGGTGTTCCTCAAGGTTCCATTTTAGGACCACTATTGTTTTCACTATATATTTTACCTCTTGGTGATGTAATTCGGAAACATAATGTTAACTTTCACTGCTATGCGGATGACACACAGCTGTACATTTAGATGAAACATGGTGAAGCCCCAAAATTGCCCTTGCTGGAGGCCTGTGTTTCAGACATAAGGAGGGGGATGGCTGCAAACTTTCTACTTTTAAACTTTTAAACTTTTTAATCATATTACTACAGTGCTAGCCTCTCTACACTGGCTTCCTGTCAAGGCAAGGGCTGAGTTCAATGTTTTACTGCTAACCTACAAAGCATTACATGGGCTTGCTCCTATCTATCTCTCTGATTTGGTCCTGCCGTACATACCTACACGTACGCTACTGTCACAAGACGAAGGCCTCCTGACTGTCCCTAGAATTTCTAAGCAAACAGCTGGAGGTAGGGCTTTCTCCTATAGAGCTCGATTTTTATGGAATGGTCTGCCTACCCATGTGAGAGACGCAGACTTGTTCTCAACCTTTAAGACTTTATCGAAGATTCATCTCTTCAGTAGGTTCTATGATTGAGTGTAGTCTGGCCCAAGAGTGTGAAGGTGAACGGAAAGGCACTGGAGCAACAAACCGCCCTTGCTGTCTCTGCCTGGCCGGTTCCCCTCTCTCCACTGGGATTCTCTGCCTCTAACACTATTACAGGGGCTGAGTCACTGGCTTGGGTTGTGCCGTGGCGGAGATCTTTGTGGGCTATACTAGGCCTTGTCTCAGGATGGTAAGTTGGTGGTTAAAGATATCCCTCTAGTGGTGTGGGTGCTGTGCTTTGGCAAAGTGGGTGGGGTTATATCCTGCCTGTTTGGCCATGTCTGGGGGTATCGTCGAATGGGGCCACAGTGTCTCCCTACCTCTCCTGTCTCAGCCTCCTGTCACGACTGCCTACGATGCCTCTCTTGTTCGGGCGGTGCTCGGCAGTTGACGTCACTGGTCTTCTAGCCATCATTGATCCATTTTTCATTTTCCATTGGTTTTGTCTTGTCTTCCTACACAACTGGTTTCAATCCCATTCATTACATGTTGTGTATTTAACCCTCTGTTTCCCCGCATGTCCCTGTCAAAGATGGTTTGTTTGTATATTTGTGTATTATGTATTGGTGCGCGACGGGTTCTTGTACCCACTTTTATTTTATCTTGTGTTTTTGGTTATGGAGTTTTGTCAAGCCCATTAAACATCTCCATTTATACCAAGTTCGATTCTTCTGCGCCTGACTTCCCTGCCACCTACACACACGACATTACACCTCCAGTATTTATGCTGCAGTAGTTTGTGTTGGGGGGATCAGGTCAGTCTGTTATATCTGGAGTATTTCTCCTGTCTTATCCGGTGTCCCGTGTGAATTTAAGTATGCTCTCTCTAATTCTCTCTTTCTTTCTTTCTTTCTCTCACTCAGAGGACCTGAGCCGTAGGATCATGCCTCAGGACTACCTGGCCCGATGACTCCGTGCTGTCCCCAGTCCACCTGGCCGTGCTGCTGCTCCAGTTTCAACTGTTCTGCCTGCGGCTATGAAACCCTGACCTGTTCACCGGACGTGCTACCTCTCCCAGACCTGCTGTTTTCAACACTCTAGAGACAGCAGGAGCGGTAGAGATACTCTTAATGATCGGCTATGAAAAACCAACTGACATTTACTCCTGAGGTGCTGACTTGCTGCACCCTCGACAACTACTGTGATTATTATTGTTTGACCATGCTGGTCATTTATGAACATTTGATCATCTTGGCCATGTTCTGTTATAATCTCCACCTGGCACAGCCAGAAGAGGACTGGCCACCCCTCATAGCCTGGTTCCTCTCTTGGTTTCTTCCTAGGTTCTGGCTTTTCTAGGTAGTTTTTCCTAGCCACCATGCTTCTACACCTGCATTGCTTGCTGTTTGGGGTTTTAGGCTGGGTTTCTGTACAGCACTTTGAGATATCAGCTAATGTAAGAAGGGCTTTATAAATAAATTTGATTTGATTTGATGTGTAGCTTCACCATTGTTTCTGTGTACGTATGGTGCCTTGGCACTGTAATTTAAATCAATGCTCTGTCCCCCTGTTACTGTCCCCCTGTTACCATTCACTTATTCCTTATTTCAGCATAGTTTCTGTCTACCTTACTTTTACTTCTAATATAGTTTCACCATAATTTCCACAGTATGTACCTATAGGGCAAAGGCACTGTATACTAAAGCAATGCTCTTCTCCGCAGTTACCATGTTAATTACCATTAATTTCTTTCTAATGTCATCATAGTTTCCATGTACCTTACTGTTAGTTTCTTTACATTTTCTCAGATAGATTAACACCACAATAACAAGTCATTTTGTTTGTTATCTCCATAGCTAATACTTTCTACATAGCACAAGAAACATTCATAATATACTTCGTTAATATAATGGCAATTCACAACACTTGAATAAAAGGATCGTACAGTACATACACTGAGCAAAAATATTAAGCACAACATGTAAAGTGTTGGTCTCATGTTTCATGAGCTGAAATATCAGCCTATTTCTCACACAATTTGGGCACAAATTTGTTTACATCCCTGTTAGTGAGCATTTGTCCGTTGCCAAGATAATCCATCCACCTGGTGTGGCATATCAAGAAGCTGATTAAACAGCATGATCATTACACAGGTGCACTTTGTGCTGAGGACAATAAAAGACCTCTCTAAAAAGTGCAGTGTTGTCCCACAACACAATGCCACAGATGTCTTAAGTTTTGAGGGAGTGTGCAATTGACTGCAGGAATGTCCACCAGAGCTGTTGCCAGAAAATGTCATGTTAATTTTTCTACCATAAGCCGCCTCCAACATCGAGAATGGTGTGTAGAATTAGGTGTCTAGAATTTGGGGTGTAGGCTATGATAGACAGTCTCTCCTGGACAATTTGGCCGACTACAATTTGATTTACTTTTTTTATCGGCAATTACTGGCTAACGAAAACCCTGGCGCATTTTCCCATCAGAGTTGTGTTTCCATCAAATTGACGGAATTGCGGAAAAGAGTCTGTGCATAAATACATACTGCAAATAAAATGAACTTTTGCAGTTATATTCCCATGCACCAAATAAAAAATACATGTTAAATAGGTTTCCATCGCATTTTAAACTCCAGGCCTACTGATGTTCCGTAGGTATAGCGAATGTGCCAACTCTGGTATTGGCACGTGCGCTCGAGCCAACAGCTCGTAGTGTGGGTAGAAACTCCTGCAAGCGGTTAGACAAGTGAAAATTATGGACAGTAAAGAAAACTTTAAGCTCGTCTCTCAATTAAAAAAAGCGTGTCAATACTTTGCCTCTTGATAACCAGCGCACTTCTGTATTTTGTAAAAGCATTACATGGTTGCTGCCCATATCATTGCATGGTGCAGAAAATACACGAGAGTTCAGGGGCCTTGCTTTAACAAAGTTAACCATTTTCATTGTAGGGTCCAAAACGTCTTTCAAGCTGTCAGGCATTCCCTTGGCAGCAAGAGCCTCTCGGTGGATGCTGCAGTGTACCCAAGTGGCTCGGGAGCAACTGCTTGCACGCTCATTAACGCTCCACTATGTCTCCTTGTCAAGGCTTTTGCGCCATCAGTACAGATACCAACATGAGCAGCAGCTACGTTTGGCTACATACGGACCGTTAGTGGAATTTCCGCGAGAGAGTAACGGTTAATGTGATTGGATGTTAATTATTTGACTAGGCTACCTGTATTTGACATTGTGCTGTTATTTCGCTGAACACTAGATGGTTTAATTTTATTTTTGGCAGTGAAACGAGGCTACTTAGGCGAGAAAAAAACCTCCCCCAAATGCGTAGCCCCGACTGTTTGAGAATGTGAAGAATCACATTTTTATTTGGCGTACCCCAGAGGGCATACCCCAGTTTGGGAATACCTGGCCTAATGGACCAAGTTGAAAGCTCCTGCACTTCTTTCATCCCAAGTCAAGCACTGTTTAAGTAAGTTACAACAGTGGCCAACTAGGACACTGTGCCTTTTTTAAATCTATTAAACCTTTATTTAACTAGGGAAGTCAGTTAAGAACAAACTCTTATTTTCAATGATAGCCTAGGAACAGTGGGTATTGGCATTCTACCCCTGTTCAGGGGTAGAATGACAGATTTGCACCTTGTCAACCGAGGGATCTGAACTTGCAACCTTGTGGTTACTAGTCCAACGCTCTAACCACTAGGCTACCCTGCCGCCTATTCAAGTGGCCTGCCATAAAAACAATGGAGAAAATACATATCATAACATTTTAACATGGAAATAGCTGTTCTATCATTCAGCCCACAGTAGCAGCCAATGTGTGGTGTTCAATGTAGGCCTACATTCCATGAGATTTTAGAAAAAAACATTAACCTTTTTATTCACTTGTACTTCCTTCAAGGCGGTGACTGAAAATATTTTGTTGTTTGATGCAAGAAACCCTTTACAAAATAAAATAAATTATTATTCCCATACCATAATACAGAGAATCAGACAAATTATGCTACCTTCTACCTATAGACACTGTTCCAGTACACGACACACTGAGGTCACGTGCAGATGCGCATGACTTTTGGCTGCCGTAAGAAAGCCATTGCCGTCTGTGCCCATTCAAGAAAATGTACGTTTGTATTACTTATAAACAATGTTTTGATTCTTGCTTGAACAGTCGCTGAGATTATATTTGGTTGTGATTTTCGCTAAACAACTATTTTGGATGCACCACTTGTTAGCTAGAATGCTAAGGCTCATTGACATAGGCTGTAGCAAAAGCTAGCCATAGAGCCATTTTACTGGTTGAAGTTGAAGTGTTTTTTAAGTATAATGCAGTTGATTTGCGATGTTGACCCAAACATTATATTAGGCAAAACATTCATACGAGCCTTAAAATCCAATTATAATCCAAAAGTAGTGTGAAATGCACTCGTAAGCAAGATGTAAATAGATGCATTTTTTTGCTGCCGTTCTATAAGAACTCCCCCGTATTCTGCCACCAACGTGTGGCAATGTTTGCAAACACAGAAAGGGGTATATTGGCTACATAGCTGATTCAAGCCTGTCTCAAAATACAGCACTGCCCCATTCAGACAGAAAAAAAGCTCTTGACCTGACTTGCTTTTCTAAGATGGCTAAAAATGCACACGTTTTGTGCTAAGTAGGAAGCAATCACTCCCCCATTGCTGACTAGAAATGAGCTATAACTGGGCTAATAACTCACTTACTAGCAAAGAATATGAACAAATGTACACACGTGGCGACATGCAGCTCTTGCTGTAAACACAAATTCAAAGTGAAATGCACAGATCCATATATGGCAATGGTCTATTTGCATAAAGGGATACTCCAGCTCTGATTGGTTATGGCCCAACTGTATGTGTAGAGTATGGGCCTGAGTCGTGCCTGTCAATGCAATAGAATCCTACTCCAATGCGCTCTGCCAACAAGAAAATCTATTTCATAGTTTGTTTTGTTTTGGTGTGTTGCGTTGAAAGTGTCTCATATTGCGTTGATTTGATTATCATTTGCACAGTAGAGGGAAACGTTGATAGTGTTATCTAAAGGGGAAAACTAGAAAGTTGAGTGAATTTCAATCTCATGCTTCTTTGCACAGTCCTGGGGAGCTGCGCGCCTGCGTGCATCTTAGAGGGAACATTGCTCTCAGCCCAGGGGCAAAATGTATGAATTTATGGTTGGATCAGAATCATTTTTATAATCATTGGCTGGTACGAGTAATTAAGTAAAACCACAAGTCTCTTTATCCATGGCTAATTTAAGAAAGGGACGAGTTTAGCTAGCTAACTAACCACCGGAGGATAATGTTAGAACAAGATGCAACAATACAACTTTTTTTTGTTGCTGAATCATCAAGTTTGCTGACAACATAACAGTGGTAGGCCTGATTACCATCAATGATGAGACAGCCTACGGGGAGTAGGTGAGAGCTCTGGCAGAGTGGTGCCAGGAAAATGATCTCTTCCTTAACATCATCTAAATAAAAGAGCTGATTGTGGACTACAGCAGAGAGAGCAAGCTCCCATCCACATCAACGGGGCCGCAGTGGAGAGGGTCAAAAGTTCCTCTGCATGCAAATCACTGAGGACCTGAAATGGTCCCTCCACACCGACAGCATGATGAAAAAGGCAATAGTGCCTCTCCAACCTCAGGAGGCTGAAGAAATGTGGCTTGGCCCCTAAAAACCTCACAAACTTCTACAGATGCATCATCGAGAGCGTTCTGTCGGACTCATAGAGATAGATAGAGGACTCATCTTTGTATCTCTGCCATTATACCGTCTATGAAAGCATTGGAACACCATTGTGACGATCTCCATTTTCTTCATAATTGGCTGATCCCTCCTCATGACCCCAGTTGGACATGACTCTAACAAGGTCACCAGGAGGGATCAGAAGTTGGAAGTCCCACCCAGTTGACTACTGGGCTCTGCCCATGCCAATATGGCCTTTTGGCACTAGAGGCCTCTATCACTCTCTATGGTCGGGCTGTATCATCACCTGGTACGGAAACTGCACCGTACACAACCGCCGGGCTCTCCAGAGGGTGGTGAGGTCAGCCCAACGCATCATCGGCCAAGAAGATCATCATGGACCTCAGCCACCTGAGCTACGGCCTACGGTTCACCCCGCTACCATCTAGAAGGCGGAGACAGTACTGGTACAGCAAAGCTGGGACCGAGAGACTGATAAACAACTTCTATCTCCTGGCCATCAGACTGTTAAATAGTCATCACTGCCCAGTACCCTGCCCTGAACCTAAGACACCGTCGCTAGCCGGCTACCACCCGGTACCCTACTCTGCACCTTAGAGACTGCTGCCCTATTAACAAAGAGTCATTGAACGCTGGTCATTTTAATAATGTTTACATATTGTTTTACCCACTTTATATGTATATACTGTATTCTAGTCAAGGCCCATCTTATATACTGTAAATACTGCTTTTTTATTCATATACTGTCCATACCTTCTATACACACCATTTATATATATTTATATTCCGGTCTCTGACATTGCTCATTCTTAATTTATTTTAAAAATTATTTTTAAAAATTACTTTTGGATTATGTGTGCATTGTTATTATATTTCTAGATATTACTGCACTGTTGGAGCTAGAAACACAAGTATTGCACTGCACCTGCGATAACATCTGCAAATCTGTGTACGCAACCAAAAAACGTTGATTTGATTTGATTTTGTGATGTGATTGGCTTCCCTTGCTATTGAATTCAATGCTATGGGTGGCAACAATGCAACAAATGTGCTTGGCTCCGCCTGATTATACAATCCTAGCAAGCAATGTAAAAGTAAACCCTTCCAATGACCGGAAGCCACATAGCGCTGGTGACACCCTGAGCTCCCCTTCCTGTCAGTGGATGTAACCCCCTGTGACTCTGGGCCGTCTGCAAAACACTCAGCATGCCCCCCTATACACATGATTATTAAATCAACCTCGGGGTGAAGGAGAACATTACAAACAGCTTGCTGTGAGACAGAGAGAACAAGAGTGATGCACATCCTCTTATCTGTCATGGAGTGACAGCTCATTTTTCATTACAGCCCACTCCAGTTCAATCACAGTAAATGGGAATGAACAGGAGGAGTAGCTGTCTGTTTTGACATTGAAAATAATAGATCACAGACACTAGATAGGTAATCGAGGACGCAGAAGCAGCTCCTCTATAATTTCTCCTTGCCTAACGCTCCACTGTTTCCTGTAGGTGCCACCTGTTCCTTTATCTCCTCATACCAGTCTAGCTCTATACACATATTTAGTCTCGGCAGGGGAGATGATGACAACCATGCTCAGACACTAGGTTCATGGAGAGGAGAGTCTTGGGGGTATCAACATGATCTCCACACTCAAGGAGGAGATAGGAGAGGCACGTTCTTCCACTCGGGCTGCCCACCCCAGGGACTGAGTATGTGCATTTACACTGGCAGCCCAATTCTGATACTATTCTTCCTAATTTGTTTTTTGAACAATCAGATTAACTCTAAAACAGATCTGATGTGAAAAGATCTGATGTGATTCGTCAACGCAGCCTTATTGTTTTCCAAACTGTAAGAAAATGGTCTCTGATTGTATTCCGGAACCACAGATTTCCATGAACCTCAGGTATCAAGTTTACTGGAGGATAGGATGCTTGGGTTCCTGTATGAGTTTACAGAAGTTATTCAGGATTAGTTTCTAAATGCATACAGTGGCTCCGGAAAGTATTCAGACACCTTTACTTTTCCCACATTTTGTTAGGTTACAGCCATATTCTAAAATATATTAAATAACAAAATAATTCAGCAATCAACACACAATACCCCATAACGACAAAGCGAAACAGGTTTTATACATTTTTGCAAATGTATTCAAATTAAAAAACAGAATTACCTAATTTACATAACTATTCAGACACCTTTGCTATGATACTTTAAATTGACCTCAATTGCATCCTGTTTCAATTGATCATCCTTAAGATGTTTCTACAACTTGCTTGGAGTCCACCTGTGGTAAATACAATTGATTGGACATGATTTGGAAAGGCACACACCTGTCCATATAAGATCCCACGAAGGAACTGTATGTAGAGCTCCGAGACAGGATTGTGTTGAGGCACAGATCTGGGGAAGGATACCAAAACATTTCTTCAGCACTGAAGGTCCCCAAGAACACAGTGGCCTACATAATTCTTAAATGGAAGAAGTTTGGAACTACCAAGACTCTTCCTAGAGCTGGCCGCCCGGTCAAACTCAGCAATCGGGGGAGAAGGGCATTGGTCAGTGAGGTGACCAAGAACCCAATGGTCACTCTGACAACGCTCTAGAGTTCCTCTGGGAGAACCTTCCAGAAGGACAACTATCTCTGCAGCACTCCACCAATCAGGCCTTTATGGGAGAGGGGCCAGATGGAAGCCACTCCTCAGTAAAAGGCACATGACAGCCCGCTTGGAGTTTGCCAAAAGGCAACTACAGACTCAGACCATGAGAAACTAGATTCTCTGGTCTGATGAAACCAAGATTGAACTCTTTGGCCTGAATGCCAAGCGTCACATCTGGAGTAAACACGGCAACATCCCTACGGTGAAGCATGGTGGTGGCAGCATCATGCTTTGGGGATGTTTTTCAGTGGCAGGGACTGGGAGACTAGTCAGGATCAAGGCAAAGATGAATGGACCAAAGTACAGAGGGAGCATGCTCTGAGTACAGTGAGTCCTGCATCATGACATTTACTTGAGACTTGGTTACATCAAGACATCCCTGACACATCCGTCATCATGAAGTGCTTTGAGAGACTAGTCAAGGACCATATCACCTCCACCCTACCTGACACCCTAGACCCACTCCAATTTGCTTACCGCCCAAATAGGTCCACAGACGATGCAATCTCAACCACACTGCACACTGCCCTAACCCATCTGGACAAGAGGAATACCTATGTGAGAATGCTGTTCATCGACTACAGCTCGGCATTCAACACCATAGTACTCCAAGCTCGTCATCAAGCTCGAGACCCTGGGTCTCGACCCCGCCCTGTGCAACTGGGTACTGGACTTCCTGACGGGCCGCCCCCAGGTGGTGAGGGTAGGCAACAACATCTCCTCCCCGCTGATCCTCAACACTGGGGCCCCACAAGGGTGCGTTCTGAGCCCTCTCCTGTACTCCCTGTTCACCCACGACTGCGTGGCCACGCACGCCTCCAACTCAATCATCAAGTTTGCGGACGACACAACAGTGGTAGGCTTGATTACCAACAACGACGAGACGGCCTACAGGGAGGAGGTGAGGGCCCTCGGAGTGTGGTGTCAGGAAAATAACCTCACACTCAACGTCAACAAAACTAAGGAGATGATTGTGGACTTCAGGAAACAGCAGAGGGAACACCCCCCTATCCACATCGATGGAACAGTAGTGGAGAGGGTAGCAAGTTTTAAGTTCCTCGGCATACACATCACAGACAAACTGAATTGGTCCACTCACACAGACAGCATCGTGAAGAAGGCGCAGCAGCGCCTCTTCAACCTCAGGAGGCTGAAGAAATTTGGCTTGTCACCAAAAGCACTCACAAACTTCTACAGATGCACAATCGAGAGCATCCTGGCGGGCTGTATCACCGCCTGGTATGGCAACTGCACCGCCCTCAACCGTAAGGCTCTCCAGAGGGTAGTGAGGTCTGCACAACGCATCACCGGGGGCAAACTACCTGCCCTCCAGGACACCTACACCACCCGATGTCACAGGAAGGCCATAAAGATCATCAAGGACATCAACCACCCGAGCCACTGCCTGTTCACCCCGCTATCATCCAGAAGGCGAGGTCAGTACAGGTGCATCAAAGCTGGGACCGAGAGACTGAAAAACAGCTTCTATCTCAAGGCCATCAGACTGTTAAACAGCCACCACTAACACTGAGTGGCTGCTGCCAACACACTGACACTGACTCAACTCCAGCCACTTTAATAATGGGAATTGATGGGAAATGATGTAAATATATCACTAGCACTTTAAACAATGCTACCTTATATAATGTTACTTACCCTACATTATTCATCTCATATGCATACGTATATACTGTACTCTATATCATCGACTGTATCCTTATGTAATACATGTATCACTAGCCACTTTAAACTATGCCACTTTGTTTACATACTCATCTCATTTGTACATACTGTACTCGATACCATCTACTGTATCTTGCCTATGCTGCTCTGTACCATCACTCATTCATATATCCTTATGTACATATTCTTTATCCCCTTACACTGTGTACAAGACAGTAGTTTTGGAATTGTTAGTTAGATTACTTGTTATTACTGCATTGTCGGAACTAGAAGCACAAGCATTTCGCTACACTCGCATTAACATCTGCTAACCATGTGTATGTGACAAATAAAATTTGATTTGATTTGATTTGATTTGACTCTCTTATTAAAGTAGAGGGGTTTACGCATGTCTGCTTGGATAGTAGTGATGCGTCACGGAAGAGCAGAAGGGACAGTATCTGTGTGTACATCAACAACAAGGGGTGTAGACAATATACAATACCAGAGTCTTGCGTATTGTAAATAGAATCTGAATTTGGGAACATTCTTATCTGCTCTGTGTACGGCAGCCCAAGTGGTTGACTGTGTCCATCAACAACTACAACGCACCACAGCAGCCTCTATTTTCATTTTGGGGGACTTCAATAATTGCAAACTGGAAATGTCACTACCTGGGTATGAACAATATGTTAAATGTGACACTCGAAATAACAGAATTCTTGATAAATGTTACGGAAATGTTAAAAATGCATACATAGCTTGAGCCAAACCATCCCTGTCTAACTCTGATCACAACACTGTCCAGCTCATTCCCACCTACCATTCAGCTCTCGAGCAGTAAACCTCTTGTGAAATCTGGGAATGTGTGGACTGAAGAAAGCATAGAATCAAGGAATGTTTTTTTTGTTTAGAGAATGGGACATTTTTCATGAGTTAGATGTGTACAAGTCAACACAGATTATCACAGTCTTTATACATTTCTGTGTTGGCTCTGTGATACCCAAAAAGACAGTAATGGCCATTCCCAAACAACAAACCATACATCACCAGGCAAGCATTGAAAAACAAGGACGAAAAGGAGCTCAACCAAAAGCTCAGGAAGACAAGGAACCAATGGGAAAATAGTTCCTTACAATGAATTCCAAAGAACTGTGGGAGTCGATGAGAACAATTACCAGCATGAACCCTGCAAAAATAATCCTTGCACACACCAGATGAGCTGACCAAAGACAATGAATTATATGTTTATATGTACATGACTTCACTGTTAAGTGTGATAATGTGATTGACTCCATTGTTATTGATGGTTGTGTTCATAGGTTGGAAATCAACCCTATAGTTGTCACTAGAGTCTTCAAGCACACCTGTATGAATAAGGCAACAGATCCTGATGGTATCTCTGCTTTTCATCTAAAAACATGTGCAGTGGAACTGACTCCCATACTGTCCCATCTCTGTGGAAAAAGGCCATTATCACTCCAGTCTTCAAAAAGCTGTGTCCACAATAAAGTAATGACTATAAACCCTCATCGTAATTAAGTGTTTTGAAAATATCATGGTATGTGAGCTCCGTTCAGATGTGAACCCTGTGTTAGAGTCTTTGGCTATAAGCAAAGTCGTGGAACTCATGATCGTGGAACTCATGACACTATTTACAATGTTGCACCTTATTGTCATTGGAAAATCACAAGGCCTGTGCTAGACTGTTATATATTGATTTCAGTTCCGTGTTTAGCACAATACAGCCACATGTCCTACTCAGCCAGTTAAAGCAGATGGGCGTTAACCCCTATAACGTAAAGTGGTACCACTCGTTCCTGACTAGCCTACTCAGCAGGTTAGAGTTAACAGTACAGAGTCCAAAACGCCTCTATTTCCTACAGAGACTCAGGGTTTTTGTAGTTGACCAGAAAATAATGCTCCTGTTCTACCATGTGGTCATAGAGAGTGTCCTGAGACACGGCATCACAGTCTGGTTTGGCAACGTATCAGTCCAACTGAAATCCCAAATTGCTCACCTGATACAAACTGCCATGAAGGTCATGAGTGTGAGGCAACATCCATCCCTGCAGACTATTTTTTTATTTTTTATTTTTAACTCTGTTTATTAAGTTTTGAACATACACACACACAGACAAGACAAAGCAATACAAATAATATACTCAACTAGAAAAAAAAATACAAATAGAAATACAAATAAAAAAAATAGCTTTAAAGATACCATACTTTAGACAAGTTAAACACACCGGGCAGAAGGCTACAGAGGTTAAAGGGCAATCTATAGTACAGGGACAGGGCAAACATCTCACCATTGTTCCTGTAAACAGTCAAGGGATAAGGGTGGAGAAAGGCAACCATTCACAGAGAGTCATGGCCACAGACCGACCATCCACTGGACAAAAAAAAAAAGTTTACAATGCTTTAAAATAAATTTAAAAAATAAATAATTATTCATGTAGGCGTGAACAAAATGTAAAAACAACTGGGAAAAACAAGCTCACACTTCAGTCTCTGCCTGGGCAAGATGAACAAGGCATCTGCGGACCACCAACAGTGTCATATATATCAGAGAAACATTTAAATATGAATTCCCAGAAACCTGACAGTTTATGACAGCCCCAAAACACATGCAACAGTGTGGCTGGTTCCACCTTACATCTGACACAGGTAGGATCAAAATCAGAGAATATTCTTCCAAGTTTGGCCCCCGACCAGTGGATACGGTGAACCACCTTGAATTGAATGAGGCTGTGTCTAGTGCTAAAAGAGGACGAGTGCACCCTGTGCAGCACAGATTCCCAGGCGTCTTCCCCAAGTTCCTCCCCCAAATCCTTTTCCCATCGAGTCTTTAAAGGCACCAAAGAAGGGTTCTGTAAGTCATGAATGATTGCATATACATCTGAAATTGCACCCCTAGGAAGCTTGTTCAGCTCCAAGATGCTCTCTATAGCTGTATTCGCAGGCCTATTGGGAAATCCAAGTGTGTTAGCCCTGACAAAGTTTCTAGTCTGGAGATAGCGGAAAAAGTGGGATTGGGGGAGATTGAACTTTTCCTGCAGCTGAGAAAAAGAGGCAAATGTACCATCAAAGAATAATTGGGCTAGCGAGGAAAGGCCTAGTGAGTGCCAAATGCCAAAAGCCCCATAGTTCAAAGATGGAGGAAATAAAATGTTCTGATTGATTGGGCCTGATAGAGAAAAGCCTCGGAGGTTAAAGGCTAAACGGAACAGATTCCAAATTTTAAGAGACTGCTTTACAATTGGGTTGGCACACCTTTTGCCTAGGGACACTGGGAGACGAGCACAGCACAGAGGAAAGTGCTGCAGGCTTACACGATTCAGACTCCATCTGGACCCAGAGTGGTCTAGGGCCAGTAGGATCAGTCTGCAGCCAGTACAGAACGGCTCTAAAATTTGCAGCCCAGTAGTATGTCTGAAAATTTGGTAGAGCTAAACCCCCCAATGACCTAGGCTTCTGTAAATGTTTTCTACCAATCCGTGGTACCTTGCCATCCCAAATAAAATGCATGAATGTTTGATCCAGTGAAATAAAAAAAAGATTTTGGAATAAAAATGGGTAAACATTGAAATAAATATAGAAATTTGGGCAACACATTCATTTTAATGACATTAATCCTTCCGATAAGAGAAAGGGGTAGCGAATTCCAAAAAGTAAAAGATTGTTTCAATCTGTCTGCTAGAGCAACAAAGTTTTCCTGAAACAAATTTGAATATTTCCTTGTCACTTTTACTCCCAAGTAAGTGAATTGATCCCGGACAATCCTAAACTGAGAACTTGTGAAAGAGCACTTTAAAGCAGCCTTATTTACAGGAAAAGGCTCACTCTTGCCTAGATTCAGCTTGTACCCTGAGATTGATCCAAAGTTTTTAAGAACAGATAGGGCACGTGGCAATGAGGTATCGGGATTGGAGATAAACAAAAGGAGGTCGTCAGCATATAGCGAGACTTTCTGCTCCCAGCCCGCCCTGATTATGCCTTGAATGGCATCATTAGAGCGTAGTGCAATGGCAAGAGGCTCGATTGCCAAAGCAAACAACAAGGGGGAGAGTGGGCAACCCTGTCTGGATCCGCGGTGCAAGGGAAAATAGTCAGAGGGCAAGTTATTAGTCTGTACCGAAGCCATGGGGGAAAAATAAAGAATCTTTATCCACGCAATGAATTTGGGGCCAAAGCCAAATCTATAAAGGGCAGCTGTTAGGTAGTCCCACTCAACGCGGTCAAACGCTTTTTCGGCATCAAGTGAGACCACCACCTCCGGGTCACCTCCGGGTCCACCTCCGGGTCCTCCGACGCTGGGGAGTACAGATTATTCATAATATTGAAAAATAAATGCCTATTTCTCACAAAGCCAGTCTGGTCAGAGTGTATTACTTGGTGCAGCAAGCCTTCCATACGGATGGCTAAAAGCTTAGCTAGGATTTTGTAATCACAGTTTAAAAGCGAGATTGGGCGATAGGATCCACATTCCAGGGGGTCTTTGTTTTTCTTTAGTAGTAATGAAATTGAAGCCTGATAAAGACTAGGCGGCAGCTTTGAAGTATTGAGGCACTCTGCAAATAGTCGGGACAAGAATGGGCAAAGCAGACCAGAAAACGTCCTGTAAAATTCGGTTGGAAAACCGTCCGGACCCGGTGATTTACCACTTTTCATTGCGGACACTGCTGTTGCAATCTCCTCAAGCGTAAATTCTTCTTCTAGACAGTCATGGGAGTCTGTATCAATTGAAGGCATATTCAAGCCATTAAAGAAGGAGTCAATCAGCAAAGGGTCTTGAGGGGATTCAGAGGTGTATAGCGCAGAGTAAAATTGTTTAAATTGATCATTGATCTCTTTATGTATAACTGTGGTGGCACCAGACGGGGTCCTTATTTGTGGGATTAGCCGTGAGGCCTCAGATTTACGGATCTGATGTGCAAGGAGTTTACTGGCCTTGTCGCCTTGTTCATAGACTTTGTATCGAGCTCGCAAGAGTAACTGCTCAGCTTGCCTGGTAGAAAGCTCATCAAATTCAGATTGGAGTAGTTGGCGCTCTTTATGCAGATCAGAGGAAGGATCCGTAGCATACTTCTCATCCAATGTGGCTATGGACTCGCTCAGGTCCCGAAGTTGCTGGGAGCGAACTCTGTTTTGGTTGGCTGTATAAGAAATAATTTGGCCACGTAGGTATGCTTTGAGAGACTCCCATATGGTAGAGCAGGACATACCTGGTGTTGAATTAGTTTCTAGGAATAAGGTAATTTCAGAAGAAATGAAATTGACAATCTCCTTATCTGAGAGTAAAATGGGGTTGAGACGCCATTGATAACACCTAGGAGGTCGCTGGGGAAACTCTAGTTCAAGCACTAATGGTGAATGGTCAGAGATAACAATACTCTCGTAAGTACACTGCCGAAGGTTAGGCAGAAGTTTTTTGTCCAAAAAGAAGTAATCAATCCGGGAGTATGTTTGATGAACATGAGAATAAAAGGAATACTGTCTATCTGTAGGATGTAGGAAACGCCAGGCCTCAAACATAGCATATTTCTGAAGAAAGGATTGAATAAGTAGGGCACATTTAGATGGGCCTGTATTTGTTTGTGAGGACTTGTCCAGAACTGGGGACATTTTACAGTTGAAATCCACCCCTAAAATCAACAAATGAGAATCTAAATTGGGAATAGCAGACAGAAAGGAAGAAATGAAACTTGTGTCATCCCAATTGGGAGCATAAACACTAGCCAAAACAAGAGGGGTAGAAAACAGTTCACCAGTTACTATGACGTATCGTCCCTTAGGATCAGCAATAACCTCAGAAGCTACAAAGGGAGTAGCTTTATCAACCAGAATAGCAGCACCTCTTGATTTACTATGAAAGTTTGAGTGGAACACTTGACCAACCCAGTCCTTACGCATCCTAAAATGCTCACCAGTCCTCAAGTGAGTCTCTTGTAGAAATGCAATATTTGCATTCAAACCCTTTAAGTGTGTCAACACCCTCTTACGCTTCACCGGGTTGTTAACCCCTTTGGTATTCCAAGAAATGTACTTGATCGTATTATTTCGGCCCCTCTGGGCATTCCCGTTATTCAACCCTGTCATCAGAGCATAGAATGGAAAAGCAATGAGCGCCCAAAACCCCCAGAATAACTTGTCTCAGAGTAATAATGTACGGTGGTAAATGTTTGGAAAAAGTACAGAAAAAAAACAGAAAAAAAAACTAAAAAGACAGAATGACAACATTAGAACTGAACAATTCAACCTGCCCCCCCACCCCCTCCCCCCATCCCAGACAATACCTCCCCAAACGAGGTACAAGCCTAAATAGAACATGTTCTCTTCGCACAGTATGTCTGTGAGAGTGCGGTCTTAAACCTAAACCCACAGTCCTGCTCTTTAAAGTTGCGTTTTGTTAGTGGATCAAGCAGCAAAAAGAAAGATTTGTATGTATTTTTTCAAATAAAAAAAAGGCGAATCCCTTGTGCAAACGGAATGACAAAAGCACCACTTGTAGATGTATATAATTGTATTCCCCGTCTTATAACAGGCATTGAGAGAGAAAATAAATAAAATGTATAAAGGCTCTCAGCCAAAAATCTAATTTGAAGTAAGGAAATCATAGTTAGACAATCAAAAATAATAGTAATTATAATAGTAGTCTAGTTGAAGCTGAGACAGTTTACAACCAATACCAAAAAACGAAGTGTGCGCAACGTTGAACGTTTGCTGGGCATAAATGACGCTCAAAACTTTTAAAATTAAAGTGAGGCCCCAGAAACCGTTTAGCCTCGGGAGACATTTACTGTTTACTGGGTCAATACAAACGGATGCAGTAAACTAATATCCAAAACTATTTTGAGTCACTGAGACAATGTGTAAACAAACTAAATAGGTGAGCGAGATAAGGCACGCACACTAGATAATCAAAACATTAGATCACATCAAATAAGCCTGAATAGTTTCACTAACTATACAAGACTAGCCTGTTATATCTAAACATAATTGTACCACAAGTGGGGTACTTACAATCCACACTGTGAGCATATTCAAGACTTCTTGATGTGACGTTGAATGTGAGCCATAGCCTCATCCGGAGATTCAAATGTGTGGTCTTTACCCTCATGAGATATCCATAAACGGGCCGGGAATCGCAGTCCATACTTCACACTTGGATGGTCCCGAAGTACTCGTTTGGCCTGTCCGAAAGCTGCGCGCTGCCTGGAAACAGTGGGGGAGTAGTCCTGGTAAATGGAAAAGCTCTGTCCGTGAAAGCTCAGAGTGGTATTGCGGGTTCGGCGGAGGATCTCCATCTTCTCATGAAAAAAGTGCACTCGAAGAATTATGTCACGGGGCCTCTCCCCATCCCGGGGCTTTGTGCGCAGCGACCGGTGGGCTCGATCAATCAGGGGCTTTTCATCTAAGGCAAGAACATCCTTCAGCAGCCCTGAAACGAAATCCGTGGCGCGATGCATTTCCGCGGACTCTGGGATTGATACAAGTCTCAGATTATTGCGGCGAAAGAATCCCTCTAAACTCACACAGCTCTCCCTCACCTTTTTCAAATCCGCAGCTAGGCGTTTAACTTCAGTCTCCAGGGATGTAGTTAAATCGGAGACATTAGTAGCGGAGGCCTCCAGTGCTGCAATCGTTGTAGTGTGTGATGCAGTTGTTGTTTTGAGTAATGTAATTGCCGGCACAGTCTCGTTCCGCAGGATGGTTAAATCTGCTTTTAAAGTATCAGAAACCTCCTGTATTCTGGCCTCAATCGTAGCAACCACCTGTGTTTTCATTTCAACTATCTCAGAGCGTAGTAGTTTGATGGCTTGGAGAATGTTCATTTCAGCGCCGCCAGGCCAAGCCGCGCCCCCGGGTAAAGTGTGCGTCCCCGGGCCCTCAGACTCAGGAGAGGGCGGTGATGAGAGCGGGTCTTGTAGGCCGGGTTTTCTCAAAGTCATGCTCTTGGCCTTATGTTTGGTCGACATGCTGACATTCGGAAGCAAAGTAGTCTTGGTTTTTACGGAAAGGGATCACCAAATTAATATTTGAAAATAAATACGGTTCTGCTGCAGAATTCACATAAACTTTAAGAATACCACGGGAGCAAACGGAGAACACGTCAGTCACACATGGCGTCCCCTACCATCCCCCCCTGCAGACTATTTTTGAACAAACCGTTATCAGAAGCAGAAAATTATTTCAGACAGACGCTATATGGTCATTCCTCCCTTCAGACAGACGCTATAGGGTCATTCCTCTCTTCAGACAGACGCTATAGGGTCCCTCCTCCCTTCAGACAGACGCTATAGGGTCCCTCTTCCCTTCAGACAGACGCTATAGGGTCCTTCCTCCCCTCAGACAGACGCTATAGGGTCATTCCTCCCCTCAGACAGAGGCTATAGGGTCATTCCTCCCCTCAGACAGACGCTATAGGGTCATTCCTCTCCTTAGACAGACGCTATCGGGTCCTTCCTTCCCTCAGACAGATGCTATAGGGCCCTTCCTCCCCTCAGGCAGACACTATAGGGTCCTTCCTCCCCTCAGACAGACGCTATAGTGTCCTTCCTCCCCTCAGACAGACGCTATAGGGTCATTCCTCCCCTCAGACAGACGCTATAGTGTCCTTCCTCCCTTCAGACAGACGCTATAGTGTCCTTCCTCCCTTCAGACAGACACTATAGGGTCCTTCCTCCCCTCAGACAGACGCTATAGGGTCCTTCCTCCCCTCAGACAGATAAATACAGTATGGGGATGAGGTAGCTCAGGCTGACGCTATAGGGTCCCACATCCCCCCAGGCAGACGCTATAGGGTCCCTCTTCCCCTCAGACAGACGCTGTAGGGTCCTTCCTCCCCTCAGACAGACACTGTAGGGTCCTTCCTCCCCTCAGACAGACGCTGTAGGGTCCTTCCTCCCCTCAGACAGACACTGTAGGGTCCTTCCTCCCCTCAGACAGACGCTATAGGGTCCCTCCTCCCCTCAGACAGACGCTATAGGGTCCCTCCTCCCCTCAGACAGATGCTATAGGGTCCCTCCTCCCCTCAGGCAGATGCTATAGGGTCCCTCCACCCCTCAGGCAGATGCTATAGGGTCCCTCCTCCCCTCAGACAGATGCTATAGGGTCCCTCCTCCCCTCAGACAGACGCTGTAGGGTCCTTCCTCCCCTCAGACAGACGCTGTAGGGTCCCTCCTCCCCTCAGACAGACGCTATAGGGTCCCTCCTCCCCTCAGACAGACGCTATAGGGTCCCTCCTCCCCTCAGACAGTCCCCACATGTAAGTTGAACAGGTATAAGCACTCCTTCATTCCCATGTCCATCAAATACCTAAACAGCAATCAGTAAAGCTGAGCTGTGTTAGTACGCCTCTGACAGAATAAGGGAATATGCAAAGTTTTATGTATGTGGCTAAATGAGAAGGGTATGATGATAAGGGTAACATGCAATGCATGTATTATGAATGTGTAATGTACAGTTTCTATATTGTATACAGCAGTACTGTGTGTTCAAGACAATTTCCCCATTGGGACATTAAAGTTCATCCTATACTATCCTATCACAGACATCACGAAATGGTCTACGTCCCAAATGGCATTCTATTCCCTTTATAGTGTAACACTATGTCCAGGGACCATAGGGGCTCTGGTCAAAAGTAGTGAACTATACTGGGAATAGGGTGCCATTTGGGGCGCACACATTTAATTTGTTGCTCTAACTCCTCCTGACTCCTGCTGCCACACTTTGCCTTTCTATCACTGTTCCATCTCCAGCCTTGTTTACCTCTCTGTGTGTCTGAGACTTAATTGATATACTTTAATATCTTCTGCTCTTTGCTCCCTGCTCTGTATGACTTTCCGAGACCTCTATAAGTGGCTGTTGTTGTCAGCGTGGGAAATGGAGATAATGTCCATTATGGATTTATCGTCATGATCATCTTACCTTACGTCAGCACAGTTGTTTTTCTGTTTCCAAGAAACAGCTAATTAATGGCATAGTCTGTTTTTAGATGGCAGGCATGTCCATTTGAGTTAGCATGGCTTTTATAGATTTTTTTTCAATACATGTTAATTGAGATTAAAACATGCATGAATGGCATTGGGTTTTGATGTGTGTAATATGTTCTATGTTAACAAGTAGCCTAGATGGGGATGCGAAACTAAACACACTTGATTAATGATTGTGTGATGTGAGAGGATATTATGATTGCTATTGTGAGCGTGGTAGAGTGCTTCTCTAATCACACACATACAGTTCCCTACATATTTATTTGGACTATTAATTTAGTTCTATACTCCACCAATTTGGATTTCAGATTAAATGTGGTATGTGAGTCGACATTAGAGAACATCATGTTTTGTTTGACGGTATTTTCATACATATCTGTTTTACCATTTAGAAATGAATGCACACTATGTGTCTACTCCCCCCATTTGAATGTGTCTAAAGTATTTGGACACATTAACTACTATTCTATTACATTTCGTTAAAAGTTTAGAATTAGGTTCCATATTCCTAGCACACAATGACTACATCAAGCTTGTGACTCTACAAACTTGTTGGATGCATTTGTAGTTTGTTTTGTTGTGTTTCGCATTATGTTGTGCCCAATAGAAATTAATGTAAATGAATTGTGTCATTTTGGAATCATTTTTATTGTAAATAAGAACATAATATGTTTTTGATCACTTCTACATTCATGTGGATGCTACTATGATTATGGATAATCCTGAATGAATTGTGGATAATGATGAATGAGAAAGTTACAGATGTACAAAGATGATGCTTGCCGTGTCTGAATCCTGGCTTAGGAAGGCCACCAAAGATTCTGAGATTTCCATACCAAACTATCTCAAAGGATCTCAGCGATCACTGCCTCGTTGCCTGTATCCGCTACGGGTCCGCAGTCAAACGACCACCCTCATCACTGTCAAACGCTCCCTAAAACACTTCTGCGTGCAGGCCTTTCTAATTGACCTGGCCCGGGTATCCTGGAAGGATATTGACCTCCTCCCGTCAGTTGAGGATGCCTGGTCATTCTTTAAAAGTAACTTCCTCACCATCTTAGAATAGCATGCTCCGTTCAAAAAATGCAGAACTAAGAACAGATATAGCCCTTGGTTCACTCCAGACCTGACTGCCCTCGACCAGCACAAAAACATCCTGTGGCGGACTGCAATAGCATCGAATAGTCCCCGCGATATGCAACTGTTCAGGGAAGTCAGGAACCAATACACGCAGTCAGTCAGGAAAGCAAAGGCCAGCTTTTTAAAGCAGAAATTTGCATCCTGTAGCTCTAACTACAAAAAGTTCTGGGACACTGTGAAGTCCATGGAGAACAAGAGCACCTCCTCCCAGCTGCCCTAGGTAACACGGTCACCACCGATAAATCCATGATAATCGAAAACTTCAACAAGCATTTTTCAACGGCTGGCCACGCCTTCCTCCTGGCTACTCCAACCTCGGCCAACAGCCTCCCCCCCGCCCCCGCATCTACTCGCCCAAGCCTCCCCAGCTTCTCCTTTACCCAAATCCAGATAGCAGATGTTCTGAAAGAGCTGCAAACCTGGACCCGTACAAATCAGCTGGGCTTGACAATCTGGACCCTCTATTTCTGAAACTATCCGCCGCCATTGTTGCAACCCCTATTACCAGCCTGTTCAACCTCTCTTTCATATCGTCTGAGATCCCCAAGGATTGGAAAGCTGCCGCAGTCATCCCCCTCTTCATAGGGGGAGACACCCTGGACCCAAACTGTTACAGACCTATATCCATCCTGCCCTGCCTATCTAAGGTCTTCGAAAGCCAAGTCAACTTCTCCGCTGTGCAATCTGGTTTCCGAGCCGGTCACGGGTGCACCTCAGCCACGCTCAAGGTACTAAACGATATCATAACCGCCATCGATAAAAGACAGTACTGTGCAGCCGTCTTCATCAACCTGGCCAAGGCTTTCGACTCTGTCAATCACCATATTCTTATGGGCAGACTCAGTAGCCTCGGTTTTCCTAATTACTGCCTTGCCTGGTTCACCAACTACTTTGCAGACAGAGTTCAGTGTGTCAAATCAGAGGGCATGTTGTCCGGTCCTCTGGCAGTCTCTATGGGGGTGCCACAGAGTTAATTTCTCGGGACGACTCTTTTCTCTGTATATATCAATGATGTTGCTCTTGCTGCGGGCGATTCCCTGATCCACCTCTACGCAGACGACACCATTCTGTATACTTCTGGCCCTTCCTTGGACACTGTGCTATCTAACCTCCAAACGAGCTTCAATGCCATACAACACTCCTTCCGTGGCCTCCAACTGCTCTTAAACGCTAGTAAAACCAAATGCATGCTTTTCAACCGTTCGCGGCCTGCACCCGCACGCCCGACAAGCATCACCACCCTGGATGGTTCTGACCTAGAATATGTGGACATCTATAAGTACCTAGGTGTCTGGCTAGACTGTAAACTCTCCTTCCAGACTCATATCAAACATCTCCAATCCAAAATCAAATCTAGAGTCGGCTTTCTATTCTGCAACAAAGCCTCCTTCACTCACGCCGCCAAACTTACCCTAGTAAAACTGACTATCCTACCGATCCTCGACTTCAGCGATGTCATCTACAAAATAGCTTCCAATACTCTACTCAGCAAACTGGATGCAGTTTTTCACAGTGCCATCCGTTTTGTCACTAAAGCACCTTATACCACCCACCACTGCGACCTGTATGCTCTAGTCGGCTGGCCCTCGCTACATATTCGTCGCCAGACCCACTGGCTCCAGGTCATCTACAAGTCCATGCTAGGTAAAGCTCCACCTTATCTCAGTTCACTGGTCACGATGGCAACACCCACCCGTAGCACGCGCTCCAGCAGGTGTATCTCACTGATCATCCCTAAAGCCAACACCTCATTTGGCCGCCTTTCCTTCCAGTTCTCTGCTGCCTGTGACTGGAACGAATTGCAAAAATAGCTGAAGTTTGAGACCTTTATCTCCCTCACCAACTTTAAACATCTGCTATCTGAGCAGCTAACCGATCGCTGCTGCTGTACATAGTCCATCGGTAAATAGCCCACCCAATTTACCTACCTCATCCCCATACTGTTTTTATTTATTTACTTTTCTGCTCTTTTGCACACCAGTATCTCTACCTGCACATGACCATCTGATCATTTATCACTCCGGTGTTAATCTGCAAAATTTTTATTATTCGCCTTAACTCCTCATGCCTTTTGCACACAATGTATATAGACTCTTTTTTTATTTTTTCTACTGTGTTATTGACTTGTTTATTGTTTACTCCATGTGTAACTCTGTGTTGTTGTCTGTTCACACTGCTATGCTTTATCTTGGCCAGGTCGCAGTTGTAAATGAGAACTTGTTCTCAACTAGCCTACCTGGTTAAATAAAGGTGAAATAAAATAAAAATAAATAAAAATGCCTACAAAACATGCTAACCTCTCACCATTACCAATAACTGGGAGGGACTTTTCACTCATCATCATTCACGATTCATTAATGATTATCTGAAACACAGCCAAAACAAACTGCAAATGAATCTAACAAGTTTGTAGAGTCACAAACTTGATGTTGCCATTGCGTGTTTGGAATATAGTACCAAATAGTGAACGTGACTACATTTAATACACTATAAGTGAACATTTAACACACTATGAGTAAAAAATACTTATGATACTTTCAAATGGGGGAACTAAATACTTGTGAAGTGCTTTCATTTCTAAACATTAAAATATGAAAATACCTTCAAAAAAGGTGACATTCTGTACTGTCGCCTCATATAAAACTTTTGATCTCAAATTCAGCCAAATTAAACGTTTTACCTTAACTGTCCTAATAAATATGCAGGGGAGTGTATTTTGTCCTTATGTCCATTGTTTAAGGAGAAAAATATATAGTAATTGTATGGAATTTCTACACAACACTAGTTTCATAGAACAGAAAGTGGTATTTTAAATGCATTTATCACAATTTTTGTGAATTGTATTGGAGCATTTCCATGTAAAAGGACCCTTGAGCACTAACATGTGAAGTTCATAGGAGCACATCAGATTTCTTGTCAAATGAAAGGTAAGAGTTTATATTTTCTAGAGAAATGAAGGCATACAGTATAGACATTTTCAACCATTTTCCATCCTAAAAATGTGGAATAAGCAGGCTTTTGTTTCTGGTCAAACAGACGGAAAAGGGGTCTAAGAAAACATCTAGCAGAAAAAGTCTTAAAAGGTATTAGATATGATTTAAGGGTAAATTATATCAATCCACATCTCTCCTGATTGACCTTTGATACCTTTAGAAACATGGAATACAAATTCACTCCAGGGTTGTTGAACCTCAGCTAACGGGTCAAGTCAACGTGCTCGGCTCCGCTTGATTATGCAATCCTAGTGAGCAACGTAAAAGGTTTCAACGACTGGAAGCCAGATAGTGTTGGTGACACCCTGAGTTCCCCCTATCCTGTCAGTGGATGTAACCCTTTGTGACTCTGGGACACCTGCAAGACACTCAGCATGCCCCCCTCTGCACATTAAAGAGGTGAAAGCAAAACGGCACGGAGGCAGAGGCTGCGCGTCCCAAATGGCACCCTATTCCCTCTATAATGCACTACTTTTGACAAGGACCCATTAGGCTCTGGTCAAAAGTAGTGCACTATGTAGTGAAAAGGGTGCTATTTAAGACACAGACATAGTTTAGTGACTGAGAATATCAGGCAGTAAACGTCGCTAAAAGCCCTTTAAAAGCTGCCACCAATTTACCCGTTGTATGGTGAAATTCTAATACAACACGTTGAATCTTCACGCAGAGTCTCCTCCTGTGACTATAATAACTACTATTAAAGGAAGCATGACCAAGCTTTTAAAGTTTAATCATATGTTTTGTTGTTGTTGTTTTTTTTCCCTGGCTCTGACTTTCATAAAATGTTCCTCTGTGGGGAATTAAGTTGTCTACACAGCTACAGGCTGCTTAGGCTTACAGTAGCTAAAATATGGTAACACTTTACTTGACGTCCAACATTATAACACATTATGACACGATCATAACCATGTCATATGTCATAACAGGTGACATAACTTGTGATAACACTGGTATTGTGATTACCATCATAACCATATAAGGCAGATAGGCCTATCAGGTACATGCCTTAATACAAAAGACAATATCAGCATGTAAAGTACAATATATTTACAAAAGTATGTGGACACCCCTTCAAATTAGTGGATTCAGTTATTTCAGCCACAACCGTCGCTGACAGGTGTATAAAATCCAGCACATAGCCATGCAATCTCCATAGACAAACACTGACAGTAGAATGTCCTTCCTGAAGAGCTCAGTGACTTTCAACATGGCACCGTCATAGGATGTCACCTTTCCAACAAGCCACTTCATAAAATTTCTGCCATGCTAGAGCTGCCCAGGTCAACTGTAAGTGCTGTTTTTGAGCATGGAGCAACAACGGCTCAGCCGCGAGATGTTAGACCACACAAGCTCACAGAATGGGATCGCCGAGTGCTGAAGCACGTAGTGTGTAAAAATCGTCTGTCCTCGGTTGCAACACTCACTACCGAGTTCCAAACTGTCTCTTGAAGCAACGTCATCACAATAACTGTTCGTCTAGAGCCTCATGAAATGTTTTTGCATGGCCAAGCAGCCACACACAAGCCTAAGATCACCATGTGCAATGCCAAGCGTTGGCTGGAGTGGCGTAAAGCTCACCGCCATTGGACCTCTGTGCACAAAGCGAGGTCCATACAGAAAAGGTTTGTTGAGATCGGTGTGGAAGAACTTGACTGGCAGGCACAGAGCCCTGACCTCAACCCCATCGAACACCTTTGCGATGAATTGGAATGCTGAGTGTCAGCAAGGCCTAATCGCCTAACATCAGTGCCCAACCTCACTAATGCTCTTGTGGCTGATTGGAAGCAAGTCCAGCAGCAATGTTCCAACATCTAGTGGAAAGCCTTCCCAGAAGTGTGGAGGCTGTTATAGCAGCATAGGGGTGACCAACTCCATATTAATCCCCATGATTTTGGAATGAGATGTTCGACAAGCAGGTGTCCACATACATTTGGTCACATAGTGTATACTGTATAGCCACCCTTCCCCCTTCAGTCTATCGCACCAGAAGATGTTTAATCAGCAATTTCAATGTCCTTATCCATGATACAACTCTTGAGCACAGGAGGTTGGTGGCACCTTAATTGGGGAGGACGGGCTTGTGGTAATGTCTGGAGCGTAATTGGTGGAATGGTATCAGATACATAAAACACATGGTTTCCATGTTTGATGCCATTCCATTCGCTCCTTTCCAGCCATTATTATGAGCCGTCCTCCCCTCAGCCCAAGATATGATTTGAAAACCAAGGGGGTCACCGTTTTGTTCAATTCACAATAGAACTAATAGCACTTGTCGAGTTCATCACTAGCTGCCGGGTTAATCACAAGCTGCCGGATTGGCAGAGGTATCCAGGGGAGTTAGAAGAACATAAATGAGGGTACTTACATTAGCCACACTTGTACGGGACATAACATGCTTTCCGTGTCCTCTGTTTCTAATTATAATAGGCAGGACTGGAGCGCTGACAGACCCGGACCATCAGTCTCTAAAACAGTTTGCAATGTTGCTGGAAATATTCCTGGAATCCCTGCGGTTAAGGTGAATCGCGTCTCTTTAAAAAGCGTTGGTTGTTCCCATAGCAAATTAAAATTGTCATAAAAGGAAACATTCTTGTTATTGCAAAGTTCCTTGAGGTATTCATTTTAGGGCAGCGATACAGCTGAAACGTTTCAAACTCCTTCGAGAGCACGGGAGGGGGCCAGAGATCATTCTTATCTTCCCTGTGCTAATGAGGGTGTTTAAAAGAGCATAATAATTGTTGACTGCTGAAAGTTGTTTGTCATAGAGTCGCTATAACAAGCTTCAGACCTCATACACTTTCCCTACTAATGGGTCACTGCGGTGAAGAGAGTACAGGAATTATAGGAATGTCAGTGTCCTAGTCCTGGGCGCTCCACTTGTCTCCAAGTGACTTCTTTGTGGCATGAGTGTTTCATACACAGCAGTATACCGGAGCAAACAGGTAACCATTAAGCTCTTAATTGACACAAGAGAGAGCTGTGCTCCTTGCTGCCAAAGAGTAGATCCCTTCCTCTTTTTCTTTCTCTCTCTTTCATCTCTTATCAATGCAATAATGGGAGGTCGGTACCTCAGCCCCCACTTTCCAGGTAGAGCAATTGGCACAGAACCCATCAAAACAGACTTGACATCGAGAGAGGTGAACCTTGCATGTGTGCTGTGTTGATGCGGGTGCTGCTTGCCAATGATGACAAGCAGAATGTGATGGCATTTGCATTTCGCTTTGATGTTGTGAAAACATATTTTCTCTCATTTTTTTTTACACATATATTTAGCTTTTTTATCTCTGCCCCTACCGATGAAGGCTTTTGCCATAATGCTTGAAGAAACAGATACTTTTTTGAACAAAAGAGAATTTTGGTAAAAAGGCCTGGTTCTGCTTGTGCCCCCTAACCAGAGGTATTCCATGTCATGACGTTGGCCTGTTGGGGGAGGTTTATGACCCTCCTAAATACCTTTCCCCTTTTCTCTCTCTCTACTTTATAGAGATGACTCTTGTAAAGCCTTTGTAACATAGAGAGTCTGGTAACATCAAAAGGTGGGAAACGGAACCATATTTTGGTAATCCAACCAGTTGAAAATATGCATTGGTACTTAATGAATATGATCTCAGATCAGTTGTTGTCTGAGACATTACTACTTACTACTACAGGATGACATAAACTGTATCTTGGAAAGTCGACACATTCTAGTTATCAGATTCACATGGAATTGTTGTGCAGTTTAAATGTTTAAATATGAAACTATTTGTGAAAATATTAAATGTAATTTTAGCTTCTTAAATGAGAGAACGGTTTGTCATAGAGAAACTCTGCTCACTCAGAGGCCCCGCCTAAGTGAACAGACATTGTTTGTAAACTATGAAACACGCCCTTCTTTCACCACTATATATACCGGTTGACAAAAATTCAACTTTCTGTTCCAAGTACGAGAGGACGGCGGTCCCCACGTTAAAAGGACAAGATCACCAACAGAACTAAGCTAACCTCAGCGTGAGCTCTGGTTGAACGACAAGAACCTAACGAAATTAGCATCGAATTTCAACGTGAAGATGATGAGGACAAGAGATCCATGCTGGACAACCCGGCCTTCTATCTACAACCAATCTACTGAAGCGCAGTTCAGAGTAAATAACTATTGCATTTTCCTTTTTCAAATGGGCGGTTATTTAGAATGCATTAGATGCTGTATTGATGATAGCATAGCTGCCTACGGCACAAAATATTTTTGTTCCTCAGTCTTCCTGCTCTTTCATTCAAATCCCAAACCCCTTTCTTTGTGTAACCAGCCGTCATATCTGTTCCGTCCGCCAGGAACGTTTTCCTTTATTAAATCATTTGTAATTAATGTATGATCCATTCCGTGTAGATGTAATTCTGTGTGATTATTTAGGTATTTAGTAAATAAATTAAAACAAATTTTGTATTGCTGATTCAACTTGTTAGCCAGGGTTCGTGAATATTACCAAGAATATACAACTTTCAGATGAGACTGAATAAGGTGAGGATTAAATATTGACTGCTACTGTTGTAAAAGATTACTGGGTCTTTAAGAGTTTATTCGGAAGATAACAGCTCTATAAACATTATTTCGTGGTGCCCCGACGTTCTAGTTAATTACATTTACCTGATTAGCTTAATCAGGTGATATTAATTACAGAGAAATTATTTTATAGAATAGCATGTCATATCACTTAATCAAGCATAGCCAAAGACACGACATCACGGTTCCCATTTTTAGACATGAATGTAGTCTATTGGTTAGACCATAGAGAGATGTAATTTTCCAAAAGCCAAGGCTGTTTGGCTTTTTAGCTTAGCCTTTGAATCAATTCCATGCAATCGATTCCAAGCGAAACTTCTACTGTTATAGAGAACATTGATTCCATCCATTGTTCCTCTAGTCACACCGTTTTGGCTGGGACATTACTATTGTTCATTTCACCACAACTCCTCATGATTTTAGAGGTGCTGGTTCAATTACACTCACAGTTGGAGGGCCAGTGGCGCCAACCACTGTAATTGCGCATGGTGAACCACTCTAATAGCCTATTTTTCAGGATTTGTGGAATATTTTGCTGCATATGTTCAAAATGTGGCTTTTGTGGACGTGGCATACCTATCGTCAGTGTGAACTTAAACACTTTGTGAAAACGTCCTTGAAATCTGCTTACTCCAGTTTGTCCTTGTTGAATACACTTTTGTTTTCCATTTACTAAGTCCCTGTTATTTTCAATTTTTTTACAGTCAGGCGATATGGCCTCAACATGACTTTACCTGTAAGTGCCCATAAACTAACTACCATTATTGATCCATTGGGCTTCTCTTGGCACCCTGTTAAATTGAGGGCCATATTTTTACAGGAATAGCTTTTGGTTTGCTTAAAGCAGGGGGTTCAATTTGGCCCTTGGGTGGTTTGAGTTAAAAAAAAATATAAAAAATAAAAACAACTCAAAATACTTTAAAAATATAAAAATATACAAAAAATATCAGTGCAGCACTCTGGACCTCGTTGGAGACCGAATGTGTGAAAATGAGTTTGACACCCCTGAATGGACGTGCTCATACACATATACACTTACTAACATGATTAAACCATTTTGGCTTGTTTAGGAACTGTACAATTGAGAACCATATCTATTTTGATGCATATAGGAATCAACCTTGGCTCGACTAAAATGACTTCCAGGAAATAGAATAGAATAGCCTTGTCTGTACAAACACAGTAATAGAGGTTTGATTTGATGAGACCCTCGTCTGAAAGAACGATACAGTAAATACACAATACAGACCTGAGGGAGAAAAAAAGAGCTGTCTACAATACACAGTGAATTTACCAATCTCTCTGTACGAGTGACAGTAATGTAAGTAACTTTAAAAGACAGAAAGAATCGAGAACAGGGAGCAGTGAAATAACATTTATCACAAGTAAACAGAGAAGAGAACAACAAATATCACTGAGACATGACTGTAATCACGTAAGCCAACAACAAGCCAGACTCTGAGAGAAATTTGCTTTTTTTAAAGGTATTTTTCTAGACTGGATAGAACTCAGCTTGACAAGGGGGAAAACAAAATACTGTTGGCATCCAAACATCTGTTAGTCAGTCAAATGTAATTTTGGATTTAAAAAAATCATGCTTTGCACAAACAGACACATGATGCAGTCAGTTCCTCTAGCCCTTAGTACTGACTTTAGCCCTCACCTCCCCTAAAGGATGGAATGTCTGATTGTCAACAACTGGGGAGTGTTTGGCAGAAAACATGGATCCTTGGCCCAAAATCACATGGATAAAGCAATGAACATTTGTATTTTTTGCTTGAAAATGTCACCATTGGCTACAAAAAGTCAGTCCATGATTTTGTACAAAGATGAGACATGTGTTTTCTTGTTTGTTGTCTTGTTTGTTGTTTCTGTGTGTTTGAGTCTGTAGCCTGCATATAGATCCACTGTATGTATCCATAAAGGCCTACTGTATGTATCCATATAGGCCTACTGTATGTATCTATAGAGGCCTACTGTATGTATCTATAGAGGCCTACTGTATGTATCTACAGAGGCCTACTGTATTTATCCATATAGGCCTACTGTATGTATCTATAGAGGCCTACTGTATGTATCTATATAGGCGCACTGTATGTATCCATATAGGCCTACTGTATGTATCAATATAGGCCAATTATATGTATCTATATAGGCATACTGTATGTATCCATATAGGCCTACTGTATTTATCCATATAGGCCTACTGTATGTATCTATAGAGGCCTACTGTATGTATACATAGAGGCCTACTGTATGTATCCATAGAGGCCTACTGTATGTATCCATATAGACGCACTGTATGTATCCATATAGGCCTACTGTATGTATCTATATAGGCCTATTGTATGTATCTATATAGGCATACTGTATGTATCCATAAAGGCCTACTGTATGTATATATATAGGCCTATTTTATGTATCCATAAAGGCCTACTGTATGCATCCATATAGGCCTACTGTATGTTTCCATATAGGCCTACTGAACAGTATGTATCCATACAGGCCTACTGTACAGTATGTGTCCATATAGGTCTATTGTTTATGTCCATAAAGGCCTACTGTATGCATCCATATAGGTCTACTGTACAGTATGTATCCATAAAGGCCTACTGTATGTATCCATATAGGCCTACTGTACAGTATATGTCCATATAAGCCTACTGTATATATCCATAAAGGCCTACTGTATGCATCCATATAGGTATACTGTACAGTATGTATCCATAAAGGCCTACTGTATGTATCCATATAGTCCTACTGTATGTCTCTATATACTGTAGGCCTACTGTATGTATCCATATAGGTCTACTGTATGTATCTATATACTGTAGGCCTAATGTATGTTTTTATACCTGTACAGTATGTGATAGTCAGCTGTTTGTTCGGCACACAATTGTTAATAACCCATCCACAACCACTCAACTATATGTGATAAAATGAAAATCTGAGGCCCACACCCGACCCAAACCTGCTAATATATAAATGTGCTGTAGGCTACAGTCAGAGATGGTAGAATTTTTTGGGGACAGGGGGTTAAGGTTTTTTCCCCCCTGATTTAGATATGTTTCTGCTTATATTTTCTGACATTTTGGTAGGCTATTTGTTAGCCAACTTGTCCATAGTTCGATACATGCAACTTCTCTCGTCATTAATATGTTACCCTTGAATATTAAATAAACCCTTGCTCACCAAAATAATGTCATAAATCGATAAAATGAATGCTTCAATCTAGTTGACATCGGTAAAGTTCTCAGCGTCAGAGCAGACATTTAGAGAGCGGGGAGAAAATACAATAAACAAAAAAAAGCTGGAAAGATTTCTGTGCAACATTTTCCAATGACATCAGTTTGACCAGTTGTAAGGAAATAGAAAGCTATGAAAATGACCCAACATGTTTCTGATAAGATTTCAGTTCGGCTTGGATGCATTTTTTATGTGGTTAAAATACTATCAGCTTTTAGGACGCTGATAAATTTAGCACCTCTACAGATGGTATCTAACTGAATATTTGCATTCTCTCACAAACTGGTCTCAGAGCATTTCATATTACTCTGTATGTAGACGCTCGCGTTATACGCTAACCCATTCAATCCGACCCTTCATCCACACAATAATTAAGGACCCTAAACCCACCCGCCTTGCGGATATAACCGTGGGGACTGCGGGTTATGAGTCAACCTGCACAGCACTAATACATTTGTATCTCTATGAATGTACATGCGGTTCCAAGTCTAGGGCCAGGAGTCTTTGGTCCCTGTTCCAAAGGCCTGGTGTTTTTCCCAGCCAAGATATATATTATAAAGATTCAGGAAATCCTCCCGTATCTCCCCTTGTCTACAGCGTCTCCTCATCATCATCTGCGGTCATGCTACTGTTGAGTACAGGCAGCGTCTCCTTCAGAGAGATGTCATCCACCTGCTTGGCACTGTCCTCCTCTGGTTCCTCAGGGATGGAGGGGTGGAGGCTGTCTGGGTCTGAGTTACTAATGACGTAGCCAGGCAGGGTGGCATGGGTGCTGAGTGTAGGGGGTCCGTTGCTCCGGTAGACCTGGCTGGAGAAGAGGGTGGTGGATCGGGTGGCAGGGCCAATCCCGGCCAGCTGGGACTGGCTGATGGTGCTGTTGTTGAGCACTGTGAGCACCGAGCCGTAGCGGTACCTGCCACACACCACCGGACCTTTCCAGTCAAACGCCAGGTTCCAACGAGTCCACGTCTTTTTGATCTCTGCCTGGACCTTTGGGGGAGATGAGGAGAGGGTGAGGGGGAGAAAGAGGGTGTAGGTGGGGTGGTTGGGGAGGAAGATGGGAAGAAATAGAGAGGAAAAGGGTTGGGGGGAATCTTAGCCCTTGTTTCTCATATGTCGAAAGAACAGAGATCTAAGGAGCCGCTCTAGGGATGTTCTCAACCTAGAGATGTCTTATGTTGAAGTTACACAACTTATACAGAGTGTAAAATCATCCGCACTCACCTCTCCATTGCAGTAGCAGTAGATGATGGATACAAAGAACCCCTGGAAGAGACAGAAGAGTGTGAGGTGAGAACCAATGTCATAAAGAAGATCAGTTTATTTCTGGGTTGCAGGGGCTTTGCAATTCAATGTTCATATTGTAAATCAATGGAAAGTGTGTAGCATTGGGGCTGCAGGTAACCTAGTAGTTAAGAACAGAATAGGTGAACAAATCTGTTGGTGTGCCTTGGATGAGAGCATCTGCTGTAAATCGCAAAGCCTTTGTCAATCTGGTGACATGTACAGAAAGTATTCACACTCCTTGACTTTTTCTACATTTTGTTGTGTTACAGCTTGCATTTTAAATGGATTCACAGTTTTACTGCAGTGGGCTAAATCAGGGTCACACAGAGTGATTCTTGGTAGTCTTAAACAAATCTACTTTGAAACAAAAGTATATACCTCACACACATACTGTATTTATGGGCTTAATAAAAAAAGTAAGATATAAAGTAAGATATCATTTTGAGTTTGCATCCCAATATATTACACTTTATATACATCACAGAAGACTGAAATATAACTATAACTATATAATATAATATAACTGTTTGTCTGATTTAAAAAATGTCTTTAGTAATTATGAAATGATGAAAAATATTAAGAACATTACACCCATGACGCCAAAGACGGCGCTTTTGGTCATCGACTGCAGGAAAGAGGAAGATGTAGATTTTGTCACAATAACCCATAATGTCAAAGTGGAATTATGCTATAAGACATTTTTACAAATTAATAAAAAATGAAAAGCTAAAATGTCTTGAGTCAATAAGTACTCAACCCGTTTGTTATTACAAACCTAAATAACTCCAGGAGTAGAAAAATGCTTAATAAGTCAGATAATGAGTTGCATGGACTACTGTAACTCTGTGTGTGTAACGTTCGTCGTTGGGAGAAAGAGAGGAGGACCAATGCGCAGCGTGGTAAGTGTTCATAGCTTTTAATGACGTACTAGAACACTGAACAAAACAATAAATAACAAATGAACAGTCCCGTAAGGTGAAAGACAAAAACTCTAAACAGGAAATAAGCACCCACAACTCAAAAGTGAAACCAGGCTAACTAAGTATGGTTCTCAATCAGGGACAACGATTGACAGCTGCCTCTAATTGAGAACCATACCAGGCCAAACACAGAAATCCCAAATCACAGAATAAAGAACACAGACAACCCACCCAACTCACGCCCTGACCATACTAAAACAAAGACATAACAAAAGAACTAAGGTCAGAACGTGACAGTACCCCCCCCCCCCCCTCCCCAAAGGTGCGGACTCCTGCTGCAAAACCTGAACCTATAGGGGAGGGTCTGGGTGGGTGTCTGTCCGTGGTGGTGGCTCTGGCGTGGGACGTGGATCCCACTCCACCATAGTCTTTCTCCGCCTCTTTAACCGCCTCGTGGCCTCTTTAGAGCGGCGACCCTCGCCGCCGACCTCGGACTGGGGACCCTAGCCACGGGTCCCGAATAGACGGGAGATTCCGGCAGCACCGGACGGACGGGAGATTCCGGCAGCACCGGACAGGCGGGAGACTCCGGCAGCTCCGGAGTGAAGGGCGATTCCGGCAGCGCCGGAGTAACGGACGACTCTGGCAGCTCAGGACAGACGGGCGACTCTGGCAGCTCAGGACAGACGGGCGACTCTGGCAGCTCAGGACAGACGGGCGACTCTGGCAGCTCAGGACAGACGGGCGACTCTGGCAGCTCAGGACAGACGGGCGACTCTGGCAGCTCAGGACAGACGGGAGACTCTGGCAGCTCAGGACAGACGGGAGACTCTGGCAGCTCAGGACAGACGGGAGACTCTGGCAGCTCAGGACAGACGGGAGACTCTGGCAGCTCAGGACAGACGGGAGACTCTGGCAGCCCTGGACAGGCGGGAGCACCTGTAGGGAGGAGACGGAGAGACAGCCTGGTGTGGGGGGCTGCCACCGGAGGGCTGGTGCGTGGAGGTGGCACTGGATAGACCGGACCGTGAAGGCGCACTGGAGGTCTCGAGCACCGAGCCTGCCCAACCCTACCTGGCTGAATGATCCCCGTAGCCAGGCCAGTGCGGCAAGGTGGAATAGCCCGCACTGGGCTGTGCTGGCGAACCGGGGACACCATGCATAGGACTGGTGCCATGTACCCCGGCCCGAGGAGATGCACTGGAGACCAGATGCGCTGAGCCGGCTTCATGGCACCTGGCTCGATGCCCGCTCTAGCCCGGCCGATACGAGGCCCTGCAATGTACCGCACCGGGCTATGCCTGCGCACGGGGGACACCGTGCACCTCACGGCATAACACGGTGCCTGCCCGGGCCCTCTCTCTCCACGGTAAGCATGGGGAGTTGGCTCAGGTCTCCTACCTGACTCCTACCTGACATTTTTGGGGCTGCCTCTCAGGCTTCCAACCGCGCTGCCGTGCTACCTCCTCATACCACCGCCTCTCTGCTTTCGCTGCCTCCAGCTCTGCCTTGGGACGGTGATACTCTCCAGCCTGTGCGCATGGTCCCTTGCCGTCCAGAATCTCCTCCCATGTCCAGGAGTCCTGAGATCGCTGCTGCTGCCCGTTACCACGCTGCTTGGTCCTTTGGTGGTGGGTGATTCTGTAACGTTGGTCGTTGGGAGAAAGAGAGGAGGACCAATGCGCAGCGTGGTATGTGTTCATAGCTTTTAATGACGTACTATAACACTGAACAAAACAATAAATAACAAATGAACAGTCCTGTAAGGTGAAAGACAAAAACTCTAAACAGGAAATAAGCACCCACAACTCAAAAGTGAAACCAGGCTAACTAAGTATGGTTCTCAATCAGGGACAACGATTGACAGCTGCCTCTAATTGAGAACCATATCAGGCCAAACACAGAAATCCTAAATCATAGGAAAAAGAACATAGACAACCCACCCAACTCACGCCCTGACCATACTAAAACAAAGACATAACAAAATAACTAAGGTCAGAAGGTGACAGTGTGCAATAATGGTATTTAACATGATTTTTTAATGACTACCCAACGCATACAATTATCTGTAAGGTCCCTCAGTCGAGCACTGACTTTCAAGCACAGATTCAATGACAAAGTTTGAGGTTTTCTAATGCCTCGCAAAGGGCACCTACTGGTAGAATATAAAAAGCAGACATTGAATATTCCTTTGAGCATGGTGAAGATATTAATTAGTCTTTGGTTGGTGTATCAATACACCCAGTCACTACAAAGACACATACAAATATTCCAAAACATGCATCCTGTTTGCAGGAACTAAAGTAATATTGCAAAAATAATAAATAAATACATGTACTTTTTTATCCTGAATACAAAGCATTAAGTGTGGGGCAAATCCAACGCAACACATACAGTGCCTTTGGAAAGTATTCAGACCCATTTACTTTTTCCAAATGTTGTTACATTACAGCCTTATTGTAAAATGGATTTTTAAAATAATACATTTACAGCAATCTACACACATTACTCCATAATGACAAAGCGAAAACGTTTTTTCAGAAAGTTTAGCAAATTTCTAAAAACAGAAATACCTTATTTAAATAACTATTCTGACCGTTTGCTATGAGACTCGAAATTGAGCTCAGGTGCAACCTGTTTCCACTGATCATCCTTGAGATGTTTCTACAACTTGATTGGAGTCCACCTGTGGTAAATGGTAAATTCAATTGATTGGACATGATTTGGAAAGGCACACACCGGTCTATACAAGGTTTCAAAATTAACAGTTCATATCAGAGAAAAAAAACAAGCCTTGAGGTCGAAGGAATTGTCCGTAGAGTTCTGTGACAGGATTGTGTTGAGGCACAGACCTGGGGAAGGGCACCAAAACATTTCTGCAGCATTGACGGTCCCCAAGAACACAGTGGCCTCCATCATTCTTAAATGGAAGAAGTTTGGAACTACCAAGACCTTTCCAAGAGTTAGCCACCCGGTCAAACTGAGAAGGGCCTTGGTCAGTGAGGTGACCAAGAACCCAATGGTCACTCTGACAGAGCTCTAGAGTTCCTCTGTGGCGATGGGAGAACCTTCCAGACGGACAACCATCTATGCAGCACTCCACCAATCAGGCTTTTATGGGAGAGTGGCCAGACGGAAGCTACGCCTCAGTAAAAGGCACTTGACAGCCCGCCAAAAGGCACCTAAAAGCTCTCCTACAATGAGAAACAAGATTTTCTGGTCTGAATGCCAAGCGTCATGCCAAGCGTCTTTGGCCTAAATGCCAAGCGTCATGTCTGTAGGAAACCTGACACTATCCCTACGGTGAAGCATGGTGGTGGCAGCATCATGCAGTAGGGATGTTTTTCAGCGGCAGGAACTGGGAGCCTAGTCAGGATCGAGGGAAAGATGAACGGAGCAAAGTACAGAGAGATCCTAGATGAAAACCTGCTCAGGACTTCAGACTGGGGTGAAGGTTCACAATCCACCACAGCCAAGACAACACAGGAGAGGCTTCAGGACAAGTCTGTGAATGTCCTTGAGTGGTCCAGCCAGAGCCTGGACTTGAACCTGATCGAACATGTCTGGAGAGACTTGAAAATAGCTGTGCAGCAATGCTCCCCATCCAACCTGACAGAGTGAGAGGATCTGCAGAGAAGAATGGGAGAAACTCCCCAAATAGAGGTGTGCCAAGCTTGTAGCATCATACCCAAGAAGACGTGATGCTCTGATTGCTGCCAAAGGTGCTTCAACAAAGTACTGAGTAAAGGGTTTGACATTTCAGTTTTTATTTTTGATAAATTAACACACATTTCTAAAAACCTTTTTGCTTTGCCATTATGGGGTATTGTGTGTAGATTGAGGGTAACAATTAGTTAATACATTTTACGATATGACTGTAACGCAACAAAATGTTGAAAAAGTCAAGGGGTCTGAATACTTTCCGAAGGCACTGTAACTGAGTACCACTCTTCATACTTTAAAGCATGGTGCTGGCTGCATCATGTTATGGGTATGCTTGTCACAGGTTTGACTTAAAATATTCTTGAAAATCTATGGCAAGACCTGAAAATGGCTGTCTAGCAATGATGAAGAAGTAACTTGACAGAGCTTGAATAATTTTAAAAAGAACAAATGGGCAACTATCGTACAATCAATGATTGCTGTAATCACTGCCAAAGGTGATTTGAACATGTATTGACTCAGGCGGTTGAATACTTAACTAATCAAACTATATTAGTGTTCCATTTTTCATTAATCGATTTTCAAATTACAGAGTATTTTGTGTAGATTGTTGACAAAAAATGACAATTTAATCCATTTTAATCCCACTTTGTAACACAACAAAATGTGGAAAAGTCATGGGGAGAGAATAATTTTGAAAGGCACTGTATTCCAGGGGGGAAAAGTGCCCTTCTCCCCTTTATTCTCTCTCTATTCAACACAACACAGACTTCTGAAATGCCATAAGAATGCATGAGATGTTTTGATGATTCATATGTTTATTTCAACCTTTATTTCTCAAATCATCATTTATAGGAATCATCAATCATAAGAAAAGGTCTTGCATTGATCGGCATCCCTTCTGGTATATCTCACAGCCCATTATATCTGTCCGTCTCTCTTTCAAATCTAGCCCTTTTCTCCACTCTTGCTTTCTTTGTGTAAGCAGCAGCACCCTTTTGCTCTCGGTTAAGGTTGCAGATCTATTGCAGTGGTTGGCTTTGCTGTAGACAGAGCTGAGGCAGGCATGTGACTTGCCTAGTAAGCAGAGAGCACTAAACTTGCAAAGAACACATGGTGTAATTTACACTCCTTTATCTCATCACCACATTGAGCTGATAAATAGAGAAACGGAATGATGAGTAAAACTAAAATATTGTCACACTGTTAGTTCTCTGCTGCCAATGACTGGAACGAACTGCAAAAATCACTAAAGCTGGAGACTCTTACCTCCCTCACTAGCTTAAAGCACCAGCTGTCAGAGCAGCTCACAGATCTCTGCACCTGTACATAGCTCACCTGTAAATTAGCCCATCCAATCTACCTCATCCCCATACTGTATTTATTTATTTATCTTGCTCCTTTGCACCCCAGTATCTATACTTGCACATACATCTTCTGCACATTCTACCATTCCAGTGTTTAATTGCTATATTGTAATTACTTCTCCACCATGGCCTATTTATTGCCTTACCTCTCTTATCCTATCTCATTTGCACATGCTGTATATATAATTTTCTACTGTATTATTGATTGTATGTTTGTTATTTCCATGTGTAACTCTGTGTTGTTGTACGTGTCAAACTACTTTGCTTTATCTTGGCCAGGTCGCAGGTTGCAGTTGCAAATGAGAACTTGTTCTTATATTTCCCTCACTAACTTTAAACGTCAGCTATCTGAGCAGCTAACCGATCGCTGCAGCTGTACATAGTCCATCTGCAAATAACCCACCCAATCTACCTACCTCATCCTCATACTGTTTTTATTTACTTTCTGCTCTTTTGCACACCAGTATCTCTACTTGCACATCATCATCTGCTTATTTATCCCTCCAGTGTTAATCTGCTAAATTGTATTACTTCGCTACCATGACCTACATAAACCACAGGTTCATACTCAAACGTACAATATTAAATGGGCGGCAGGTAGCTTAGCGGTTAAGAGTGTTGGGCCAGTCCCTGATTCAAATCCCGAGCCGACTAGGTCAGAAATCTGTCATTGTGCCTTTGAGCAAGGCACGTAACCCTAATTTCTCATGTAAATCACTCTGGATGAGGGTGTCTGCTAAACGACTAATGTTTTAATGTACGAAGGTTTCCACACTTCATATTGTGCTGTATGAAGAATAATGCCTCAGGGTAATGCAGCTATGATGTATGTAGAAACCAGAATAATATTAATGCCCTTTGCTAACTGGAGACAAGGGAAGGGAAAGATATTACAAAACACATCACAAACAAACGTGGAAACAAAACCAAATGGGAGGAAAGCTCTTATCCTCTGGGCAATTCCATAGAAAGACAACCAGACAAATAAGACAGTTCTACATTGTGCGAGGAAAGCCACGCTTTGTAGTCAAATAAAGTGTTTTTCCTTTTGCCTGAAGAACTACTATTAAAGATATAACAAGGAGGCTAAGATGCGATGAGCAGCTTATGAGGATTAACCAGAGATTTCTAATAATGCAGCTACCAAGCTGTCAGATGTAGCATTGCTCGTTAAAACAACAGCTTGGTGTCTCTATAATGAGCTGCTTAAATCATTCAATTCAAAAGCATAAAAGTATGTTTTGAAGCTGAAATATTTCATTAGTAGAATGAGATGAAAATGCTTGGTGGTGAGCCACTACTAAGGCGTCCTACACACTATTACACTGTCTGGCACAGCTGTGATAAACTGACTGAAAACAGAAGGTCTGACAGAGTAAAGCTGATCCGAGTGGATTTACCAAGAAGGCATTGAATGTTCCTGAGTGGCCTAGTTGCAGGTTTGACTTAAATTGGCTTAAATCTATGGTAAGACTTGAAAATGGCTGTCTAGCAATGATCAACAAGTAACTTGACAGAGCATGAATCATTTTTTCAAGAATAATGGGCAAATATTGTACAACCCAGGTTTATAAAGTTCTTAGAGACTTACCCAGAAAGATTCCGAGCTGTAATCACTGTCAAAGGTGATTTTAACCTCTACGGGATGGGGTGTCCCTGTCCTGGGATGGTTGAGCTAACATGCACTAATGTGATTAGCATGACAGTTGTAAGTAACAGCAAACTTTCCAGGACATAGACATGTCTTATATGGGCAAAAAGCTTAAATTATTGTTAATCTAACTGCACTGTCCAATATACAGTAGCTATTACTGTGAAAAAAATACCATGCTATTGTTTGAGGAGAGTGCACAGTTATGTACTTGAAAATGTATCAATTGACCAATTGGGCACATTTGGGCAGACTTGATACAACATTTTGAACAGTAATACAATGGTTCATTGGATCAGTCTAGAACTTTGCACATACACTGCTGCCATCTAGTGGCCACAATCTAAATTGCTTCTAGACTCCTAAGTGATATAATGGCCTTTCCCTTGCATTTCAAAGATGAAATAGAAAATAGAAAATGAAAATGCATGTTTTTTCTTTCTATTACCTTTATCAGATGGTCAAATGGTATCAAGAATATGCATATCCTGAGTCCTGAGCTACAAGCAGTTAGATTTGGGTATGTCATTTTAGAACAAAATTGAAAAAAAGGGTCCGATCCTTCCACAAATCAGGGCTTTATGGTAGAGTGGCCAGGCGGAAGCCAATCCTCAGTAAAAGGCACATGAAAGCCCGCTTGGAGTTAGACAAAAGGCACCTAAAAACTCTCTGACAATGAAAAACAAGATTTTATGGCCCGCTTTTTCAGCAGCAGGAACTCTGAGACTAGTCAGGATCGAAGGAAAGATGAACAGAGCAAAGTAGAGAGAGAACATAGATGAAAACCTGCTCCAGAGTGCTCAGGACCTCAGACTGGGACGAAGGTTCACCTTCCAACAGGACATTACCCTAAGCACACAGCCAAGACAACAGAGAAGTGGCCTCGGAACAAGTCTCTGAATGCCCTTGAGTGGTCCAGCCAAAGCCTGGACTTGAACCCGATCGAACATCTCTGGAGAGACTTGAAAATAGCTGTGCAGCGATGCTCCCCATCCAACCTGACAGAGCTTGAGAGGATCTGCAGAGAAGAATGGGAGAAACTCCCCAAATAAAGATGTGCCAAGCTTATAGCATCATACCCAAGAAGACGTGATGCTCTGATTGCTGCCAAAGGTGCTTCAACAAAGTACTGAGTAAAGGGTTTGAATACTAATGTAAATGTGATATTTCTGTTTTTAATTTCTAAAAACCTGTTATTGCTTTGTCATTATGTGGTATTGTGTGTAGATTGATGTTGAGAAAAACTGATTTAATACATTTTACGATATGACTGTAACGAAACAAAACGTCGAAAAAGTCAAGGTGGTCTGAATACTTTCCGAAGGCACTGTAACTTTGTACCACTCTTCATACTTTCAAGCATGGTTGTGGCTGCATTATGTTATGGGTATGCTTGTCATTGGGACTAGAGATTTTTAGGATAAAAGGAGAAGGAGCTAAGCACAGGCAAAGTCCTAGAGGAAAACCTGGTTCAGTCTGCTTTCCAACAGACATTGGGAGACAAATCCTCCTTTCAGCAGGACAACAACTTTAACCACCAGGCCAAATATACACTTGAGTTACTTACCAAGACGGCATTGAAGGTTCTGAGTGACCTAGTTACAGTTTTGACTTAAATGGCTGTCTAGCAATGATCAACAAGTAACTTGACAGAACTTTAAGAATTTAAAAAGAACAAATGGGCAAATATTGTACAATCCAGGTTTACAAAGTTCTTAGAGACTTACCCAGAAAGATTAAGAGCTGTAATCACTGTCAAAGGTGATTTGAACATGTTTTAACTCAGGCGGTTGAATACTTAACTAATCAAACTATATTAGTGTTCCATTAATCGATATTCACATTAGAGTATTTTGTGTAGATTGTTGCCAAAAAATGACAATTTAATTCATTTTAATCCCACTTTGTAACACAACAAAATGTGGAAAAGTCATGGGGAGAGAATACTTTCAAAAGTCACTGTATTCCAGGGGGGGAAAGTGCCCTTCTCCCCTTTATTCTCTCTCTATTCAACATAACACAGACTTCTGAAATGCCATAAGAATGCATGAGATGTTTTGATAGGATTCAAATGCCATATGACAGACAGAGTGCAGCTGATCCAAGTGAACCTGATCTGTCACTAGCACTTGGTCCGGAGAAGGACCTTCCCTGTCTTTATTGGCCTCAGCTAGACTCGGCTAGACAGGCAGTAGCAGGAGGGAAGGGAATCTCCCCACCTGCCTGAGGACCCTGTCAAACCGCACCAGTCTGAGTGAACTCAACAGAGCGAATGATACGTAGCGAATGCTACACAGCAAAGTAGCTTTCACTGGTTCAGGTCAAACTCCTGTTCCAACTTATTTTCGTGGGATACGACTTCAAAACTTTCTTTAAAAATTGGATCCTACTTTATTTAATTGGATACTGTTGTATCAGCTTTCGTAGCTACATGTACATTCAACCTTGAGGACCGGTTCTATTGTAGAATTCAAACTGTGTTCTTCAAGAAACAAAGAAAATGTGTAATATTTTTCCCTCATTTAATTTAGCGATTTGGCTTCAACTTTCAGGATATAGTGGCTTATTCTGCCACATTAGTAATTAAAGTAACTATTATGAGCTAGGCCTACAGAACACAGTAAACACCATCTTCCATTCACAGTGGATGCTATTCAAAAGGAATGATTTAGTACAGAATGTGATTGTAGGTGCCAAAAGAGGGTGGGACCCATATGTTATTGACACCACATTTTAGCCATTCTCATCCAGAGTGACTAACAGCGAGTGCATAATTGTTCATACTTTTGTGTATTGTTCCCCTGTGGGAATAGAACCCATAACCCTAGCGTTGCAAGCGCCATGTTCTACCCAACCGAGCCACACAGGACTTATCATATGATTCAGAGCCCATTATTAGCATTACCTGTGGGCCAGGGTTACTGTAAGTGTTGCTATTAGAGTACACTAAAGCAGACTCAATTTTATCAGTCCTAGTAGATTGGCTTTTCTTCAGGGAGAGGAATGCAGGACTAGAATAGAGTAAGAGTAATCTTTCACTATCACCTCAGTAGGAGTATCTCTAGTAGAAACACATTTTCCTCATTTTCCCCCAGGTACTGCATCATTTCTCATACAGGTCTAGACAGTGAGGGCCAGAGAGAGCCAAGGACAAAGATGATAATATAGAAAGTACAGTAGCAATCAGTTGTACTGATCCTCTCCCAATGCTTGTGGCAGAGTTTTGAATCGATTAAGTGTCATCGACCTGTGGTGATAGATAAAAGTAGAGTTGAAGAAGCTAAATCATAATTTCATTGCCTGATTATTTGTGACGAATGTTGGTGGGACCACAAACAGCCTCACTTCCCTCAGGTGAGAAATTATTTTTACAGAATAAAGTTCAAGGAGTGTTGAAAAGTAAAGTTCTCCCTGAAGTTATTGAAGTCTCCCTGAAATTGATAAAAATGTCTTCAACAATATAAGTGTAATACACAAAAAACAAAGTGAAAGTATGCCAGCTTGATAAACCTGAGGGATGTGTACCTCACATCATACATGTCAAGTAACAAATGTAACAAATTACTAATTTTCAAAAGATAGTTAGTTACCTGGAAGGAGTTGAAGAAGAGCTCGAAGTACATCCTGACCTCCCAGCTGAGGCCCTGGAAGGTGTGAGGCATCCCCACAAACACAATGTAGTGGACCCCAAACACCAGCACCAGCACTAGGGTGGACTTAGCTAGCTTCCTGTGGATACAGACAAAAACAGAGGATAGGAGGGGATCACTTTGAGCAAGACAAGACGAGATGTAGAATTGCTGAATCTTTATCTCATAATAGGTCATTATCTGGGATGGAAGGTGATCAGTAATTGAAATCAGTAAAGCCCGACTTCAATGCAATTCTTTTTCTCACAAAAACAAAAGCTGAACATCACCAGTTTTTACATCACAGTGGATTCAGTCCTGACATCGACACTCACCAACAGTGTTTCAAGTTTCACAGATGGCCATTAGTCATTTCACATTTGCTGCCTTCTGATCTCCTCTCCAGAGGGGTCTCTGGTGGTTCTTCCCCTCAGATCTGTTCTGCATTAGTTATCTATCCAACCAATCTCCTGATCCATCAGTGAAAATGCCAATAAGCAACAAAATCTACCGGTAATTATAATTATAATTATAAAGCATTTTTAAATGGCATGTAGGCCGACGTTCTGAACGGAGAATGATGTAAATGGGTTGTAATGGCACATTTAGTTCAGTGCCTCGTATCAACAGGCATCATCAGTCATGCTACAGTTCAGTGAACACATGACTGACTCCCACAGCAGGGTTGACAGTCTCCAGCAGAGTGATGTTATCTGCGTGTGTGTGTTGTGCCTGTGCATGTGTGTAAATGTGCGTGTGTGTGCCTGTGCGCTCCTGTGTGTGTGTGTACGTCGGCATCAATGCCTGTGTGTGTGTGTGTGTGTGTGTGTGTGTGTGTGTGTGTGTGTGTGTGTGTGTGTGTGTGTGTGTGTGTGTGTGTGTCTGTGCGCTCCTGTGTGTGTGTACGTCGGCATCAATGCCTGTGTGTGTGTGTGTGTGTGTGTGTGTGTGTGTGTGTGCAAACATGAGACATCCCTGGCATCATGTCAGCTGTTAACCGGCCACCTGGTGCCCAGCACTGCACTGTGGTACGCTGCTCAGCAGGGGAGGAGAGGCAGAACCAATTGATCACTGACTATTATTAAGTCTAGCAGTGACGTGGGGTTTGTTTGGCCCAACTGCGACCCTGGTGGAAACACTCTGGATCAGTCCCAAATGGCATCCTCTTCCCATTATAGTTCACTACTTTTGACCAGAGCCTTATGGGCCCTTGGCCAAAAGTGGTTGACTATATAGGGAATACTAGAGTGTCATTTGAGATGCACGCTCTGAATGAACCCCTGAATAACTATTACCTCCCCAACACACAGCCCTATCATTACAGCGGCTTTCAACATCCACTGTGGATGTTGTTTTTTACCATCATGGGTAATAACAACAAGGCTGATGAGTACATTTTCTAAATGTAAGGATATAGTTAGTACTAAGTATAGGAATTCAACATCCAAATATTATATGGATAAATATGGATAAAATCATAAGGCTTTGGGCCAGGGGCAGACTTTCTCAAAGCATAATGTTCAATTAAGCTTAATTGGTTTTGGTCAAATACACACTGGTACCAGAGGCCTAGAATAAAGAAGTTGAAGGCATGGACCTTGCCTGAGGCGTGATCTTCTGTATGCTTTATGACGTATCATCCTATTTTGTCATGTTAAAGGAGGCACAGAGGAGATTTCAGACAGAACTTGAATTGTAAACTAGAGGCAAGACATTTTACACCCTAGACAAAATGTACACCTATCAAGTTATTTTCAAAAGGGAACATGAAAGGAGGAACAAAAGGTCAAATCAAATACAAAACAAAATGCAGAGCAGAGTAAATAGCATATTTAATTTCAAATGTGCAACTCTACAGCCTAAAACACATTGTGCATTTAGAAATAATTCAAGGTAGAATGCCTTCTCTACAGTTGACTTTCATTGTGAAATTCCATTTCACATTTGAATCCATAGAGATTCAAATAACTAGTAGGTCCTTACAGACATCTTACAGAAATATTTGCACTAACTGTAAATCGCTCTGGATAAGAGTGTCTGCTAAATGACTAAAATGTAAATATAAATCTGTGCCAATGTCACTGTGACATTGATCTACCCACCTGTACTGTTTTCTTGTGTCGTATCTCCCTGCATTGGTCTCCCTGATCTTTGTCGCCAGCACTCGCACAATGTTCACAAAAAGGATAAAGTTGAGCTGAAAGGACAATTGGAAAAAGTTCTAATTAGCCGAGCCAGAGATACTAGACACTTCATTGCAGAGAGTACAACTCCTCTGCTTGAAACTAATTGCCTCACTTCTTTAATCTCGTCTCAATTCCCTGAAAATACTATTTTCTTAGCACTTAATATCTCTTCATAGTCCCATTATAGAGAAAATGGGTTTAACTGTCAGGAGGCAGTTGATAGATTATAGACCATACAGTGGATGCACTGAAAACACAGGTTCTATCTACCATGTGAATGTACAGTGCAGTACCTTCGGAAAGTATTCAGTCCCCTTGACTTTTTCACGTCACAGCCTTATTATAAAATGTATTAAATCATTCGTTTTTTCCCTCATCAATGCACACACAATAGCCCATAATGACAAGGTAAAAACAGGTTTTTAGAAATGTTTGCAAATGTATGAAAATAATAATAAAATAAAATGGAAATATCACATCGACTTAAGTATTAATACTCTGTATTCAGTACTTTGTTGAAGCACCTTTGGAAGCAATCAGAGCATCAAGTCTTCTTGGGTATGATGCTACAAGCTTGGCACACCTGTATTTGGGGAGTGTCTCCCATTCAGCATCGCTGGACAGCTATTTTCAAGTTTCTCCAGAGATGTTCAATCGGGTTCAAGTCCAGGCTCTGGTTGGGCCACTCAAAGACATTCAGAAACTTGTACCGAAGACACTCCTGCATTGTCTTGGCTGTGTGCTTAGGGTCGTTGTCAAGTTGGAAGGTGTACTTTCGCCCCAGTCTGAGGTCTTGAGCGCTCTGGAGCAGGTTTTCACCAAGGATCTCTCTGTACTTTGCTCCGCTAATATTTCCTCGTTCTTGACTAGTGTCCCAGTCCCTGCCGCTGAAAAACATCCCCACAGCATGATGCTGCCACCACCATGCTTCACCGTAGGGATGGTGCCAGGTTTCCTCCAGACATGTCGCTTGGAATTCAGGCCAAAAATACTTCAATCTTGGTTTCATCAGACCAGATAATCTTGTTTCTCATGGTCAGAGTCCTTTAGGTGCCTTTTGGCAAACTCCAAGTGGGCTGTCATGTGCGTTTTACTGAGGAGTGGCTTCTGTTTTACTGAGGAGTGGCTTCTGTTTTACTGAGGAGTGGCTTCTGTTTTACTGAGGAGGGGCTTCTGTTTTACTGAGGAGTGGCTTCTGTTTTACTGAGGAGTGGCTTCCGTTTCGCCACTCTACCATAAAGACCTGATTGGTGGAGTGCTGCAGAGATTGTTGTCCTTCTAGAAGGTTCTCCCATCTCCACATAGGAACTTTGGAGCTCTGTCAGAGTGACCATTGGGTTCTTGGTCACCTCCCTGACCAAGGCCCTTCTCTCCCAATTGCTCATTTTGGCCGGGCTGCCAGGTCTAGGAAGTCTTGGTGGTTCCAAACTTCTTCCATTTAAGAATGATGGATACCACTGTGTTTTTAGACTTTCAATACTTTTTTTTTGGTACGCTTCCCCAGATCTGTGCCATGACACAATCTTGTCTCGGAGCTCTACGGACAATTCCTTCGACCTCGTGGCTTAGTTTTTGCTCTGACATGCACTGTCAACCGGGGGACCTTATATAGACAGGCGTGTGCCTTTCCAAATCATGTCCAATCAATTGGATTTACCACAGGTGGACTCCAATAAAGTTGTAGGAACATCTCAAGGATGATCAATGGAAACAGGATGCACAAACCTGTTTTTGGTTTTGTCATTATAGGGTATTGTGTGTAGATTGATGATGAAAAAAAGTAATTTTATCAATTGTAGAACAAGGCTGAAATGTAACAAAATATGGAAAAAGTCAAGGGGTCTAAATAACTTTCCGAAGGCACTGTATATCATTACATAAAGCAATTCAGCACAAGTACGAGTGTGAGTTATAGAACTCCAAATCTAATATACGGGAGACTATAGGCTTTGTAATGGGCTTCAAGGAATGTTCCGAGTGTTGAGGCAGCATTCGATTCCAAACTCAGAAATATACCTGACTCATAAACGAAATCAGGTCAATGTTCCATTTATGATGAATGATCGTTTCTCTCTGAGGAAAACCTCTCAGTGACTGGTGAGAATAGCATTAAGAAAAGTATTACTTTGGACATATGTGGCAATCAGTTGAATGCCTTTGCCACAATAGAATTAAATAATTGGAAAAATACAAATTGTCGTTTATGTATTTAGGCATTTCGTTCTGAGGGCTTTTGGATTGGGGTTCCTAATGAAACCTAACATCCATTAAACACCATTCTATCACTTTGCATGAGAAAAATCATGGCAATATGAATACAAAACACATTCAACAGTAGTCTCATTTTAGAGTGATTGGTTATTGTACCATCCATTGCAGTGGGAACAGACTGCAATGGATGGAATTTTAATTTGATCATCTCAACCATCTTGGTGAGACTGTTGGGGCTTAATTTGTTTTACCATTCATGTAGCGTGTATATGTAACTAATGACATCTAGACAAGCTATATGATCAGCCTTTGACAGCCCATTCTCACCATATGAGTGAGAATGTTTTCCAAATCCCATACTGGAGAGCTAGCCAGCCCTGAACTAGCACACTTTCCTTCAAATATTCAACTTCTCTAACTATTTAACTAAAAAGTATTCTCCCTGGACCATAATTAAATGACGAGTAGCGGGGCTGGACGGAAAGCCTTCAGACCCAGAACCAGTATATTCTCAGAACAGATATAATCTTTTCAGACAACCAATCTCAACCTCAGTTCATTCCTTCCAGACAGATTATTTTATTACGTCCCAAATGGCACCCTATTTATTTTATAGTGCACTACTTTTGACCAGGTAAAAATGGAACAGGGTGCCATTTGGGATTTAACCTTGATCTCTTATTCATTCCACCTTACTTATAGATTCAGATCACCCTCCTCAGATCCCAATCACTTCATACTCCTTCATTTCAAATCAGTGTAATTGTATACATTCCCTCCAGTCTCAGACCCAAAGGGAACAGAGACTGAGACCAAAGCTGCTTACCGGCAGGAAGGATGGGAGAACAACTGATTAAAACAGACAGCCACGAGGCAAAATACATTTTAATGTAACATTTAGCAACGCACCTGCTTTAGAATACATAGTCTGGCTGATCGAGTAAGTGAAATGTGAACAGAAACAACATAAGGATTTAAATTATGTACAGTATGTTATTAATCCTACATGATCCGATCGGGCATTGTGAACTCCCATCGCAAAGGATAACACTTCAAAGTCAGTCAGACAGTCAGTGGAGTGGAAGCTGCAACTGGCAAATTGGCTCTTATGATAAGATACTGTAAGTGTGCCTCCAAAGGAGTTACAATTGCTCACATCGCAGTCTGCATATGATTTCCCAGAGTTAACACAGAGATGGCGGGGAAATGGGGGGCAGAGTTGAATGTTTAAACTCCATCAAAATCGATTATATTTTGCCAGAGTGCAATTTTCTTCCAGTTAAAGATTCTCAAATTTCACTAGCTGGCTTCATTCATGCGAGAGACCCCCATAGACAGTGTAAGAAGCAGACATCGTCATACTGTGTCTGTTTCTTCAGCTTCTGAAACAACTTTGCTTGGTGATGGTTCTCAGCAGGCAGGTCTGTGTGTCTAATCTTTAAAGCTCCCAATAACCCACACACTGACAAAAAAGTAGGTCGTCTGAACTAAATAAATACTGAGGCTGTAAACATACAGTATATACTTCATTGGTTGTCTATATTTTCACCCAAGGATTTGTGTGCACTGTAGTCATAATTATAAAGTTAGAACAACTCTATAACAAAGGTTTGAACCAATCAGTGAATCAAATTACACAACAAGACTTACTAAACATCATAATCATTATGTGTATATTATATACTCATGCCTACGATAGACCTAAAGTCCCATTATATTCTGGGAATTCGAATGATCTCTCGCTATCCTCTTATCTCCATTTCCTGCCTCTCTCTGGCCTCTGTCCTGTAGTGTTCGCAATTGTAACACCATGGTCACCAAGGTCATTAGAGACTTCTGAGCTCATGTTGTCCCTGTCTGACATTCATTAGATGCTGCTCAGCTCCTTGTATGGATTTGCATATTAGTGACATTGTTGTTGTTATTTTTCTGGTAATGATATTATTAGACATTCTATTCCAACAGTCAGGGAAAGGATATGTATTCTTATACTTCATTGTGGGTGTTATCTGCTGAATAATTGGTGGGATCATCAGATAAGCACATGCACACATGTATACATGCACAAACGTACGCCCACACATACCCACACGTAAACAGACGCACACCTGCACACGCGCACGAGAGAGAAAGAGCAATTATCATGTGAACTGAGTTTGCCTTTCCTGCTCTCATATCAGTCCGTGCCGCTGCCACAGGGGTGTTCGGCTGTGTATTATGAAACAGAGAGAAAAGTTAGGGGGGATAGTTGATCTATTTTCCTGAGGAAGCGTGTCATCCTTAAGCTGCACCAACCCTGAGACTGAGATTGCAGGCAAAAAGCAAAGCATTTCTCTGACTTACTCCGATGGCTGTCAGAATGGGAACCTGGTATATCCACTTAATGTTCCCAGCACTTAACTCCCAGCACCTAGAAAATAGGAGAGTAAAATAGATGGTTAAAAAAAGACAAACCATGAGGATAAAGTTAGAGGGAGTGAAGGAATAAATATGGGGGAATCAAAACAAAGAAACGGAAAGAGAAGTGGAGGGATGGAGAGAGTGAAAGAGGTGAAGAGAGAGAGAGATGCAGTGAGCTGGAGAAAGAGGAGAACTGCACTTAACATTCCTGGGATAGGATAATGAACTCCATTAAGATACTCCTCCATATTCATTACAGTGACAGACAGGGCAGTTAAAGAGAGCTCCATTGAGTTCCATCAGGGCCAATGGCAAAGGCTATGCCTGCCTACCCATTCAATGTGAGAACGTGTTTAGCTTATTCTGTCAAATGTTTGTTTACCCGCTATTTGAGCACACTTAATCCGGTTAGGGGTGTTTACTTCATGAATCGCAGAACGACAAGCTCTGAAAATAAAACACCCATCCAAAGTGGAGTCATGCTGAGAACCAAGGGAGATTCTGGGTAGGCATTCTGCTAACATAATTTGGAAGGTTTTTGAACACACATTAGATAGGAAGCTGTTTGAAAAAGTCTGCAAAAGTCTTATTTTCACTCCAAAAATGTGCCACATTTAGGGATGATAGCTAGCCTTAATTGGAATTTGTAGGCGATTTGAGGTATTCAACCTTGCAGTTGTGTTTTTTCTGCACTGAGCAGCAGTGTGTTTCAAATGGACAGAGTTGACACTTGATTTAGAACTAGGCGGTCCCATTTAAAACTGACAGTGAAGCTGGCTGCAACTAATCCATGACAGAAAAATCCTTAAAGATGGAATCCGTAGTAGGGGGAAACAGCGCCACTGGCCGCCCCAACACAAACAATTATGTTCGAGGGGGAAAACAGCGCTTGTTGTTTGCAGTAACTTCTTTGTTGTTGTAATATCGCAAACAGATGTGGCTGTTTCACCATTAAGGATTCTATCTTTAATGTATTGTTAACTATGATGATACATCTAAAAAGTTGTGTATTAAGTACATCATCTATAAACATACCAAGAACACAGAAATTAATATGATCCATTAACACAGCCTTGTTCAAAAGCTGGCTCTTTTTCTAAATGATTGCCCTTTCTACAAATGCTTACTCTCTTAAGGTTGCTTACTGAGAGAATAATTGATGAAAACATTGAGAGAGAGAGAGAGAGAGAGAGAGAGAGAGAGAGAGAGAGAGAGAGAGAGAGAGAGAGAGAGAGAGAGAGAGAGAGAGAGAGAGAGAGAGAGAAAGAGAGAGAGAGAAATAATATAGCCCAGGGTGTCATTTAGGTTTAAATAAATATAAAGCAAGCACTTTCAGATTTCCTCAGCTAACATTTGCAGCAGGGGGCCAATTCCCCGCTCCGGTCCTTAATTAAGGAAGGTGCTAAGTAACAGCAGGGAAAAATTAATTTCCATGACTAATAGACAAGCAGAATAGGATTCATATTCCTTTTGGGACATTTATGTAAGCTTGTGTGATGATAACTGCCTTGACACTCACTGTAGGGCACAAACCAGCTATTTTGTTTAGCTAATTGGCTACAGGTAAACTGTGTGACCCTTAAAAGGGGGCTTAGACCCCTCAGTTGAAACTTTGACTAGTTTTATGTTCCTATATGTCATTTAGCAGATGCCCTTATCTAGAGCGACTTACAGGATCAATTAGGGTTAACTGCCTTGCTCAAGGGCACATCGACAGAGCACACACACCTTGTTGGCTCGGGGATTTAAACCGGCGACGTTTCAGTTACTGGCCCAATGCTCTAACCACTAGGCTACTTGCCGCCCTGGCGTGAAATCTGTATCTCCACTGCACTGTATCAGCACCATGGACAGAATGTGGAGTATGAGGTATGACTCCTTTTTTGTTTTCATAAAAAGTGAGAAAAACGCTGGTAGGCTATGTGAATAATGTGATATAATTATCTTGCTTTAAAAAGCATTAGCTCTAAGCACCTACAGCACCCAATGTCACATGAAGCCCAAAAAGATCATCAACGACATCAACCACCCGAGCCACGGCCTGTTCACCATCCAGAAGGCAAGGTCAGTACAGGTGGTCAAAGCTGGGACCGAGAGACTGAAAAACAGCTTTTATCTCAATCAGACTGTGAAATAACCATCACTAGCCGGCAACCATCCGGTTACTCAACCCTGCACCTTAGAGGCTGCTGCCCTATATACATAGACATGAAATCACTGGTCACTAGTTACTTCAATAATGTTTACATGCTGCTTTACTCATTCCACTCCGACATTGCTCGTCTTAATATTTATATATTTCTTAATTCCATTCTTTTACTTTTAGATTTGTGTGTATTGCTGTGAATTGTTAGATACTACTGTACTGTTGGAGCTAGGAACACAAGCACTTCGCTACACCCACAATAACATCTGCTAAATATGTGTATGTGACCAATAAAATGTGATTTGATTTGATTTGAGAGCAATGAACAGCAGTAGCAGCATCAAACCACCAAAGCCTCTGCCAAGCCCAGCAGCGATGAAGCTGTTGAGCTCCAGCTAGCTCTGCGTACCACCCCCCATTATCCTGGCGCTGCCAGGATAATTGCTCCACAGCCCCCTCCACCTCCAACCGTTCCTGACGATCTTGGAACAGAAGAGCATCCTACCCTAGCTGCATGTTTTCTGTCCAAAAACATTTATTAGCAACCGATTCATAGGAAGAGAGTGGCTGGAATACTCGCATTTTGCAGATGCAGCACTTTGTTTCCCATGTCGAAAGTTCTGTATTGGGTCCAATGCTAACACAGACAAGGCCTTCACCCAAGCTGGAAATTCTAACCGGAAGCATGCGATTCATAGTACCAAAGGATTCGCTAGGCACGCATAAAGCCAGGAGCATTTGTAATGCACTGCACTATGGAAAGAAAAACAAGTTCAAAGTGCTATGGGAACTGAGGTATCGACACTTGTTAAGGTTTGGGCAACTGGCAAGAAATTGCATGCATTTGTCGGCGATTGTGGACATTATTGAGTAACTTGTTTTAAACCAGCAACCAATGAGAGGGACATTGGACGTGATAGAGTCCAGAGGGGAGGCGGACAGGGGACTTTCTATGTCTACGACCAATCATATTCTCCTGAAGAAAATTAAACTCGCCCAACGGGCCAATGGATGCCAAGCACTACATCAGAAGCCCCGCCTTCCTGGCGATAATACCAGAGCTCGCATTAATTTCCTCAATTCAGTACCGCTCTTCAGTGAGACCAAACCCCTGATGGCGCAGAGCAAAAATATGTTAAACCTCGTTCCATCCTTCAGAGTTCTATTCATAATTGTACCTTCGCTTTCAGTCGGTCACTCAGTATAACATACTATGGGGACGTATAATCACGGCCCAAGCTGGCTCAGAGGGTACCAAACTAGGAGGCCCATGGCAGCACAAGCACATACAGGTTCTACCAGCTCCAAAAAGTGGTTACAGAAGCCACCTTTTTCCCTAATACTTACCGGAGCAGCCTGAACTGTCAGAGCCTCATGAGGCCTGAACTGTCAGAGCCCCATATAGGGAACCATAACCTTCTGCAACTTGGCGCACGGACACACTCCTACTGCAGCCCAAGTCCATAGACCCTACGTTTACAACAACAATCACAAGTCAGAACAGAACATCGTGACTTGGTAAAATATACAGGCGTAAAGAGCGCACCAGACACAGGTCACGCAACCCCTGTTGTTCACTAGAAGCAATTGGAGGAGGTGTGAAAGGGAACAGCTCGAAAGCCAGGGCGTAACCTTGGAAGAAAGAGCTGCATTAGGACATAACATCACTTTGGAGTCGCCAAGCGCAAACTCCAAACAGGAAGGGTGTACTGATAGCACGTGGAGATCCCCAACGTGCTTGGCCGATGCCAAGGCCATGAGGAGGACAGTCTTGTAGGAAAGGATCTTCAGGTCTACAGACTCCAATGGTTCAAACGGAGGCTTACACAGAGCATCCAGAACCAAAGCCATGTCGGTTCCATAGGCACCAGAGGATGTGAACCCGGGGTAGAGCCATTAATCCTTACATGACATGTCGAGATGGCTGCCATATAAACCTTCAATGTGGAAAATGAAAGGCCCTTCAATGTGGAAATGAGCTCTTGCAAGAAAATCAAAATGTCCACCAAAGAGCTCTGAAAAGGAGATACTCCTTTAAAACCTTTTCACGCGTGAGTTCCAAATATCTCTAATGGTTGCACCAGCCGGAGTTTTTTATGCATGTTATGTCGGAATGCACTCATTGTTCTAAAATGTGATTGTTACGCAACAGGACAGTTAACCCACACGGCCCTCAAACCAAGACACACTGCCTGCTAATGTTTAAACTTGTCAATTTCAAATGATTCTTTTTTATAACAGTTTAAATGTGTGTCTTCCGCCTCCTCATTAATTCACTTTGAAGTAGCCCATTTCACTGTTGCAGACAATTTATGTTTGAGGCGTGCGTTACTGAGCCAGAAAAACTTCTCTCTTCCATGAAAGCCCAAGCACTTCCCCAGTGGTTCCCCAGATCAAGTATGCAGACATTTGCACATTCTTGCAAAAACATTTTCCCACCAGCAAATTTTCCGGCTGGAGCTCAGATTGCCTTCATTGTTGTTTTCTTTACAAATAATAACTTTGGACATGTATGCATGCCTATCAAAGTAAGTTAATCATTTTCTGTGTATCGTGTTGTCGTTCCTACTGTAGCATACCTACTGTATAATGCATAATGTATTCACTGTTTTATTCACGTTTTCAAGTACTGGTGACAAATGATGCATTATTGCATAGATTGCAATGGACACGTGTGTAACATACTTTTTTGAAGGTTGTACTGATTATGATGAGCTAATGCTAAGATATTTGCCAGCTATGTGTGGAGCCATGTTTGTTAACATTATGCAATGCATTCGTGGTGTCACGTAAACGTCTGTCAGAACAAAGATGCTATAACAAAATGAGGTGAATGGATCTTTCGAGTAAACATCCGGAAGTGCATGAAGGGAAGTGAATGATGGTGTCATGTCTACTCCCGCTCCCCCTCTCCGGAGCTCAACATTGCCGGTCTACTAACCACCGGTCCTGGCAACCCATCTTAACGCACATCTGCGTCTCATCATCAGTCACACCTGGACTTCATTACTTCCTGATTACTTACCCTTTATATAGCACTCTTTTGTTATCAGTTATCGGGTAGCATTGGTTATGTTTCCTTGTCAGACGTTTCACTAGTTATGTATCATTCTATGTTAGTTATTACTAAACTCACAAACTGCACCTGTTTCCTGACACCCTGCATCAACGATACAGAATACTACCTCAACAAAGGGAAGCAGCAGTTAATCAGGACATCTCCCAGATGGTCAGCGAACAGGGACACCTACTTTGCCAACACCACGACCAGCTGGCACAACTGGGGATGGCTATGGATGAGGTCCTCTGCATTCTTCAATGTTTCAACCTTCCCCAAGGGTGTCACCTCCAACAAGCAGAGAATTTTCTATCACAAGTCAACCCAGCGAGCCAGCACCCCAGCCCTTCCAACAGTTTGCCCAGGTCAGCGATGCCTGTTTGTCCCTCCCGGACAAATATGACAGGTCTCACTCCAAATGCTGTGGCTTCCTACTCCAGTGCTCCCTCGGTTTCTATGATCAGATGGGAGCCCCCACCACCGAGAGGTCCAAAGTTGCCACGGTTATTTCCCTGCTGACCGGACAGGCGTTGGAGTGGGCTATGGCTTTCTGGGAGAGAAGGAGCTGGGTTCCTATGAAGGGTTCAGGGGGATCTTTGACCATCCACCCTCGGAGGGCAGAGATGGGGGTGAGCGCCTACTCCAACTATGGCAGGATGGCCAGACCACAGCAGAGTATGAGCCAGAGCTCTGCACCCTATTCAGAAGAGGATTTGCAAATAGGTCCAGATGGAGTTAGCGTACCGAGACGACAATTTAACCTTGGACACACTCATCCTCGATGGCCATCCATCTGGATAACCTTCTTCGGGAGCATCGGCACCCCCATCACCTCTCTCCCTCCTTCGTTGACCATTCTGAGTCAGAGCCTGAACCCATGGAGGTAGGGGCCACATGCCTCCCCGCGGCTGAGCGATGCCATCAGGAGACAGTTAGGGCTCTGTCCCTATTGCGGCCAGGAGGGGCACCAACTTCAACGGTGTCTTCCTTGGCCTCCCGTGGCTCCTACTCCATAATCCTACCATCTCCTTGTCAGAGAGGTGGATTACCACCTGGGGACCAGGGTGTTACAGGATCTGCTTTCCTGTACCCTGTGGTTCCACGTCAGTGGAGGCCCTGTGAGTGTCTGCCAGCCCATCAATCGGTCCTCCTGTATTGTTGGTCCCGTGTTTTTGGACATAGATGTGGACATCCGGGCTGAATTCATTGCAACACACTTCCACCAGGCAGACTCCCTACCAGTGTGTTCTGGGTTATTAGCCGGCCCTGGCTCGGTGGACTCCGAGCTAGACCGAAGCTCCTGCAGTGGACGAATGCTTCAGGTGCACAGAAGAGGTATGGAACGATGCCCACGAGACTCGAGCGAAAGGGCTCTCCACCAGGAACCTCCCACTCCACCTGCCTTGTAAGAAGCTGAGTCCCAGGTTTGTAGGGCCATTCCCCGCTAACTACCGGATCTCACCATCTTTTCATGTTTCCCTACTCAGGCCGGTGGTTCCTGGTCCCCTGGCTGATCCCGTTACTCACAACACCCCCCGACACCCCTCCGCCTCCCTTGGACATTGAGGGGAGCCCCGCCTATGCCGTCAGATCACTCCTAGATGGTGCTGCGTTCTGAGTTCCAATGGACGACATTCTAGATCCCAACCGGCCTGCTCCTCGCCCTTGGGGCCGTCGTCGTCCTCGCGCTGGGGGGGGGGGGGGGGGGGGGGGGGGGGGTTGACGTAGTACTCATGTCTACTCCCCCTCTCCGGCGCTCTACGTCAGCAGAGATGCACTGGGTGTCACGTAAACATCTGTCAGAACAAAGATGTTAAACAAAATGAGGTGAAGGGATCTTTCAAGTAAACTTCCAGAAGGGAAGTGAATGATGTTGTTAAGTCTACTCCCGCTCCCCCTCTCCGGCGCTCAATGTTGCCAGACTACTAACCACCGGTCCTGGCAACCAATCTATAAGCACACCTGCGTCTCATCATCAGTCACACCTGGACTTCATTACTCCATGATTACTTACCCTTTATATAGCACTCTTTTGTTATCAGGTAGTATTGGTTATTTTTTCTTTTTTCTTTTTGACTTGTTTTGTATCGTTCTATGTTCGTTATTATTACATTCACCAATGGCACCTGCTTTCTGACTCCCTGCGTCGACATTAAAGATGGTAGAAGACACACTCCCATCAATATGAATACTGCAGACCACTCATCTTGTCTCCTCTTATCTTCGTTTGACATGAAAAAACAAATATGGTGGTAAGCACACACTATCTATCGTCAGATTACTTTCAAATTTTTAGAAAGTGTTTTACTCTATTATTTTTAGCAATGGTGAGCTCACCCGTGATGATATGAGTTTCAGAAGAGTCCTTTGTTTCTGGCCAATCGAACCCATAAATGCTGATGCTCCAGATACTCAACTAGTCTAAATAAGGCCAGTTTTATTGCTTCTTTAATCAGGACAACAGTTTTCAGCTGTGCTAACATAATTGCAAAAGGGTTTTCTAATGATCAATTATCCTTTTAAAATGATAAACTTGGATTAGCTAACACAATGTGCCATTGGAACACAGGAGTGATGGTTGCTGATAATGGGCCTCTGTACACCAATGTAGATATTCCATTAAAAAATAAGCTACATTAACAATGTCTACACTGTATTTCTGATCAATTTGATGTTGTCATGTTCGTAGTATTGATGAGACCAAGGCGCAGCGTGATATGAATACATACTTATTTTAATAAAGAAAGAACACTAAACAAACTAACAAAACGAACGTAAAGCTATATAAACCGAGTGCTGACAGGCAACTACACATAGACAATAACCCACAAAACCAAAACGATAAACAACTGCCTCTGATTGGGAACAAATTCAGGCCACCATAGACCTACATTACCTAGACATACAAAAAACCCATAGATATACAAAAACCCATAGATATACAAAAACCCTAGACAGGACAAAGACACACATGCCCACCCCCGTCACACCCCGACCTGACCAAAATAATACATAAAACATAGATAACTAAGGTCAGGGCGTGACAGATGTTATTATAATGGACAAAAAAAATAGCTTTTCTTTCAAAAACAAGTACATTTCTTAGTAACCCAAAACTTTTGAAGGGTTTTTACCCCCTTTTTCTCCCCAATTTCAATATTGTCTCATCGCTGCAACTCCATAACAGGCTCGGGAGGCAAAGTCATGCATCCTTGGAAACATGACCAGCCAAACCGCACTTCTTAACACCCACCCGCTAAACCCAGAAGCCAGCTGCATGTGTTGGCAGAAACACCTGACACCAACTGACAACCGAAGTCAGCCTGCAGGCACCCAGCCCACCACAAGGAGTCACTAGAGCACAATGAGCCAGGTAAAGCTCCCCCTCCAGCCAAACCCTCCCCTAATCCAGATGACACTGGACCAATTGTGCACCACCCTATGGGACTCCCGGTTAAGGCCAGTTGTAATACAGCCCAGGATTGAACCCGGGTACGTAGTGATGCCTATAGCACCGATGCAGTGCCTTAGACCGCTGCGCCACTACGGAAGCTGGTAAATGTGTTTTTTATGTCATGCTTGTTTTCATATCCACCACTCTTGACAACCATGTGTCTGAACATGGGGAAGGAATTGTGTTTATTATTCCCACACCTAGATGATACTGCACTCTCAATACCCCTGAATAATCTGCTTTCGTGGTACTGCCGTTCTGATCCCCGGCCCACACTGGGTTTGGGGACTTCGGCAACTAGTAACTTGTCCCCATTGACCGAGCCACTTGTGAGCACTGTTGCCACAGTTAATGCTTGGGCAGGAGGACCCAGAGAACACGCCCCCTCCCCTGGCCTCCAGCTAGGGTCGCAAGGTCTGCTACACTCCCCGCACCATGGAAGAATCTGCTTTCACCATGCTCTCCTTCAACCCAGACATCTGCCTTTGCCCAGAAGCACCAAGATGGTCATAAACTGACCTCGAAACCCGCTTCTGGCCTGGACCCTTTCCTTCATGCCTCGGGAACTGCCGAGATGCCTCCGCAAAGGATTATCATGGGAAAAGTCACGGAATGTTTCTCCTCGAAATGGCCAGTAAGTACTCCATAGCCGAGCCAAACAACCTTGCTGGGGAAACTGGCTCATTCAAATATTGCAACCCCTTCTCCTCCATACCCTCTACATTCATGAACTCACCATAACCTGGTAGCACCAGATGGCTAAATGAAGAGAATCCCAGGAAATATTTTTGAACTTACTCTTACCACTGGCCATCTTACTCAAGCACTGGCTACACAAGCAGAGCAGAAAGTAGTGAGCTTTTAACAAACACAAAAAACAATACCAAGACCAAACTCGCAACATCTAGGGGGACGAGTACGCTCTCCCCACTAACAGACACCTAAGTCGGAGCTGAATCTAGTCTTCGAGTACTTAAAAAGTGTTTAAATTGCTTGACACATTCTTCCTTTAGGCGAGCTGAAGAGCGAAGAATTAAGGTAATGAATTATAGCCAGGAAGGCGGGGCTTCAGAGGGCAGGCTCAGCATTGAATGGCCTGTTGGGTGTGATTTTAGTTTTCCTCAGGTTTTGATAATTAAATATCATTCCAATGTAAGAACCCCAAAATATTGTGCCCACTCGCAGATTTCAACTGCCCCCTTAGTCACTCTATCCTGGCACCAGGTCTGAATAAAACCTGTTGCCCAGCCAGCAGAATTTGTCTCGTACATGTGTTGTCTCGCACATGGCCCTGACCTCACTCTCCGAGGGTGTCTCAGGGGGAATGGGATATGCACTTGTACATGTGTGAAACAGGACAAATATAAGCACCCCTAATTGACCTTTGATGACTCAAAGCATAAAATAGTTTGTCTAGATTCATCCAACATATCATGCTGGTACAGATGCTCAAATGAAGGCTGAGGGTGTGACATGGCAACACCTGGAGCGGAGAGCAAAATAATGAAAGGGATGGAGGCGATACATCGATGGCCTATGTTCCGCAAAGAACAAAAAGGCCTATATAAGTAAGTACAAAATGCTCAAACCAATATAATTATCTAGAAAGCTATGAAACAGAGGTAAATCTATTCACTACGGTGATGTTAATTTAAATGTATTCACTATTGGGATGTTGAATATTATGATGTTTTGCATCCCAATTCCATGGAGGAGATATGGTGCACTTGCTGCTGGTAAGGGCACTCTACATAAATTCATATTTATATAGTGCATATGAAGAGCAGGGTATGTATAATGGAAGCCTGCCAAGGTGCTTTCAAGGGCCATAGCTGGAGGATTCCATCTGGTGAGAAGATCATTGAAGATAGCTATTAGATACTGTATCTACATGAATTACCTAAATACTGAATTTGGACTAGTGTCTCACTCACCTTCCATCTGCTAGTGTTGCCCGGACAACTGCCCATGTTGCCACGAACAGAGCTGGAACACCTGAAATTGTACATGAGGAAAAGAACATCAGCTTTCAACAAATGTTCTAAACACTTACTAAACATAATGCAATTACTTAATTACTTGTTGCATTATTCTGTTCTTAGCTCACTAATAGCAGCTCTAATAGCTCAGGAACAGGCTAGTTAGACAAACAATGAGTTACTCAACTCATACATGGCACTCTGAGCATAATATTTGAAAGCAGGATAATTGAGTGTGTAGGATTTCTCTTCCAGTGAAGGTATTTTAGAGCCAGCTAGCTAGAAAGCAGGAAGTTGTGACTCAACAAATATGTCTCTCTTCCCGTTGGAGCTGAAACGTGTGAATAAGGACAATGCTGGGCCTAAATAGTTATACGATTGGAGCATAAAGGTCTAAGTCATTTTTTGCATTAGAACAGCAAGTATATATAATGCGAGTGTAAAAACTATTGAGAGAGAGAAGATTTTCGGGGGACAAATTTAATCTTGGAATCTTACATAAGCAATCACATTTGCATTTTTAAAAACTTCAAACAAGAAAACATGCCGCTCTGCTGAACATAACAGTTCCATCATAACTTCTTTACTCCAATAACCTCATATTTCCTTCATATAAATGTAATTACATGGTTCGCTGGATTGACATGGATTGCAATTGTGTGGTTTAACCAAAGAGACAAAATCACACTGATTGACTGTGATTTGTTTGTTTGTTTTTGGGTGTGTGTCTGTGTGTAAGTCAGTGTAAGTGTTTGTGCCTGCCTGCTTGCCAGCTATCTGCACGTGTTGGGTTTGTCAACAACAGGATTTTCGAGGGCCACAGATTTTTTTCAGACCAATATGTTTGTCAAAAACAATAGAACAAATATATACAGGTCCATTATAACTTCTACATACTGTATATCTAAACTCAGGAAATATTTGTATGAACATAACAAGATTCAACAACTGAGACATAAACTGATCAAGTCCACAGACATGTGACTAACAGAAATGGAAAAATGTGTCCCTGAACAAAGGGGGGTCAAAATCAAAAGTAACAGTCAGTATCTGGTGTGCCACCAGCTACATTAAGTACTGCAGTGCATCTCTTCCTCATGGACTGCACCAGATTTGCCAGTTATTGCTGTGAAATGTTACCCCACTCTTCCACCAAGGAAGGCCCAAACCCTCACCCTCCGATCCAACAAGTCCCAGATGTGCTCAATGGGATTGAGATCTGGGCTCTTCGCTGGCCATGGCAGAACACTGACATTCCTGTCTTGGTGGCATTGTCATGCTGGAGGGTCATGTCAGGATGAGCCTGCAGGAAGGGTACCACAAGAGGGAGGAGGATGTCTTCCCTGTAACGCATAGCATTGAGATTGCCTGCAATGACAACAAGCTCAGTCCTATGATGCTCTGACACACTGTACCAGACCATGATGGACCCTCTCTAACCAATGTGAAATGGTTAGCTAGTTAGCGGTGATGCGCTCTAATAGTGTTTCAGTCGGTGACGTCACTCGCTCTGAGACCTGAAGTAGTTGTTCCCCTTGCTCTGCGAGGGCCGCGGCTTTTGTGGCGCGATGGGTAACGATGCTTCGTGGGTGTCAGTTGTTGATGTGTGCAGAGGGTCCCTGGTTCGAGCCCAGGTTGGGGTGAGGAGAGGGACGGAAACTAAACTGTTACACCTCCATCCACCTCCAAATCGATCCCGCTCCAGAGTACAGGCCTCGTTGTAATGCTCATTCCATCGACGATAAACAGCAGGGACCCTGGGCATCTTTCTTTTGGTGTTTTTCAGAGTCCGTAGAAAGGTCTCTTTAGTGTCCTAAGTTTTCCTAACTGTGACCTGAATTGCCTACTGTCTGTAAGCTGTTAGTGTCTTAACGACCGTTCCACAGGTGCATGTTCATTAATTGTGGTTTATTGAACAAGCACGGGAAACAGTGTTTAAACCCTTTACAATGAAGATCTGTGAAGTTATTTGGATTTTTTTTTCGTCTTAGACATTCAAGAGTGGCCTGGAGTTTTTTTCAAATCCCAAATAATAATTTCCTTCCAAAATACACAAAACTCCGGAGCACACCCATAGGCCACGTTTCTCGTTAGCGATGGGATTTAGGCTTACGGGTGTTTTTAGGCTTACGAGTGTTTTAATGATGCATCTTTACTACAAAGATGTAAATAAAATGTGTTTCCCAAAACACCACGCAGAAAGAACGTTCGTTAAGTGCGTCGCTGGACCATGTACTATACCGATACTGATAGGATTGAAAGAAAGGCAGAGCTGCTCTCTGATAAGCTTTCTTCAGTCAAATCTTCATTTAACGTTCTAATCATTCCACAATCCTGGCGATGGTTCAGCTCCTAGAGAGATGTCACCTTTTTGTAGGGGCTATATCAGCTTTAATATTGCAGATAGATTGTGGCTTCCATGAATATAATTGTCTGCATCATTTCCAATTGTGCACATTGTAACACATCATGAAATATAGAGGAAAAAATGTGACAGTGTAGCATACAAAAATAGAACTCAATTGACTGAACATTATATTTATTTCAATATGACTGAAATATACACTGAATGTACAAAACCTTAGGAACTGTCACGCTCGTCTGAATGAGTGGACCAAGATGTAGCGTGGTATGGTTCCATCCTCTTTATTTTGAAGTGAAATTCAAAGAAAACAATAAATACAAAATGAAACGAGAAGCTGCTACAGTATAGTACTCACATAGTCAAGATCCCACAAAGGGGAACTGGCTGCCTAAATATGATCCCCAATCAGAGACAACGATCAACAGCTGCCTCTGATTGGGAACCATACCAGGCCAATGTAGAAATATAATTACCTAGATGACCCACCCTAGTCACACCCCGACCTAACCAACATAGAGAATAAAAAGCTCTCTATGTTCAGGGCGTAACAGGAACATGACCTGCTCTTTCCATGACATAGACTGACCAGGTGAATCTACGTGAAAGCTATGATCCCTTACTGATGTCACCACCTGTTAAATCCACCTTAATCCGTGTAGATGAAGGGGAGGAGACAGGTTAATTTTAAGCCTTGATACAATTGAGACATGGTTTGTGTATGAGTGCTATTCAGAGGGGGAATGGGCAAGACAAAATATTTAAACGTCTTTAAAGGGGTATGGTTGTAGGTGCCTGGCGCACCAGTTTGAGTGTGTCAAGAACTGCAACGCTGCTGTGTTTTTCATGCTCAACAGTTTCTTGTGTGTATCAAGAATGGCCCACCACCCAAAGGATATCCAGCCAACTTGACACAACTGGGAAAGGGAAAAGGGGATACTTAGTCAGTTGTACAACTGAACGCATTCAGCTGAAATGTGTCTTCCGCATTTAACCCAACCCCTCTAAATCAGAGAGGTGGGGGGGCTGCCTTATTTGACATCCACGTGATCGGCACCCGGGGAACAGTGGGTTAACTGCCTTGCTCAACTGTGGGAAGCATTGGAGTTAACATGGGCCAGCATCCCTGTGGAATGCTTTTGACACCTTGTAGCTTATGCTTAAAGCTTTTCTGGGGACAAAAGAGGGTGCAACTCAATATTAGGAAGGTTTTCTTAATGTTTTGTACACCTAGTGTACGGTGCATTCGAAAAGTTATTCAGACCCCTTGACTTTTTCCACATTTTGTTATGTTACAGCCTTATTCTAAAATGTATGAAACTATTTTTTTCCCTCATCAATCTACGCACAATACCCCACAAAGCAAAAACAGGCTTTTAGAAATGTTTGCTGATTTCTAAGAAATTAAAAACAGAAATACCTTATTTACATAATTATTCAGACCCTTTGCTATGAAACTCGAAATTGAGCTCAGGTGCATCCTGTTTTGATTGTTCATCCTTGAGATGCTTCTACAACTTGACTGGAGTCCACCTGTGGTAAATTAAATTGATTGGACATGATTTGGAAAGGCACACATCTGTCTATTTAAGGTCCCACAGTTGACAGCGCATGTCAGAGCAAAAACCAAGCCACGAGGTCGAAGGAATTGTCAGTAGAGCTCCGGGACAGAATTGTGTCGAGGCATCAATCTGGGGAAGGGTACCAAAACATTTCTGCAGCATTGAAGGTCCCAAAGAACACAGTGGCCTCCATCATTCTTAAATGGAAGAAGTTTGGAACCACCACCTAGAGCTGGCTCTCCGGCCAAACTGAGCAATCGAGGGAGAAGGGCTTTGGTAGGGGACGTGACCAAGAACCTGATGGTCACTCTGACAGCACTCCAGAGTTCCTCTGAGGAGATGGGAGAACCTTCCAGAAGGACAACCATCTCTGCAGCACTCCACCAATCAGGCCTTTATGGGAGAGTGGCTAGACTGAAGCCGCTTCTCAATTAAAGGCACATGACAGCCTGCTTGGAGTTTGCCAAAAGGCACCTAAAGACACTCAAACCATGAGAAACAAGATTCTCTGGTCTGATGAAACCAACATTGAACTCATTGGCCTGAATGCCTAGTACCATCCCTACGGTGAAGCATGGTGGTGGCAGCATCATGGTGTGGGGATTTTTTTCAGCGACAGGGACTGGGAGACCAGTCAGGATAATGCCACTTTAAGAATATTTACATCGAGGGAAAGACAAACGAAGCAAAGTACAGAGATCCTTGATGATAACCTGTTCCAGAGAGTTCAGGACCTCAGACTTGGGCGAAGGTTCACCTTCCAACTGGACAACGACCCTAAGCACACAATTAAGACAATGCAGGAGTGGCTTCGGGACAAGTCTCTGAATGTCCTTGAGAGGGCCAGCCAGAGCCCAGACTTTAACCCAATCGAACATCTCTGGAGAGACCTGAAAATAGCTGTGCAGCGACGCTCCCCATCCAACCTGACAGAGTTTGAGAGGATCTGCAGAGAAGAATGGGAGAAACTCCCCAAATACATGTGCCAAGCTTGTAGTGTCATACCCAAGAAGACTCGAGGCTGTAATTGTTTCCAAAGGTGCTTCAACAAAGTACTGAGTAAATGGTTTGATTACTTACGTAAATATGATATTTCAGTCGTTGTTTGTTTTATAAATGTGCCAAAATTTCTAAAACCTGTTTTTTCTTTATCATTATGGGGCATTGTGTGTAGATTGATGAGAATTTAAAAAAATACATTTTATGAGATTTAAACGTATTCTACAAGAACCAATATCACTCCCTAAAAAGAAAACCCCATGGAACAATCCTTGGATAGCTTTTCAGAATTCATGGATAAATTGGTCCACTTGGAAAACTAAAGTCATTGATACCATAAATGACTTGGCCATAGGAAATACATGTATTTCCATGACAGCATTAAAAATACATTTTGGATTCACCAATGCAGTTATTTTCAAATACATGCAACTTAAAAGTTTTATATCTGTCACGTTCTGACCTTAGTTCTTTTGTTATGTCTTTGTTTTAGTATGGTCAGGGCGTGAGTTGGGTGTGTTGTCTATGTTAGTTTTTCTATGATTTGCTATTTCTGTGTTTGGCCTGGTATGGTTCTCAATCAGAGGCAGCTGTCAATCGTTGTCCCTGATTGAGAACCATATTTAGGGAGCCTGTTTTCTATTGTGTTTCTTGGGTGATTTTTTTTCTGTTCTGTGTTTGTATTTCACCGTTCAGGACTGTTTTCGTTTCGTTCTCGTGTTTTGTTGTTTTTGTTCGAGTATTCGTTTTCATTAAAAGAGAATATGAATACTTACTACGCTGCACCTTGGTTCTCCTCTCTCTCAACAACGAACATTACAATATCACAAAATGTCGATTTTAAATATTTTAAAATATTTTAAGTGTAAAACTAACAATGACTCAATAATCCATGCCTTCTTGGAAAAGTCAACAAGTTATGGGTGGAGCTAGAAAGTTGGCTGTCAGAAGTATTACAATGTAAATGTACTTTTAATTCATCTGACTGCATATTTGAAGACATGGCATATGAGGGTGCAGTGAGATACCCGATGAGTTGGATGATACTTTCCTGGTCAATCATCTTGAAAAAACGTATACTTAAAAACTGGAAATCAACCAATCCTTTGTCCTTAACACAATTTAACACAACAGGTTAAGTGCTTTATTCTCTAAATGTTATGTTATATATATATATATATATGTGTGTATACCTTATAAATACCTTAAAATACCTTAAATACCTTAAAAAGTTTTACCTTAAAAAGTTTGGGGTCACTTAGAAATGTCCTTGTTTTTGAGAGAAAAGCACATTTTGTTGTCCATTAAAATAACATAAATTTGATCAGAAATACAGTGTAGACATTGTGAATGTTGTAAATGACTATTGTAGCTGGAAACGGCTGATGTTTTATGGAATATCTACATAGGCGTACAGAGCCCCATTATCAGCAAACATCACTCCTGTGTTCCAATGACACGTTGTGTTAGCTAATCCAAGTTTATAATTTTAAAAGGCTAATTGATCATTAGAAAACCCCTTTGCAATTATGTTAGCACAGCTGAAAACTGTTATTCTGACGAAAGAAGCAATAAAACTGACTTTCTTTAGACTAGTTGAGTATCTGGAGCATCGGCATTTGTGGGTTCGATTACAGGCTCAAAATGGCCAGAAACAAATAACTTTCTTCTGAAACTCATCAGTCTATTCTTGTTCTGAGAAATGAAGGCTATTCCATGTGAGAAATTGCCAAGAAACTAAAGATCTCGTACAACGCTGTGTACTACTCCCTTCACAGAACAGCGCAATCTGGCTCTAACCAGAATAGAAAGCGGAGTGGGAGGCCCCGGTGCACAACTGAGCAAGAGGACAAGTCTAGTTTGAGAAACAGATGCCTCACAAGTCCTTGACTGGCAGCTTCATTAAATAGTACCCGCAAAACACCAGTCTCAATGTCAACAGTGAAGTGGCCTCCTGGCAAGCATACACCAGATTCACAGACCAGTGCAAATAAACTTAAACAAAGTAGAATCAGGATATGATTGCCTACACTCCATTGTTATTCACTGCAGATCCCTCCTTCATTCCGCTTTGACCAACTTTTTTTGACTGTGTGTGATTGTGTGTGATCTGTGTGTGATCACAGGCTGGTGATAGGCTACTTTGCTTTACAGAGGTGCCGGTATGCATTTCCTGAAAAAATGGGAGGCACTGGTAGGGGCTCTTGACAGCTCCACCCCAAGTCAAGCACTGCCTTTCCTTCTGAAAAAAGTATTTATTCAGCATCTACATTTCAAAGGTGTCTTTCATGCCTCCTGCTCCCTACCAGGAGGAACACATCAAACGAGGATGGGCATGAATAAAGCACAATTTACCATAAGAGACCTCTTATGGTAAATTGTGCTTTATTCATGCCCCATCCTCGATTGATGTGCTTTATTCATGCCTCATCCTCGTTCTGATGTATTAAAAACAAACAGAGCAACAGTCAGAGGAGGTTGTAAGCGGATTTGTATCGATGCTGCTTCTGATGATTGTTTTCTGAATGTGCTTCTTACACAGCATTGGTGAGAAGAAACTACTCTAATAGTAGAGTTGTGAGATCAACAATCAATTCTTCCTGGGGCAGGATTCACTATCTGAGCATTTTATTAAATACCTACTAAAAAGAGTGTGAAGAAAAATGCTCCAACAAATGATATTCAGTGTGAATAGAGGAGTGCAGTTACAAAGTAGGGAATAAGTTTAAGTTAGGAGTGAATCCGGCGTCTTCATGCCAGTAGACTTGCTTATGCTCAGCTAGCTTTGCTGTATGTGTTGGTAGAGTTGTCTCCCTGCAGAGACAGAGGCATGCCTTGAGTTTCTGTGATGATCACCGATTAAGAACAACATTGAAGTGTCCTATGGAGGGTCCTTTGGGGTCATAAAGTATCGTGGTTTCTAGGATCATAAAAGTAAGGATTTGATATTGGCCACAATTTCAGTGGCCGGGCGCCCTAAGGGGCCAGGGAAAGGTTCTCAACATCTCCCCTTGTTCTGTGGGTATTGTGGTTCCAAGGATAAAATGAAGATAATTATTTAATATTATGTTGAAAAAAATAGAAAGGAATATTAGTTCTTAAGATCTACACCACGTCCAACCAACTTCATAGTCTCATATCCAATCAGCAACGTGAGACAGGCGGAAAAGAGAAGTTTGCCTCAAGCTAAATAACCAAAACCACTATAACCATAATTGCCACAACACACCTATCTGAGCAGCACACCTGAAACCGAGTGGTAGAGGAGAGTATTAAAACCACAATCATCCTGTCTCAGTTATAGTAACTCTACTCAGAATGTCTTTTTCCCTTAAAATGGAGTCCAACCTTTACTCCAATAGAGAAACTAGTAGGACCTGATCCTATAGTACTGGGGACTCAGTGGGAATCTATGTTATGAGTACTTGTCATCGGCAGGTGGAAAACACACACATAGTGGGAGAGATGATGACCTTGGAGTCTGTGATTCAGATGCGTTGGCGACAGGCTGGCGTGGGAGCACAGAGTGATGATTCAATCACAATTTATGGCATTGTCCCAATGGCTGGCCATATTATGTTTGCTATCACAGGAGGGAAGCACACATCCACAGTGGCATTTTCCAGAGAAGAACGTTCCCACAGACCTTGGGAGTACGGCCACCGTCTGAAGTGTGAAGACTGATGAAAACTTGAATCAACAAAATTAATGTTACTGTGTGAATGAAACTGTTGTGTTTGGATTGTTTCAAGAGTTCATAAAGAGCTGTACATTTTTACATGTCTTATTACATTGTATGTTTTCCGGTTGATGCATTTTCAGAGAGACAGGGCTGAAATTGTATGTTGGGTTTTTCGGTTTTCAGGCACATTTCTGTTGTCCGTAACATTCAAATTGAATTGAGTTGATTCGATTTTAATCTGGGTGTGATGTCCTGCCTTTTGTCTTCCCCCAGAAATGTGCAAAGTCATGTTAATTTATGTTGGGGGTGAGTTTCTGTTTTTTCCATGGATAAAAGGTCTAAGTCTAATTGTGAACTTGTTTGCAAGCTCCATGTGTGTGCAGACAGACACACATTAAACTTTTTCACTTGGAGATTATTAAAAAAAACTTGGAACCACGTACGTCTTATTAGTAGAGTTATTTACTCTGTCTTATACTATAATGAATGCTCCACTACATGTACACTGGAAGTGTCAATTCATTTGTGACTAATACAACGTATTAGTTGATTGGAGTAAATGCATGCCTCATTTAAAGAGTAAACTCTTTGATTGATTATATGTTAAAAATTGCATTGGTCTGTTGGTAAATGTGATTTACACTATACACATAGCATTATGCATAGGTTTTAACTTTACATCTCTGGCTAAGATAGATTTTATAAATTAAAGCTTGGACTGTGGACGCTATAAACAGCTCATAAGTCCCGATAAGTCTCTTAATAAATCACATAAAGTTATGTTAGAATACAGGTACTTAAAATATCCGAGTGGGGATGCCGAAACTCTCAAAATGGTTATGTCTGTTTTGGTTTACGTTTGACCTATAGCATTTATTCAGTCAGATGAATGTAGTTTATTGTTACAATGTGCGCTGAAAGTTGGGAAGCAAGTTCAGGGAGTGAGTGCTGTAATAAATAAACACAACGTAATACAAAACAAGGAAAAACGAATGACGCACAGACATGACACTGGAACAGAAACAATGACGCCGGGGGAAGGAACCAAAGGGAGTGACATAATCAGGGGAGGTAATCAGGGAGGTGATGGAGTCCATTTAAGTCTAATGACGCGCAGGTGCACAGGTGTGCTCCATAACGAGCAGCCTGGTGACCTAGAGGCCGGAGAGGGAGCACACGTGACAGTACTCCCTGCCCTACACGCAGCTCCAGTTGTAGGACGCTGACCAAAATGACGATCCCAGGGATCAGGAGCGGAACGGTCACCCCTGCTGATGCGCCTGTCGCTGGCTGGGCCGCGGGAACCTGACAGAGGCAGGGGAGCCTGGCGATCTGGCTGAGGCATGAGAGCCTGGCGAGCCGGCAGAGGCAGGGGAGCCTGGCGATCTGGCTGAGGCATAAGAACCTGTAGCGGCTCCCGGACCCGACGTCATTCCCACTGACACAAAAAAAATAAACATTCCCTGATGATTCCCTTAGGTGAGGAAAGTGCAGGGAGTGAGTGTTTTATTTAACCGACAGCTTAAGACTGTCATGACCCTTTTTTGTTGTTGCGTGGAACGAACAGCTGACTGTAGACAGGACTGCCGGGCATTTATGCGGTTGAGTCTGTTTCTGCTGTAACATGGGCTCTACAACTTGACTAAACTTTGTTGCTCTTGGCTGAAACAAGCACAGTGTTGCAGCAAACAAGTCTTTGGTTACCAGTATTTAAAAAAAAGGTTATTATGGGGACCGCAGTCATTTGGCTGACAAATAACCATCATCCAAAATTGCATGTTATTTTATGGGTTGTCATGGTGGACTTGAGTGTGGTTCAATTCAACTCTGCTTGAACCACGCTGTCACTGGTAAATCGTTTGGGAGGGGTATACTACGATGCAAGCTAGATCTACTCAGCGTCTTCTAAAGCTAGCCAGCTCCGTATCTCGACGGTGGATACTGCTCGTCTGTCTTCCGCTAACTCTATCAGGCTTGGAATTGTGCAATCATGTTGCACGTGAATAGCCGAATGCCAAACTCAAATCAAATTAAATCAAATTAAATTAAATGAAATTGTCATATGCGCCGAATACAACAGATTACAGTGAAATGCTTACTTACAAGCCATAAACCAACAATTAAGTTTTAAGTTAAGAAAATAACAAAAAAAGTTACATAATTAAAGAGCAGCAGTAAAATAACAATAGCGAGGCTATATACAGGGGGTACGGTACAGAGTCAATGTGCAGGGGCACCGGTTAGTCGGTAATTGAGGTAATATGTACATGTAGGTAGAGTTATTAAAGTGACTATGCATAGATAATAACAGAGAGTAGCAGCAGCATAGAAGAGGGGATTGGGACACTGCAAAAAGTCTGGGTAGCCATTTGATTAGATGTTCAGGAGTCTTCTGGCTTGGGGGTAGAAGCTGTTTAGAAGCCTCTTGGACCTAGACTTGGTGCTCCGGTATCGCTTGCCATGCGGTAGCAGAGAGAACGGTCTATGACTAGGGTGGCTGGAGTCTTTGACAATTTTTTGGGCTGACACCGCCTGGTGTAGGAGTCCTGGATGGCAGGAAGCTTGGCCCCGGTGATGTACTGGGCCGTACGCACTACCTTCTGCCGTGCCTTGCGGTCAGAGGCCAGGCAGTTTCCATACCAGGCAGTCATGCAACCCGTCAGGATGCATCTGAGGACCCATGCCAAATCTTTCCAGTCTCCTGAGGGGGAATAGGTTTTGTCATGCCCTCTTCAGGACTGTCTTGGTGTGCTTGGACCATGTTAGTTTTGTCACGTTCTGACCATCGTTCGTGTGTGTTTTCCTTGTTTTAGTGTTGGTCAGGACGTGAACTGGGTGGGCATTCTATGTTGGATGTCTTGTTTGTCTATTTCTATGTCTGGCCTGATATGGTTCTCAATCAGAGGCAGGTGTTAGTCATTGTCTCTGATTGGGAACCATATTTAGGTAGCCTGGGTTTCACTGTGTGTTGGTGGGTGATTGTCCTTAGTGTTAGTTTGCACCAGTTTAGGCTGTTTCGGTTTTCATTACGTTTATTATTTTGCACTGTTTGTATTTAGATTCGTGTTGCTATAGTCACAATAAACATGGATCGCAATCTACACGCCGCATTTTGGTCCGACTCTCCTTCTCATCAAGAAAACCGTTACAGAATCACCCACCACAAAAGGACCAAGCAGCGTGTCAACAGGCAGGAGCAGCGCGAGGAGACGCGCAATAAGGATTTCTGGACATGGGAGGAAATCCTCGACGGGAGAGGACCCTGGGCTAAACCAGGGGAGTGTAGCCGCCCAAAGGTGCAGCAGGAGAAGAGGCAACAGGAGCAGCCCAAAGAGGAGGTATGGACATGGGAGGACGAATTAGAAGGAAGAGGACCCTGGGCTCAGCCAGGAGAATATCGCCGCCCCAAAGAAGAACTGGAGGCGGCGAAAGCTGAGAGGCGCAGATATGAGGAGGCAGCACGACGTAGCGGCCTGAGAGGCAGCCCCAAAAATTTCTTGGGGGGGGGCTAACAGGGAGTATGGCTACGTCAGGTAGGAGACCTCGGACAGGCACCGTGTTATGCAGTGGTGCGCACTGTGTCTCCAGTGCGGGTGCATGGCCCGGTGCGGTATATTCCAGCTCCGCGTGTCGGCCGGGCTAGATTGAGCATCGAGCCTAATGCCATGAAGCCGGCTCTACGCAGCTGGTCCCCAGTGCGTCTCCTTGGGCCGGCTTACATGGCACCAGCCTTGCGCTCGGTGTCTCCGGTTCGCCTGCATAGCCCAGTGCGGGCTATTCCACCTCGCCGCACTGGCAGGGCGACCGTGAGCATTCAACCAGGTAAGGTTGGGCAGGCTCGGTGCTCAAGAGCTCCAGTGCGCCTGCACGGTCCAGTTTTTCCAGTACCACCTCCACACCCCAGCCCTCCGGTAGCAGCTCCCCGCACCAGGCTTCCTGTGCGTGTCCTCGGCCCAGTACCACCAGTGCCAGCACCACGCATCAGGCCTACAGTGCGCCTCGCCTGTCCAGCGCTGCCAGAGCCTTCCTTCTCTACAGCGCTGCCGGAGTCTCCCGCCTGTTCAGAACTGCCAGTCTGCATAGAGCTGCCAGTCTGCATGGAGCTGCCAGTCTGCAAGGAGCTGCCAGTCTGCAAGGAGCTGCCAGTCTGCAAGGAGCTGCCAGTCTGCAAGGAGCTGCCAGTCTGCATAGAGCTGCCAGTCTGCAAGGACCTGCCAGTCTGCAAGGAGCCGCCAGAGCTGCCTTTCTGCAGGATGCCGCCAAAGCTGCCAGTCTGCAAGGAGCCGCCAGAGCTGCCAGTCTGCAAGGAGCCGTCAGAGCTGCCAGTTAGCATGGAGCAGCCAGGGCCGCCAGTCAGTATGGAGCAGCCAGGGCCGCCAGTCAGCATGGAGCAGCCAGGGCCGCCAGTCAGCATGGAGCAGCCAGGGCCGCCAGTCAGCATGGAGCAGCCAGGGCCGCCAGTCAGCATGGAGCAGCCAGGGCCGCCAGTCAGCATGGAGCAGCCAGTCAGCATGGAGCAGCCAGAGCAGCCAGTCAGCATGGAGCAGCCAGAGCTGCCCGTCAGCATGGAGCAGCCAGAGCAGCCAGTCAGCATGGAGCAGCCAGAGCTGCCCGTCAGCATGGAGCAGCCAGTCAGCATGGAGCAGCCAGAGCTGCCAGTCATCATGGAGCAGCCAGTCAGCATGGAGCAGCCAGAGCAGCCAGTCGACCAGACTCTTCCAGATCTGCCAGTCGACCAGACTCTTCCAGATCTGCCAGTCGACCAGACTCTTCCAGATCTGCCGGTCGACCAGACTCTTCCAGATCTGCCGGTCGACCAGACTCTTCCAGATCTGCCAGTCGACCAGACTCTTCCAGATCTGCCAGTCGACCAGACTCTTCCAGATCTGCCAGTCGACCAGACTCTTCCAGATCTGCCAGTCGACCAGACTCTTCCAGATCTGCCAGTCGACCAGACTCTTCCAGATCTGCCAGTCGACCAGAATCTTCCAGATCTGCCAGTCGACCAGACTCTTCCAGATCTGCCAGTCGACCAGACTCTTCCAGATCTGCCAGTCGACCAGACTCTTCCAGATCTGCCAGTCGACCAGACTCTTCCAGATCTGCCAGTCGACCAGACTCTTCCAGATCCGCCAGTCGACCAGGATCTTCCAGAACCGCCAGCCAGCCAGGATCTGCCGGATCCAACCACCTGCCTGAGCTTCCTCTCAGTGCTGAGCTTCCTCTCAGTGCTGAGCTTCCTCTCAGTGCTGAGCTACCCATCAGTCCCGAGCTACCTCTGTCCCGAGCTGCCCCTCTGTCCCGAGCGGTCTTTAAGGAGGGTAACCTATCTAGGGACGCTAAGGAGGTGGACTAAAACTGTTATGGAGTGGGGTCCACGTCCAGCGCCAGAGCCGCCACCGCGGACAGATGCCCACCCACACCCTCCCCCATAGGTTTAAGTTGTGCGTCCGGAGTCCGCACCTTGGAGGGGGGGTACTGTCACGTTCTGACCATCGTTCATGTGTGTTTTCCTTGTTTTAGTGTTGGTCAGGACGTGAACTGGGTGGGCATTCTATGTTGGATGTCTTGTTTGTCTATTTCTATGTCTGGCCTGATATGGTTCTCAATCAGAGGCAGGTGTTAGTCATTGTCTCTGATTGGGAACCATATTTAGGTAGCCTGGGTTTCACTGTGTGTTGGTGGGTGATTGTCCTTAGTGTTAGTTTGCACCAGTTTAGGCTGTTTCGGTTTTCATTACGTTTATTATTTTGCACTGTTTGTATTTAGATTCGTGTTGCTATAGTCACAATAAACATGGATCGCAATCTACACGCCGCATTTTGGTCCGACTCTCCTTCTCATACAGAAAACCGTTACAAGTTTGTTGGTTATGGGGACGCCAAGGAACGTAAAGCTCTCAACCTGCTCCACTACAGCCCCGTCCTGTAGTCCACAATCATCTTCTTTATCTTGATCACATGGAGGGAGAGGGTGTTGACCTTGCACCACACCGTCAGGTATCTGACCTCCTCCCTATACAATAGGCTGTCTCGTCGTTGTCAGTGATCAGGCCTACCACTGTTGTGTCATCAGAAAACGTGCAGTCATGAGTGAACAGGGAGTATAGTAGGGGACTGGGCACGTACCCCTTAGGGGCCCCCGTGTTGAGGATCAGCGTGGCGGATGTATTGTTTCCTACCCTTACCACCTGGGGGCGGCCTGTCAGGAAGTCCAGGATCCAGTTGCAGATGGAGGTGTTTAGTCCCAGGGGCCTTAGCTTAGTGATGAGCTTTGAGGGCGCTATGATGTTAAATGCTGAGCTGTAGTCAATGAATAGCATTCTCACACAGGTGTTAATTTTGTCCAGGTGGGAAAGGGCAGTGCGGAGTGCAATAGATATTGCATCATCTGTGGATCAGTTGGGGCGGTATGGGATAATGGTGTGATGTGAGCCATGACCAGCCTTTCAAAGCACTTCATAGATGTGAGTGCTACGGGTTGGTAGTCATTTAGGCAGGTTACCTTCGTGTTTTTGGGCACAGGGACTATGGTGGTCTGCTTGAAACATGTTGGTATTACAGACTCGGTCAGGGAGAGGTTGAAAATGTCAGTGAAGACACTTGCCAGTTAAGACGAATCCTAGAGTGTCAGCTAAAGACCTACAAAAATCTCTGGAAGATGCTAACATTTCTGTTGACAAGTCTACAATACGTAAAACACTAAACAAGAAAGATGTTCATGGGAGGACACCATGGAAGAAGCCACTGCTGTCCAAAAAAACATTGCTGCATGTCTGAAGTTTGCAAAAGAGCACCTGGATGTTCCACAGCGCTACTGGCAAAATATTCTGTGGACAGATGAAACTAAAGTTGTGTTGTTTGGAAGGAACACACAACACTATGTGTGGAGAAAAAAAGGCACATCACATACTTATTTGCCTCATTAAAATACAAATCAATTTATAACATTTTTGACATGCGTTTTTCTGGATTTGTTTGTTGTTATTCTGTCTCTCGCTGTTCAAATAAACCTACCATTAAAATTATAGACTGATAATTTCTTTGTCAGTGGGCAAACGTACAAAATCAGCAGGTGATCAAATACTTTTTCCCTCACTGTATACCCCACCACCTTGTCACAACACAACTGATTGGCTCAAACGCATTAAGAAGAAAAGACATTCCACAAATTAACTTTTAACTAGTAACACCTGTTAACTTAAATGCAGTCCAGGTGACTACCTCACGAAGATGGTTGAGAGAATGCCAAGAGTGTGCAAAGCTGTCATCAAGGCAAAGGGTGGCTATTTGAAGAGTCTCAAATATAAAATATATTTTGATTTGTTTAACACTTTTTTGGTTACTACATGATTCCATATGTGTTATTTCATAGTTTTGATGTCTTCACTATTACTGTACAATGTAGAAAATAGTAAAAATAAAGAAAACCCTTTAATGAGTAGGGTTGCGGAACTGGTGGCAGTGAAGTCAGACGCAGGAGAGCAGAAATAGGTAATAGCCGGAGCAGTTTAACTTCAAAACCAATGGCAAATAAAAAGGACCTACATAGGTACAAAACCCGACGAGCACCAGTAACATAGTGCACAAGCACTTACAAACAAACAATTGCACACAAGGGCATGGGGGGAACAGAGGGTTAAATACACAACACTTAATGAGGGAAATGGAAACCAGGTGTGTTGGAAAACAAGACAAAACAAATGGAAAATGACATTTGGATCGACGATGGCTAGATGACCGGTGACGCTGACCGCCAAACACCGCCCGAACAGGTGTCTTATTTTTTCTAAACCCATAACCATGTGTGAGGTGTATAATTTTGTTTCAAAGTAGATTTGTTTAAGACTAACAAGAAACACTCTGTGTGAACCTGATCTATCCCACTGCAGTAAAAGGTCAACATTTTAGCAACTAGGAAATGGCAGAGCAATTTCTTCATAGTGCACCTTTAAAGAATATATTGTTAAGATTACTAACGTTACTGTCCCCACTACAAGAAAAAACATTCAACTGAAATATTGAAACATTCAACTGAAATATTGTAGAATTCCATTCATTCCTATGGAGGACTGCTGCTACTGGGGAGTGCCAATATGGCCGACCGGTGGCTTCAAAGCCCCTCAATGGCCAATACATAGATGCAGTAAAGGGGTCAATGGAACGCACATTCAACATGAAATGCACATTCAACATGTCTAATCTAACAAAGTGGATATTCGTCAAATCCGTCATGATATCTATTGTAACAGGTCCACAATGTGGTTACTCAAGTCCAATTTTGATATATTTGGCTGTTTTCACGGCATAACATTTCGAAGTTGTCCCTTTTCAGGTTTAGAAAAAGTGACTGTTAAATGCTTACTCCCGTTCATATATTCTGGTTAGAATAGATGGTCATCATAGTCGTTTCAAAGTAATTTTTTAAGGTTTAAGGTTTAAAGTGACATGAACATGAATATGTGTTGGGGTTAACATCCATACAAGCGTTATACTCAGATTTTTACCTCAACATAGTGTGAAATACACAGAAATAGTAGCCAAAATGTAGGCTAATTCTGCTGGGGGGCAATGAGGATATTCGGGATCTTTCCCCAACGGCCCACACATTTCCATTGCAAATCGATTGCTTTGGTCGAGTTTGACTGTCCTCTTTACTGTATCTATAGCATCAGTAATCCAGGGTTTATATACATCATTTCAAGACCTGCGCAACACACTCAAAATAACGATGACCTCGAACATGCCCCCATGTATTGACACAGATCATGCAAAGGTGAGAAGGTCAGTGAAGGTTGGGTCGAGATGGTCAGTGGGCAAAATCCAGACATGAAAGATTGCCTTGAAAGAGACAGTGTTGTAGGTCAAAAACGTCAACACAGGAGAGAGAAAGCAGATTTTGCTTTCTTGTATACATTAATTCTGCTGGACGATTTAGCATAGGTAGCTGGAGTCAAAATATAGAGGACAAGGATGGGAGGTTAATAGGCGTCAGGCACAGAAATTGAAAACCATATTTCAGTAGCTCGGAAGAAAACTGTAAGAAAGCGGAAAAATTGATGAAAGATGAAGATGTGTCCAGGGCGATGGATCCTAAGAGACTACCAATGAGTAGGCCGAGGCCAATAGAGAGTGATAGGAATAACATTCTTCACTAAGGTTGGTTTCTTAGCATTCACAACCATGGTTATCAACTGTACCAATGAAATGGAACGTAAATCACAGAAAATATATGTTGTGGTGGCAGCTGCAGGGAGGTACTTAGGTGTAAAAGATTTTACTGCAGAAGAGTTACAAGGTGTGTTGAACGACAGTGTCCCATCCTCCCAGGCTGCCAGCCTGGTGTATGATCAGATAGGGCCAAGTAGTGAAATAGTGGTGAGGTTTTAACCCATAAGAATATAAACTCTGCCTAAGCCGGAGGAGTAGTGGTGGTAGTGGGGGGAGGGGGGTGTCTACTAATTATATGGATTTTTTAAAGAAGTCATACCAAGGATCATTTAGCTATTTGAATTTGAATTTTAAGACCCCTTGAAGTATCCCCCCCCCAAAATCTAAAATTATTTTTGGCTTTACCACTATTAGCCCATACAAATGGAATAACATACCTGAAAGTCCCCCCAAACAATCTAATGGAAGTTTGTTCTGAAGTGTCTGTCCTATATCTGAGAGATGTAAGAAAGACCAGGAAACATTTGTTATTTTGTATTTAACCCCTCATATTTGGCACTAAACAGTCTCTGTACTGTATATACTTCCATACATTTTTTTAAATGGTACCGGAGGACCTTCAAACGAGTCTAGTGAGTCTTGTGCACATCCTAGAGCAAAAGAAGGTGAGAGTCTCACGTTTCCACAGATGGGGCCTATTAGTGCGTCATGGTCTGATAAACACCTCTCTACTGTAGCTCTGTCAACTTTTACCGGAGAAATGGAAATGAGACATAGGTGCATGAGGTGGATTGAGACGCATCCAACGCAAAAAAAACATCTCTAGCTAAAACTGACGGATTTCTAAGGGGATTGTTGTATTAATCTAATTAGATTTCCGAGGCGAGTGAGGACATCAACCTTAGTTATCGACCTTAGTAGGGTTAGTTGGTAAGGCATTTTTCTTCCCCTTTCTCCATCCTTTTCCCCTTCCCTTTTTGTGTCACTAATTGTAATGAATTCACATTCCAGAACAGTAGGCGGAAACAGAGTGCTAGAAAAGAGAAATTGATGAATAGGGAGGCCGTGACCTGCTTCACACTGCAGTACAGTAGGTGGTGGTGTATGCACCTCTCGGTTGCGATCCGCCAATACAAATTTAAAGAAGAAGAAGAAGCTTTGCTAGCTAGCCTAGTGTTGGTTAGCTAGCAAACGTTCACTTGCATTTTTATTGGGCCTACCAACTAGGCTATCTAGTTCTTATCTTCCCTGAACCTTGTTCTCAGGGTATTACTTTAGACACACCCGGCATAACAATGTTAGCTAGCTACCTACTTGTGTCAACACATTATGAGTAACATGAGTTCCTTTTCAATGTAGCTAAACACTAGCTAACTTTTTATTGTTAGTAAGCACTATTATTGCCAGCTGGATAACACAATAACTAGCTATATGCCTAAACTATAGAAATCATGATGATGATAACTAGGGGTAATGTAGTGTCTATACTAAACCATCATACATTGTTCTTCTCTACCACAAACTCTTAGACTCCAGGATGGGAAAATGCTTACAAAAAAGAAACAGATGAAGACAGAGTCAGAGACTGAGTTGTCAATTTCCCTTGTTACTTGTAATGCTAAAAAGAGAAGAAAAATACAATTCTATTTTTCTAAATTAGCTATCTAAGCTACTCACCATACTATAGGCTACAGATTTGAGTCAACACTAGAATAGTTATTTTTATGTTATTGAGTAGGACAATATCTTTGTTTAATCTAATTAATCAAATTATTAATCTAACAATACAAATCCTGTAAGGTATTTTACATTGCAATAAAATTGTTTGTAAGTATTTTCACTTGGTACTGAGTAATAAGTAAATATATAGAAATTGCTCATAGGTAACTATAAAGTTACACTTCAATTTAAATAGTTAAATCCTGTGTAACAACTAGAGACAACCTTGTACTTATTCAGATATTACAGATATGTACTCTGGTGTATTAGTGTGTTTATTTTCTCAATTGGCGTGCAAAACAGGCCAATCAAATCAAACTGTGCACACAAACTGAACGATAATGAAGATATTTAAAAAGACAAAAATAATTTAGCTAGTTAGAGAGACATAGAGACGGAGTAGAGCTATCCAGTGTCTGCGTCTTCTGAAGAAGACGAAGAGAAGCATCTATGGCGGCATTTCAGTGACCAGGGCTCCTTTAAGTACTGGAGAGGTGAGTGTGTAGTCATGCAATGCAAGCTGCAATGCAAGCTGTAGCAGTTAGTAGCTAGCTATCCTTGCAGCTAAGTTAGCTAACTAGCTGCATGGCTAACCACCAACCAATGATAATAGCCATTATTGTGGCTAGCACGTCAGTAATTGAACTAGCTAGCTAATGTTAGCTTGCTTGGTCATGACATACAGTATTTAGAGAGACCTAGGATTTTTAGCTATGCACTTTGTCTGTGTAAATAAGGATAACGTTCATTTAAAAGCCTCAGTAAGTCTCAATAAGTTTCCGATAGAATCTGGGTCAAATTGTATTCTTCTTTTAGCTAATTATATTTGGTTAGATCATGATGTATGAAATCATGGTCATTATACATGATGATGATGAATGAATACATCAATCATGAAGGTTAATGTAATGAATGATAGGCCTACTTCAACTCTCATTAAGGTTTCAAGAACGGCTTCATAAAGGTGTTATGAATACTTATGTAAAGTTTAGGCTTCAGGCCTCAGTTAAAGTAACGTTTTACCCAGCAAACATTCATTCTATGTGATTGAATGTAATGAATGTGATATTGGGCTATTCTTTGATTTCACACAAGTAACGTTTTGTCTACGCCTCATCCAAATGTTATTGTGTGTGTGTCTGTGTGTGTGTGAAGTGAGAGAGAACAATAGATGGGTTGGTTTAAATGAATTAATCTTGCATATAACTGTGTGAGTTTACATAATAGGTACAGCGAGATATGAATTCATCTCAACATTAGGCATCTTTTTAGGTCTGAGAACATCTGACAAACTCACTACATTCTCAGTTACTGAGAACAATAAGTATGTAAGGTCTGTGTTTGGGCTATTGTACTCAAATCAAATGTGTTGGTTGCGTACACATATTTGCAGATGTCATCCCAGGTGCAGTGAAATGCTTATGTTTCTAGCTCCAACAGTGCAGTAATATCATGGAGTCTACAAGGTGTCGAAAGCGTTCTACAGGGATGCTGGCGATTGTTGATTCCAATGCTTACCACATCTGTGTCAAGTTTGCTGGATGTCCTATGGGTGGTGGACCATTCTTGATACACATGGGAAACTGTTGTAACGGCAGATCTCCTCTTCATCTGAAGAGGAGTAAGGATCGGACCAAGATGCAGCGTGGTAAGTGTCCATAACTTTAATTTAAAAAAGCACTGAACACTGAACACAAAAATAACAAAAGAAACATGAAGAAACGAAACCGAAACAGTACCGTGTGGCGGGAAACAAACACCCACAAACCAACAGTGAAACCCATGCTACCTAAGTATGATTCTCAATCAGAGACAACTATTGACACCTGCCTCTGATTGAGAACCATCCTAGGCCAAAACAGAAACCAAACATAGAAAAACTTGGACTGGGGACCCACGCCACGGGTCCCGAATGAACGTGAGACTCCGGCGGCGCCCGACAGGTGGGAGACTCCGGCGGAGCCGGACAGGCGGCTGGCGACTCCGTCGGCTCAGGCCAGACGGGCGGCTCCGGCGGCTCAGGCCAGATGGGCGGCTCCGGCGGCTCAGTACAGACGGGCGGCTCCGGACAGACGGGCGGCTCCGGCAGCTTAGGACAGACGGGAGACTCCGGCGGCTCAGGACAGACGGGAGCCTCCGGCGGCTCAGGACAGACGGGAGACTCCGGCGGCTCAGGACAGACGGGAGACTACGGCGGCTCAGGACAGACGGGAGACTCCGGCGGCGCTGGACAGACGGGAGACTCCGGCGGCGCTGGACAGACGGGAGACTCCGGCGGCGCTGGACAGACGGGAGACTCCGGCGGCGCTGGGCAGGCGGGAACACCTGTAGCCAGAAGACGGAGAGACAGCCTGGTGCGGGGGGCTGCCACCGGAGGTGCGTGCGTGGAGGTGGCACTGGATAGACCGGACCGTGCAGGCGCACTGGAGCTCTTGAGCACCGAGCCTGCCCAACCTTACCTGGTTGAATGCTCCCGGTAGCCATGCCAGTGCGGCGAGGTGGAATAGCCCGCACTGGGCTGTGCTGGTGAACCGGGGACACCATGCGTAAGGCTGGTGCCATGTACGCCGGCCCGAGGAGACGCACTGGAGACCAGATGCGTAGAGCCGGCTTCATGGCAACTGACTCGATGCCTACTCTAGCCCGGCCGATACGAGGAGCTGGAATGTACCGCGCACCGGGCTATACACACGCACCGGGGACACCGTGCGCTCCACCGCATAACACAATGCCTGCCAGGTCCCTCTCGCTCTCCGGTAAGCACGGGAAGTTGGCGCAGGTCTCCTACCTGCCTTCACCACACTCCCCGTGTGCCCCCCCCCCCCTCCCCCAAGACATTTTTGGGGCTGCCTCTCGGGCTTCCTCATAATGCCGTCTCTCTGCTTTCACTGCCTCCAGCTCTGCTTTGGGGCAGCGATATTCCCCTGGGTGTTCCCAGGGTCCTTTGCTGTCCAAAATCTCCTCCCAAGTCCATTTCCCTAATGCTGCTGCTGCTGCTGTCCTTTACCACGCTGCTTGGTCCTTGGTTGGTGGGTGTTTCTCTTCGTCTGAAGAGGAGTAAGGATCCGACCAAAATGCAGCGTTGTAAGTGTCCATAACTTTAATCAAAAAAGCACTGAACACTGAATACAAAAATAACAAAATAAACTTGAAGAAATGAAACCGAAAAAGTACCGTGTGGCGACAAACACAGACACGGAAACAAACACCCACAAACCAACAGTGAAACCCAGGCTACCTAAGTATGATTCTCAATCAGAGACAACTATTGACACCTGCCTCTGATTGAGAACCATCCTAGGCCGAAACAGAAACCAAACATATAAAAACAAACAGACTGCCCACCCCAACTCACGCCCTGACCATACTAAATAAAGACAAAACAAATGAAATAAAAGGTCAGAACGTGAAAACTGTTGAGTGTGAAAAACCCAGCAGCATTGCAGTTCTTGACACACTCAAACTGTTGCTCCTGGCAACTACTACAATACCCCATTCAAAGGCACTTAAATATTTTGTCCTTCCCATTCACCCTCTGAATGGCACACATAAAGTACAGCATCCATGTCTCAATTTCAAGGCTAACATCCTTCTTTTACCCGTCTCCTCCTCGTTATCTACACGGATTAAAGTGGATTTAACAGGTGGTGACATATGTAAGGGAACAAAGCTTTCACCTGGATTCACCTGGTCAGTCTATGTGTAAGGGGTGCGTACTGGCGGCAGTGAAGTCAGGCACAGGAGAGCAAAAACTGTGTTACAACGGCGCAGTTTAATAATAAAAATCACCGTAAACAAAACAATCAAACACAATGGGTTCAAAACCTGTCGCACACCAGACATAACGTGCACAAGCACTTACAATAAACAATTCCGGACAAGGATATGGGGGGAACAGAGGGTTAAATACACAACATGTAATGATGGAATTGAAACCAGGTGTGTGGGAAGACAAGACAAAACAAATGGAAAATTAAAAGTGGATCAATGATGGCTAGAAGACCAGCGACTCCGACCACCGAAAGCCGCCCGAACAAGGAGAGGAACCAACTTCGGCGGAAGTCGTGACACTATGTCATGGAAAGAGCAGGTTTTCCTAATGTTTTGTACACTCAGTGTATTTCCTCTCTTCTTTTTTATATTTATTGCATGGAAAAGATCATGTGGAACAACAACAACAGAGAAGGTAAAACATTTTATACAAAAGTAACTACATTATTTTTACTCTGCGTACTTTTTTTTAGCAAATTTCATTTTACTTAAGTAGTTTTTACACCATTAGTTTGCCTTCTACTTTAGTAAAATGTTATTATAGTAACAGTACATCTACTTAAGTAGGATACTTCAGTACTCTTTCCACTTCTGGTTATCCCGAGTTGAACTCAGAGTTGATCAAAGTTAACACGCTAACTCCTCAAACCAAGCACGTAGTATAGGTCTCTGGTGTCAGAGTGCATTATCAATGTGTACTGGCATTCAGATAACAAATATTACAGCATGATTACCAAAGCTCTTGATGAAATGAAGTAAACAACAATTTGGGTACTACATTTGTTTTTAGAATGCACACCAACCCAATCAAATCGCATAAACGCTGCAGTCCTACAATGATATCCTCACACACAGGTCTCTCTTGCAAAATAGTTTTAATCTCAATAAGAATAACCTGTAGCGACATAGGTAAATTAAAATAAAATGATGACACACACTCACCCCATCCAATGAGGGTGAAACCCCACAGGTACTTTGTGTCAGAGAGGAAGGCCATGAAGATGAGACTATGGAGGTACAGGCCCTCCACTAGGATCCAGTAGTAGTTAGTCGCCAAGAAATAGATGAACAGCAGCACTGTCACTTTACAACCAATCTGTAAAAAGAGAGAGAGACAGACAGGGAGACAGAGACAGTGAGAGAGATAGGGGGAAGAGATGGAGAGAGAGAGACTCAAAACAATTGAGAAAGAAGAATGATTAATAAATAAATGACAATATAGGAACGCAATAAAGCTTTGGAATTGCCCAAGGTTTCACTGTCTGAAACTCATCCTTCCCCCCCAAAATTACTTGTTCTCACTGCAGGTACTTTATAAAAGTTCCCTTCTTCTGTAGAGAGAACAGGTTCTGTGATTTCCTTGTATCAGGGAGGCCTATACTGTCTCAGATGTTGAGACGCAACACTCACATTTTCAGCGTCTGCAAAAGGTCTGTTAGGTGCCAGAGGAAGCTAGAGTCTAAATGGAAATAACAGAGCCCAAGAAACACTATAGACATGTCTATCACAGTGGGAGACAGCGGAAACATTACAATGTGACATTTCTCTAAATGGCTTCCCTGCCAGCCCACGTTCCAGTAATGCCAAGCCATTTGAAAAGAAAGGGACACATTACTGTTGCTCATTGGCTGCTAACAGTGATGACTTGATCAGGGTTGGGTAAGTGACTTACTAAATGTCATCCGTTACAGTCAGGGGATGGTTGGAACAGAAATTATTTTCAAATTGTTTCCTTATGAACAGAACGATTATTTTTTAAATTCCATTCCACTGTTTCGACGAGCAAAATACATTTCTGAACCGATTAGAAACCCCCAAAAAGTACTGGTTTATTCTGATCCTTCCTGTTTCTTTTTAAACCTCTGAAATCGTGTTTGTTTTTACATTTAGTGCAACAGTAAATTACTTCACCAATCACGCAATGCGGACAGAACAGCTTGCTATGGGGCGGGCAAGCTATGTCTCAGCAAGTTGTTTAAGACAAGTGTAGGTTGGGGAGAAAGGGAGTGAGGGGGGAGAGAGGAAGTGAGGGGGGAGAGATTGAGTGAGGGTGGAGGAGGAGGCTTGGCTTGAAGCGCTGGGCATCTTGTGATGAATTATACCTATGGAGGAACTTTGAACGTCTTTTAACTTCAGAGTTGGCTTAACTTCTTTGGGACAGGGGGGCAGTATTCAGTTGCTTGGATAAAAATGTGCCCAGAGTAAACTGCCTGCTCCTCAGTCCTAAAAGCTGGAATATGGATGCAATTAGTAGATTTGGATAGAAAACACTCGGAAGTTTCTAAAACTGTTTGAATGATGTCTGTGAGTATAACATAACTCACATGGCAGGCAAAAACCTGAGAAAAATCCAACCAGGAAGTGGGAAATCTGAGGTTTTTCAACTCTTTGACTATCCAAGATAGTGTCTATGGAGTCATATTGCACTTCCTAAGGCTTCCACTAGATGTTAACAGTCTTTAGAACCTTGTTTGATGCTTCTACTGTGAAGGAGGGGGGAATGGGAGCTGAATGAGTCAGAGGTCTGCCAGAGTGCCATGAGCTGACCATGCGCGTTCACGTGAGAGTTTGCTTGCGTTCCATTGCATTTCTGAAGACAAAGGAATTCTCCTGTTGGAACATTATTGAAGATTTATGATAAAAACATCCTAAAGATTGATTCTATACATTGACATGTTTCTATGGACTGTAACGGAACTTTTTGACTTTTCGTCTGCTCGCGCCTCATGAATTTGGATTACTGGGCTAAACGCGCGAACAAAAAGGAGGTATTTGGACATAAATAATGGACGTTGTTGAACAAATCAAACATTTATTGTGGAACTAGGATTCCTGGGAGTGCATTCTGATGAAGATCATCAAAGGTAAGTTAATATTTATAGTGCTATTTCTGACTTTGTCGACTCCACAACATGGCGGATATCTGTATGGCTTGCTTTGTTGTCTGAGCGCTGTACTCAGATTATTGAATGGTGTGCTTTTTCGGTAAAGCTTTTTTGAAATCTGACACAGTTGCATTAAGAAGAAGTGGATCTAAAATACCATGCATAACACTTGTATCTTTTAGCAAGGTTTATTATGAGTATTTCTGTAAATTGATGTGGCTCTCTACAAAATCACCAGATGTTTTGGAACTACTGAACATAACGCGCCAATGTAAACTGAGATTTTTGGATATAAATATGAACTTTATCAAACAAAACATACATGTAGTGTGTAACATGAAGTCCTATGAGTGTCATCTGATGAAGATCATCAAAGGTTAGTGATTCATTTTATCTCTATTTCTGCTTTTCTTCTTTCTTTGGCTGGAAAAATGGCTGTGTTTTTCTGTGACTAGGTACTGACCTAACATATGTCATGACTTTAGCCTGGGGGGTTGGTTTATGACAGTCATAAATACCTCTTCACATAATTGTTTGGTGTGCTTTCGTCGTAAAGCCTTTTTGAAACCGGACACTGTGGCTGGATTTACAACAAGTTTATCTGTGAAATACTTGTATGTTTGAGGAATTTTAATTATGGGATTTCTGTTGTTTTGAATTTGTCGCCCTGCACTTTCAATGGCTGTTGTTGAGGTGGGACGCTACCGTCCCGAATATCCCAGAGAGGTTAACATTGGACCAGAGCTAGCTAACAGCTTGTGTGTGCAGAGCAGCACCATAATTAAAAACACGTCTTACCTTTTTGTGGATAATAAATCCAATATGAAATGGTATCCCTAACTTGCATTGAAAAAGTTAATCCACTCTTCTCTCTTGTAATGTTTGATTCACTAAAATTAGCTTTAAAACTGTGAAGTTTTCTCTGCACCCCATTACAAAATGTGTTGAATTTTATCTTCACCAACAAGAGGGATGTGAAAAGTTTGTGTCAGGACCTGTGCCCATAGAAATAGACGTGGCGCGGGATGTTCCCCAATGCTGGAATTGGGGCCTGATTGAAAACGTTTGGGAACCCCTGCATTAGTTAACCTTTGACAGCAGGTAACACTTTATATTAAGGTCCCTGTATAAACCATTTATAAATAGTTTGTAAAGTGTTTACTTACCATTTATTAATCATTATTCCTACATTTGTAATTATAATTTTATACATCTACAAACACTATTTTAAATGATAATTAATGATTTATATGAACATTAATAACTAATTCATAAATGATTAATAATGTAGTACTAATGTATTTATAAGAGTTATAAAATAGTTATTGTCAACTCATCAGATTATTTATATGGGTTTTGTTGCCATATTCATATATGTCATGAATGGTATAGTTATTCATTGTTAATGAGTGTATTTATAGTACATGCACTTACTAATAATACCTCAGTTGATTATTAATGTAGATCCTTTTAAACCATTTACTAATTATGAATCAACTATTTTCAGTCCCTAATCTAAAGTGTGCACTATAAAATATACATTATAAATGTTTGTAAATTACTTGTTACTCCCCAAAAGCTGGCCACATTACTAGACAGTACCTGATGCTCCACCAATGGCTACAAATAAAGGGGGGGTTGGGGGTGGGGGGGGGGGGGGGGGGAATAGTTATGATAGGCAAAGGTATATTTATACAATATACAGTTCTGATAGGTCATGACTCAAGACCAATTTCCTGTCAGAATCCATAGTTGTGGTTGAAGGTAACTTAGCTGCCCTGTTGTAACTTTACTACTAGCTGGCATGCACCAAGCTAGCAACCTACTCTATCATGTGATGGCTAGTCGTGTTACAGGTTTAGCTACCCTCATCTGGGTCTCGCCCTGTGCCCTTATAGTACGAACTCGCCATGACAGACCCAGCAGACTTGGACCAACTCCCTTGCAGGGAGTCACCATTGGGAAGCATGGTGGAGGAGCTACTGCAGAACCTTTTGGAAGGGCTTCGTTCCCTGACGGGACGCCATGACCAAGGGTTCAAGGCTATTATAGAGCAAATCAGTGAGTTAGCTCATAGACAGCCCGCCACCTCTGAGACCTCCCAACCTGCCGGGGTTTTCTTTCTCTGTGCTCCCTTATTTTTGAGCTACAGTTATCTTCATTCCCTTCGGACCGTTCGAAGATAGTGTATATTATTACGCTAATGTCAGGAGGGGCGCTCCCCTGGGCTACGGCAGTTTGGGAACAACAAGCTGCCATTTGTCATCATCTGGAGAATTTCATGGCAGAGGTGAGGAAGGTGTTCGATTCTCCGGTATCCGGGAGAGAGGCGGCACGAAAATGATTTGAATTACGTCAAGGCACACTCGTTCATCCGCTGCTGTTCGTTCATCTCCAAGGGAATCCGGAAGTCCCCGAAGGCTGTATTTCCTAGAAGACCCGAAGCCACCTGAGTTTCCTCGAGAATCATAAGCGGCAGGTGAGTCAGATACAACGGAACCGATGCAACTGGGCAGAGCTAGATTATCGCCTAGGGAATGTTCACATAAGCTAAGCTCCAACAGTTGTCTGTATTATGGTGCTGCGGGGCATTTCATAGCTACCTGCCCAGGTAGCAGGTACAAGTACACTGGTGAGCCAGACTGGGAATCCTCTAATTCCTATTACCTGTACTCCTTTTGTTGTTATCCTGCTGTGGGGAGACCAGTCAAAGTCTCTTCGGGTGCTCATTGACTCTGGGGATGATGAGAAATCATGGACGCTACCCTGGTATCGGAACAAGGTATTCACACTCAACTCCTCTCTGTTCCCATGGATGCCAGAGCATTGGACGGCCGCTCCATTGGTAGAGTCATGCACAGCACAGTTCCCATTAATCTGCAGATATCCGGTAATCCCAGTGAGTCAATACAGCTTCTCCTCATTGTGTCCCCTCACATCCCTGTTGTTTTGGGATTTTCTTGGCTCCAGAAGCACAACCCCAATATTGACTGTACCACGGGTTCAATCCTGGGTTGGAGTCCGTTCTGCCATTCACACTGCCTAAGACTGGCGCTGCCTTCCCTAGAACATCTACCTCCAGGATTAAGTACGGCCTCAGATCTCTCTGCCGTTCCAGCAGAGTATCATGACCAGCTGAAGGTTTTCAGCAAGGCTTGTGCTAAATCCCTTCCTCCACATCGTCCTTACGATTGTGCTATTGACCTCCTCCCGGGCACCACACCGCCTCGAGGTCAGCTATATTCCCTGTCTGACCCTGAGACCAAGGCCATGGAGGAGTACATTGAGGACTCTCTGGCGGCTGGGAGCATTCGCCCTTCTGCCTCTCCTGCCGGCACAAGGTTCTTCTTTGTGGAAAAGAAGGACAATAATGTTTATAGAGCTGTAATCTTCCGAATAAACACTTAAAGACCTAGTAATCTTTTACATCAGTGGCAGTCAATATTTAATCGTCACCTTATTTAGTCTCATCTGAAAGTTGTAAATTATTGGTTATCTTCACGAACCCTGGCTAACAAGTTGAATCAGCAATACAAAATTTGGTTAAATTATTTATTTACTAAATACCCAAATAATCACACAGAATTACATATACACAGAATACATTGATTACAAATTATGTCATCAAGGAAAACGTCCCTAGCGGATGCAACAGCTATGACTCCTGGTTACACAAAGAGAGGGGGGTTGGGTTTGAGTGAAAGAGCGGGAAGACTGAGTAACAAAGGGAGAAGCTATGCTATCGTAAATACAGTATCTTATGCATTCTAAATTACCACCCATTTGAAAAAGGAGAATGCAATAAATATTTACTCTGAGCTGCGCTTCGGTAGATTGTTCATAGATGGAAGACCGGGTGGTCCAGCATGGATCTCTGGTCATCTGAAGAACGTCTCTGGTGGTAAACTGGATAAGTTGTAGTAACGTAGTGTGTGTTAGACCGGATACGTTCATCCGTCCTTTCCTAGCCCATGTTTACAGTTGCTGCGCTAACGCAATGGCTAGGAGGTATCACTTCTTTAGTGAATAAGAGCTCAAAGTTCATTCCAAGTTGCCATACTTTAAGCTCATGCTATATTCTGGCTGGTATAGTCGGAATTCATCCTTCCGGCGTGTAGGTCGTCACCTTCACATTGAAATTCAGTGCTAATTTCGTCAGGTTCTTGCTGAGGTTGGCTTAGTTCTGTAGGTGGTCTTTGTCCTTTCAACGTGGGGACCTCAAGTCCACATGTCCTTGGAACAGGAAGTTACATTTTCGTCAAGGGCTTATATAGGATTGAGGGAGAGGGCCGTGTTTCATAGTTTACAACCAGTATCTGTTCACATGGGCAGGGCCACTGAGTTGAGCATAGTTCACTCATGAAAACCAATTCTCTCATTTAGGAGCTAAAAATTACATTTAATCTTTTCACAAATAGTTTCATATTTAAACATTTAAATTGCACAACAATTCAATGTGTAGATTTTCCAAGATACAGTTTATGTCGTCCTATCATCAGTAATCATGTCTCAGACGCCAACTGAACTGGCATCATATTCATTAAGTCCCAATGCATATTTTCAACTGGTTGGATTACCAAAATATGGTTCTGTTTCCCATCTTTTGATGTCACCAGACTCTCTCTCAATGTTAACAAAGGGATTTTCAGTAGAGTAGAGAGAGGAATGGGCTCCTGATGTCTCGGCCTTTGTCACCGGATGCATGGTGTGTGCTCAAAGCAAGACTCCGCGGCAAGCTCCGTCTGGCCTCCTTCAGCCACTCCCTGTTCCTCATCACCCCTGGTCCCATATTTACCTGGATTTTGTCACTGGACTTCCTCTGTCAGATGGCAACACTACCATTCTGACGGTGGTAGATAGGTTCTCAAAGGCCGCCCATTTCATCCCTCTTCCTAAGTTACCTTCAGTCAAGGAGACGGTCGACATTGTCTTGGATCGGGGTCCTCAGTTTCCGTCCCGATTCTGGAAGGCGTTCTGCACCCTTATCGGGTTGTCGGCCAGCCTGTCCTCCGGGTTTCATCCCCAATCCAATGGCCAGTCTGAGCGAGTCATTCAAGACATGGAGATGGCACTCAGGTGTCTTGTTGCCAGTAACCTGGAATCAGCAACTGGTCTGGGTGGAATATGCCAGGAACACTCTTCCCTGCTCAGCCACTGGACTCTCCCCTTTCGAATGCTCCATGGGGTATCAGCCTCCACTCTTCCCAGAGCAAGAAGTTGAGGTCAACATACCTTCAGCCCAGATGTTCATCCGCCGCTGTCGGCTCTTCTCAAGTCCATCTCCAGGTATCGTCGACAAGCTGATCACCACCGGACTCCGGCTTCCCACTATCGTATCGGACAGCGGGTATGGTTTTCCACTCGGGACGTGCCCCTCCGGGTGAAATCCCGCAAACTTTCCCCCCATTTCATTGGTCCTTTCCCCATTTCTAGAGTCCTTAGAGTCCTTTCTAGAGTCCTGTCACGCCCTGATCTGTTTCACCTGTTTTTGTTATTGTCTCCACCCACCTCCAGGTGTCACCTGTTTTTCTCATTAGTCCATGGGTATTTATTCCTGTGTTCCCTGTTTGTCTGTTGCCAGTTCGTCTTGTCAAGTCAACTAAATAAACTGATTCTGGAGATGCTCTATTTTTTCTTTGGGGGGGTGTTATGTTCTTATGCTTCCTTGTATTGTGTACTTCTTCTTTTACCATTGTATGTTTATGTTGTTGTTTTTTGCCATTGGTGCATCGTCAGGTACTACTTTTGCTGAGTAAAAATCACATAATTATTTATAAAATATACACTGTATATGTGTCACTAAATGCATGCTCTTCAACCGATTGCTGCCCGCACCTGCCCGCCCGCCTAGCATCACTACTCTGGATGGTTCTGACTTAGAATATGTGGACATCTACAAATACCTAGGTGTCTGGTTATACTGTAAACTCTCCTTCCAGACTCACTTTAAGCATCTCCAATCCAAAATTAAATCCGTATTCCTATTTTGGAACAAAGCCGCCTTTTGTAACATACCCTCGTAAAACTGACTATCCTACCGATCCTTGACTCGGCGATGTAATTTACAAAATAGCCTCAAACTCTACTCAGCAAATTGGATGTAGTCATTCACAGTGCCATCCCCAAAGCCCCATATACTAAACACCACTGCGACCTGTATGCTCTCGTTGGCTGGTCCTCGCTACATATTTGTCGCCAAACCCACTGGCTCCAGGTCATCTATCTGTAAGTCTTTGCTAGGTAAAGCTCCACCCTATCTCAGCTAACTGGTCACCATAGCAACGCCCACCCATAGCACGCAATCCAGAAGGTATATTTCACTGGTCATCCCCAAAATCAACACCTATTTAAGCCGCCATGCCTTCCAGTTCTCTGCTGCCAATGACTGGAACAAATTGAAAAAAATCTCTGAAGCTGGAGACCTCACTCCCTCACTAACCTTAAGCATCAGCTGTCAGAGCAGCTTACCGATCGCTGCAGCTGTACACAGCCCATCTGTAAATAGCACACCCAACTATCCCATCCCCATATTGTTATTTATTTTTTTGCTCTTTTGTACCCCAGTATCTCTACTTACACATCATCATCTGCACATCTATCACTCCAGTGTTAATGCTAAATTGTAATTATTTCAGATGTTACCAAGATGGCGAAGCAGTAAGACGTGTTTGTTTTCGTCCCATGTAAATATTGTCTTTTTCTGGGGGTTTTGTATACATTTCATTATATTTCAATCTCTTTTTTACCTTCCTGCAACCTGCCTCATCCAATGTGGTACAGATCTGCTATTTTTTGAACCTCTTAACTGGAACCTCCATCAGAAGCTAGCCAGCTAATAGTCTACTATTTTTTTGTCATTGTTAGCCACTGCTAGCAGTCTTTACCTTGGACTCCAGCCGCTTTAGCCCAGAAAGCCCAGATGATACCTGCCAGTCTGCACAGCACGATATCTGCCCTGAGCATATCGGACTGCCTTTTTTCCCACAACATCACCGGATTCCTGCCACAAGCTCTGGACCATTACGCCGGATCTTCGCAGCTAGCTAGTTGCTACCACGTGGCTATTGTGGCTAATGCCCTTGTCCAGAAGCATGCACCAGCTAGCCTCCAGTTAGCCTCGAGCTAGGCCCTTTCCTGCTAGCAAACAAAGTACACCAACTACAAAACCTCTCTTGCCAATTTGCCTGGACCCTTTGTCGACACGGAGTCCCACCGATCCATCACGACTGGTCTGATGGTCTGCTGACGTAATTCGGCCTAGGTGCTCTCAACCGGGCCTCTGCTGGATGTTGGTGTTGATCCATCTGCTAGCCCTGGCCTGCTAGCTTCCTGAACGCTGTGTCCCCCGCTCGCCTTGCATAGTAATCGACTACCGAACAGCTCCCTGTTTCATCTTTGCTGCTCATTGGACCCAATGATCACTCCGCTAAACAGCTGATGCCTGCTGGACTGTTTATTAACACGGTTAATTTTGTTTATCTGTCGGCCAAGCCTCAAACTCAGGCCCTGTGTGTAGCGAACTGACCCTCTCTGCCTATTCATCGCCATTTACCCATTGTTGTTGTCCTAGCTGTTTACCCGTTGTTGTCTCATCCGCTGATGTCTTAGCTCTCCCAATCAACACCTGTGTTTGCTTTATGCCTTTTTCTAACGTCACTATGCCTTGTATACTGTTGTTTAGGGCAGCTCTCATTGTTTTATTATACTGCGGAGCCCCTAGTCCTGCTCAACATGCCTCAGATAGCCCCATTGTCCAACCCCCCACAAATGCGGAGACCGTACCTAGCTTAACTGGCGCCTCCAGAGATGAAACCTCTCTCATCATCACTCAATGCCTAGGTTTACCCCCACTGTACTCGCACCCTACCATACCATTGTCTGTACATTATGCCCTGAATATATTCTACCACGCCCAGAAATCTTCTCCTTTTTTTCTCTGTTCCCAAAGCACTAGACGACCAGTTCTTATAGCCTTTAGCTGTACCCTCATCCTACTCCTCCTCAGTTCCTCTGGTGATGTAGAGGTTAACCTAGGCCCTGTGTGTCCCCAGGCACTCTCATTTGTTGACTTCTGCAACTGTAAATGCCTTGGTTTCATGCATATTAACATCAGAAGCCTCCATCAGAAGCCTCCTGCCCCCCATCCATCGTCAGAGTTTGTGCTGCTAGGTGACCTAAATTGGGATATGCTTAACACCCCGGACATCCTAAAATCTAAGATAGATGCCCTCAATCTCACAAATAATCAAGGAACCTACCAGGTACAACCCCAAATCCATAAACATGGGCACCCTCATAGATATCATCCTGACCAACTTGCCCTCAAAATACACCTCTGCTGTTTTCAACCAGGATCTCAGTGATGACTGCCTCATTGCCTACGACAGTTATGGGTCCGCGGTCAAACGATCACCCCTCATCACTGTCAAGCGCTCCCTAAAATACTTCTGTGAGCAGGCCTTTCTAATCGACCTGGCCTGGGTATCCTGGAAGGATATTGACCTCATCACGTCAGTAGAGGATGCCTGGTAGGTCTTTAAAAGTGCTTTCCTCACCATCTTAAATACGCATGTCCCTTTCAAAAAATGTAGAACGAAGAACAGAAATAGCCCTTGGTTCACTCCAGACTTGACTGCCCTTGACCAACACAAAAACACCCTGTGGCGTACTGCACTAGCTTCGAATAGTCCCCGCGATATGCAACTTTTCAGGGAAGTCAGGAACCAATACACAGAGTCAGTTAGGAAAGCAAAGGCTAGTTTTTTAAAACTAGCCTTGCATCCAGCAGCACTAAAACTACATTTGCATCCAGCAGCACTAATTCCAAAAGGTTTTGGGACACTGTAAAGTCCATGGAGAATAAGAGTACCTCCTCCTAGCTGCCCAGTGCACTGAGAATAGGAAACACTGTCACCACTGATAAATCCATGATAATCGAGAATTTCAATGAGCATTCCTCTACGGCTGGCCATGCTTTCCACCTGGCTACCGCAACCCCGGCCAACTGCTCTGAACCCCCCGCAGCAACTGGCCCAAGCCCTCACCTGCTTCTCCTTCACCCAAATCCAGACAGCTGATCTTCTGAAAGAGCTGCAAAATCTGGATCCCTACAAATCAGCTGGGCTAGACAATCTGGACCCTCTCTTCCTAAAATTATCCATCGCCATTGTTGCAACCCCTATTACTAGTCTGTTCAACCTCTTTTTCATATCGTTTGAGATTCCTTAATATTGGAAAGCAGCTGTGGTCATCCCCCTCTTCAAAGGGTGAGACACTCTTGACCCAAACTATTACAGACCTATATCCATCCTGCCCTGCCTTTCTAAAGTCTTCGAAAGCCAAGTGAACAAACAGATCACCGACCATTTCGAATCCCACCGTATATTCTCCGCTATGCAATCTGTTTTCCGAGGAGGTCACGGGTGCACCTCAGCCACGCTAAAGGTCCTAAATGATATCATAACCACCATCGATAAAAGACAGTACTGTGCAGCCGTCTTCATCGACCTGGCCAAGGCTTTCGACTCTATCAATCACCGTATTCTTATCGGTAGACTCAACAGCCTTGGTTTCTCAAATGACTGCCTCACCTGGTTCACTTACTACTTCTCAGATAGAGTATCAGTGTGTCAAATCAGAGGGCCTGTTGTCCGGACCTCTGGCAGTCTCTATGGGGGTGCCACAGGGTTCAATTCTCGGGCTGACTCTTTTCTCTGTATATATCAATGATGTCGCTCTTGCTGCGGGTGATTCTTTGATCCACCTCTACACAGAAGACATTCTGTATACATCTGGCCGTTCTTTGGACACTGTGTTAACAAACCTCCAAATGAGCTTCAATGCCATACAACACTCCTTCCATGGCTGCCAACTGCTCTTAAATGCTAGTAAAACTAAATGCATGCTCTTCAACCGATCGCTGCCCGCACCCGCCCGCTCGACTAGCGTCACTACTCTGGATGGTTCTGACTTAGAATATGTGGACAACTATAAATACCTAGGTGTCTGGCTAGACGGTAAACTCTCCTTCCAGACTCCTATTAAGCATCTCCAATCCAAAGTTAAATCTAGAATTGGCTTCCTATTTCGCAACAAAGCCTTCTTCACTCAAGCTGCCAAGCATACCCTCGTAAAATTGACTATCCTGCCGACTCTTGACTTTGGCGATGTCATTTTTCAAAACAGCATCCAACACTCTACTCAGCAAATTGGATGCAGTCTACCACAGTGCCATCCATCTTGTCACCAAAGCCCCATATACTACCCGCCACTGCGACCTGTGTGCTCTTGTTGGCTGGTCCTCGCTACATATTCGTTGCCAAACCCACAAAACCCAGGTAAAATACAATTTTAAAAATTGCCGCTATGGCCTATGTATTGCCTTCCCTCCCTAACCTTACTACATTTGCGCACACTGTACATAGATTTTTCTATTGTGTTATTGACTGTACGTTTGTTTATCCCATGTGTAACTTGTTTTTGTCGCCAGGTTGCAGTCGTAAATGAGAACTTGTTCTCAACTGGCCTACCTGGTTAAATGAAGGTGAAATAAAAAATAGACAAATAAAATATATATTGCACACTTTAGATTACATTAAGTAAATGGCTTATAAGGGTCTACATTAATCATCAACTGAGATATTAGTAAGTGCATGAACTCACACTCACAAATCCACTTATTAACAATCAATAAATATCCAATTCATGACATATATAAATAGATGTATAAATATGCATATAAATGGTGAGTCAAACCATTAATCAAACATTCACAAATGACTTGTAAATAATCTTATTTGTTGACAATACCTCCTTTATAACTGGTTTATAAGTACATTATAAAGGATTTATTAAGGTACCTTGACATAAAGTGTTCATAATAATTATTATTGATTATGATTATTCAACAATTATATGATTAATTTTGTGAATAAATGTGTAATAAATTACATTTGACTAGCGCTTCGACTGGAAGCCGGTGGAGTGTGCAGAGGAGTGGGGGCTGGTTAAAAACCAGGTGGGCTGCAGCATTCTGGATAAGTTGCAGGGGTTTGATGGCACAAGCTGGGAGCCCAGCCAACATTGAGTTGCTGTAGTCCAGACGGGAGAGGACAAGTACTTGGATTAGGACCTGCACCGCGTCACATCATCATTGGTCTTCCTCTTTTCAGACAAGAACACTCTGTGTTCTTTTGTCATGAGACTTCCACTCACACAATAGAACCACACATAACTATTCAAGCTGTATACATTAGCAAATGTGTCATTTTACCAAGTCAGTGCAATTAGACCACGACATGCTGTTTGAATAGTGAGGACATGGAATTCAGGTATTCACTTAATACCTGAATTCTCAGTAAGAGCCCAAAGGATAAGGAAATGAAATTCCATTCACATTGTAACGGCCGTTGTTGGTGGAAGAAGGTGAGGACCAAAGCGCAGCGTGGTACGTGTTCATGATGTTAATATTTAATTAATCAAACTGAACACTGAAATACAAAACAACAAACTGAACGAACGAAACCGAAACAGTTCTGTCTGGTGCAGAATACAAACACTCAACAGAAAATAATCACCCACAACTCAAGGGTGAAAACAGGCTACCTAAGTATGGTTCTCAATCAGGGACAACGATTGACAGCTGCCTCTGATTGAGAACCATACCAGGCCAAACACAGGTATCCCAAATCAAAGAAAAAAGAACATAGACTGCCCACCCCAACTCACGCCCTGACCATACTAAAACAAAGACAAAACAAAGGAACTAAGGTCAGAACGTGACACACATCTTACAATGAGAATATATATTGTATTAATTAATATAGGATTTAAAAAAAATAGCTATTAGAAAAAATGGGGGATTCATTGCCAAAAAAACTAACTAATTAGTCTTCCAGAGGAAAACATGATCAGTTCATTAACAGGTTTGTTAGAACCTGTTTGTGTCTCTAATCTAACTATGCCACAGTGCTTTTAAGTTTATTTTAGGATAATTGCTGAGGAGAGGTCAGATGATGATCCCGTAAGAATTGGTGCCTGTGGCCTCCTTATGAAATATCAAATAGCTGCTGCCTGACAAATAAGAGTAGAAGCATTCCTCTGTGTTGTCTTAACGACCCCAGGGGAGCCTATACTTTGTAATGTGTTCAGTTCGCAATATTCTCTCCCTCTGTTTCTCCACAAACTGTTGATGGAGCTCTCTCCCTCTCTCTCCCTGCATTTCTCTTCCTCTCTCACTATGTCCCTTTCTCTCTCGCTCTCCTTTTATCTCACTTAATTTCTTTGTTCCCTCTGCCTCTGCTGACACAGTGCTACTAGAGACCTTGAACCTTTTTCTCACATTTTATATTACCCAGATAGTTTGAGTTTTGAAGCTCTGACACCTCTTTCATTATCACAACAAACTAAGGTGAATGAGGAGTTTGCCCCACCTACAGAAGATCAGACTGAAGCGTATCCTCGGATTACTCAATACAGTGGCCTTCAAACACCACACTAAGACATTCAATCTCTCTCTCTGTCCTCCCACTTACTCTGTTCCACTGTTATAAATATACTGTATAATATGTTCCAACGGCTGCCTCTGACAGTTGATCTGCAGCATTCAGAATAGCATACAGTATCTTTGCAACTTTCAGTAACTGTTTTTCCTCACCAATCTGAGGTAGACAAGTCATCAAAGTGTCACTCATACAGTATGTTACACCTCTCTGAGGCATGGTCAGTACTGTCTCTCTGATCAACCTGGGCTGATAGCTGCTTCTCCACATACTTAGGTCAGTTTCTCTGTCAGGGAGGAAGAGGACCCAGGCAGTTGAAGTTATCCTCAAAATAATGGGGTGTCACCATCTGAGGCTCGCTTCTTGGGTGTTTCATGTTAGTGATATGTGAACGCTCAGCTTTTTGAAGCTGGCAGGTATGATATGATATAAAAGTGTGTCATGGCACATGACATCTGATATGAAAAAACTCTGCATCCTTGCAAGGAGCCTTTAAGTATAAAACAGGGTAGAGGAGGACGAGGAGGGAGGAATAGAAGGAGCTGAACGAGGGGTAGGAATGGGAGGAGGAGGGGGGAGAGCGAGAGAGGGAGGAGATTAAATTTAGCTGATTCTGCTGTTAATCACCAAAGTCAGATCAGACAAACTTCCTTCTTTGAAGTCTCAAACAAAAGTCTACTCACAAATCGCATCACAAATTAACTAAAAACAATTGTCTTCTCCCAATAGACTGCGGTCACGTTGTATAAATTATTGGAGACAAGCGCCGGGTTTTAATACTCCACCCAAAAACACAACATGCCATGAAAGACACAGGGACGAAGCCCAAAACAAACACGTTTACAAAAACACAGGGATGTAACCCAAACACATTAAATACACGGGACGAGACCCGTAATAACAATACACGGGACGGGACCCGTAACAACGAGTACAAAATACACGCAGCACGAAAGCCGAAACAACAAAGCGCAGGTACTCACAAGACCAATGGACATGGTAACAATAACCGACAAGACAATGGTGAACAGAGGGCACACATATACAATTACTAATCAATGGAATTGGAATCAGGTGTGCGTAATGAGACAGTTCAGTGACGCCTAGATGCCGGTGACGTAAACCTCCGGAACTGGTGCATGGAATAGGCATTAGTACCGGGGAATCCATGACAGCTGCAGCAATGCACATTTAATCACAGGGTAAACAAAAAGCATACACGTATTTAATCAAGATGCACATACCATGGGAAGAACCATTGAAACTGCTTTGTTGCCCAAGCTCTGAGCAAAAGCACTGCGACATGAGCATGTTACGCTGTGCCATAGTGCTAATAAAAGTTCAGCTGGTGTCTCACACTTGAAAGGAAAATGACTCTGTAAATACAGTGCCTTGCGAAAGTATTCGGCCCCCTTGAACTTTGCGACCTTTTGCCACATTTCAGGCTTCAAACATAAAGATATAAAACTGTATTTTTTTGTGAAGAATCAACAACAAGTGGGACACAATCATGAAGTGGAACGACATTTATTGGATATTTCAAACTTTTTTAACATATCAAAAACTGAAAAATTGGGCGTGCAAAATTATTCAGCCCCTTTACTTTCAGTGCAGCAAACTCTCTCCAGAAGTTCAGTGAGGATCTCTGAATGATCCAATGTTGACCTAAATGACTAATGATGATAAATACAATCCACCTGTGTGTAATCAAGTCTCCGTATAAATGCACCTGCACTGTGATAGTCTCAGAGGTCTGTTAAAAGCGCAGAGAGCATCATGAAGAACAAGGAACACACCAGGCAGGTCCGAGATACTGTTGTGAAGAAGTTTAAAGCCGGATTTGGATACAAAAATATTTCCCAAGCTTTAAACATCCCAAGGAGCACTGTGCAAGCGATAATATTGAAATGGAAGGAGTATCAGACCACTGCAAATCTACCAAGACCTGGCCGTCCCTCTAAACTTTCAGCTCATACAAGGAGAAGACTGATCAGAGATGCACCCAAGAGGCCCATGATCACTCTGGATGAACTGCAGAGATCTACAGCTGAGGTGGGAGACTCTGTCCATAGGACAACAATCAGTCATATATTGCACAAATCTGGCCTTTATGGAAGAGTGGCAAGAAGAAAGCCATTTCTTAAAGATATCCATAAAAAGTGTTGTTTAAAGTTTGCCACAAGCCACCTGGGAGACACACCAAACATGTGGAAGAAGGTGCTCTGGTCAGATGAAACCAAAATTGAACTTTTTGGCAACAATGCAAAACGTTATGTTTGGCGTAAAAGCGACACAGCTGAACACACCATCCCCACTGTCAAACATGGTGGTGGCAGCATCATGGTTTGGGCCTGCTTTTCTTCAGCAGGGACAGGGAAGATGGTTAAAATTGATGGGAAGATGGATGGAGCCAAATACAGGACCATTCTGGAAGAAAACCTGATGGAGTCTTCAAAAGACCTGAGACTGGGACGGAGATTTGTCTTCCAACAAGACAATGATCCAAAACATAAAGCAAAATCTACAATGGAATGGTTCAAAAATAAACATATCCAGGTGTTAGAATGGCCAAGTCAAAGTCCAGACCGGAATCCAATCGAGAATCTGTGGAAAAAACTGCTGTTCACAAATGCTCTCCATCCAACCTCACTGAGCTCGAGCTGTTTTGCAAGGAGGAATGGGAAAAAATTTCAGTCTCTCGATGTGCAAAACTGATAGAGACATACCCCAAGCGACTTACAGCTGTAATCGCAGCAAAAGGTGGCGCTACAAAGTATTAACTTAAGGGGGCTGAATAATTTTGCACGCCCAATTTTTCAGTTTTTGATTTGTTAAAAAAGTTTGAAATATCCAATAAATGTCGTTCCACTTCATGATTGTGTCCCACTTGTTGTTGATTCTTCACAAAAAAATACAGTTTTATATCTTTATGTTTGAAGCCTGAAATGTGGCAAAAGGTCGCAAAGTTCAAGGGGGCCGAATACTTTCGCAAGGCACTGTATATCTTGTTATGTTCCAGCCCTCATTAGACATGCAACAGACAGCCTTAAGGCTTAATGACTTAAGACAAAACAGAAAACAAAATACAGTACAGTGAGAAGCACAAACCATTTTAAATGGTCCTGAGGAACTACTATACAAAGGAAAGAGATTAAAGTAAAACATGGCAGTCTCTATAGCTTTGAACTCTTTGAACCAGCTATCCCTTATAGAAAATACACATTTTCTGTGTAACACCTGTAAAGCCTATGGCAGCGGGCTAGCAATCTAAAGCGCTAAGCTAGTGCTCCCTGTGGTATATCCTCCCTCACATGTTTGCTGTATTTATCCCTGTCTATACAGCAATTACAGAGCAGAGGAGGCTACAGTAGGGGAACAGACAGACTGACAGAGCATTTTCAGAGCTGGACAATTAAAATCACAGACAAGTGGAGACTATAGCCTTGGGGTACTGAGCATAGCCAGTCTGATTAGCATTTTGAGTGCAACAGCATGCATGATTTTGAGGTGTTGAGGAAAGACCAGGAAAAATGAAATAGCCCCCTGGCTCGAGCTCTTCATTAAATGTGCAGTGGGTTGAATGGGCATCAGTCATGGAAGACTAGTCTGTATATTCAAACGCACATCACAGGCATGGTGGACTGAAAAAAACATATAGGAATGAAGTAGGTCCCTCAGACAGGGTTGCATTTACTAGCCTAGTCAATGGTATGTGTTGGAGCAATCGTGTGTCCAGGTTAGGGAAGTGACAAAAACACATTTTCGTTTAAACTGCCAGTTTTTAACCGGTTTTCTCTTAAAACCTGAAAAAAATCATCATAATTCCACGTGAATTCACAATACACCTGCGCTGTTGCCAGCAATGGTTTGGGTCTCATGGTGCGTCCCTTTCAGATGGTTAAGCATTGCACCTGTAATACCATTACTGTACCTCAATTCCACCTCGCAAAGTTTGCATTTCCTTCTCTTTTAACTTCTCAAAGTATTACCATGCAGGACTTTGCTGCTGTTGCTTGCCTTCTCTGCAATTTTTCAAACTGAAAATACAACATATTTTTGGAACAGAGGAGACTGATTAGTTGCGATACTTCCGAGAACACAAACAATCGCATCTTTCATGGCGAGCTAGTGAGGGATAGAGAGAGAGGGTAAGGGCACACTATAGGCAGGTCAGCCACGAGGCAGACAGAGTCAAAATCATGCACTAGGCCTATGTATCGGCAATCAATCTGTATTTCTCAATGGAATGCTGTATCTCGCAATTTATTGGCTTGCTATGTCTCGCAACTTCAGTAAAACAGGCCCTATCATCAATGAATAGGCTAGGATATTTTACACACAAAAGACTGAAGACTGAACACAAACTTGCTTCATTAGCTAAGAGAAAGAGCAGGCTAACCAGCACGAAGGAAAGAGACGAGGGGGCAGGCAGAAAGAACTGTGGTGTGCATATACAGTATCTTGGTAATCTGTATCGCTTGTCTTGCATGCCTCACAAATTCACCAAAATAGCCTATAGTGCACCTCTCTGTTTTTATTTAAATTCCCTATTAGCCTATTATCTAGTTAGGCTATAACACGGAAAATGATCTGTTTTGTGATAACTGCACTATGAATGAAATTTTGTGGGGGGGGAAACCAAAAATGTAGGTTTTGTTTAGGTATTTTTCTTAACGTTAAGGATTCCAATTTAATTTAAATATTTTACTCTATTTCACTATTTAATTTCTTCATGAGTCCTGTAAGAGCAGGGTTTATTGGGATCTTTAGGGAGAATTAGTGGAGGAGGGCAGGAGTGGAGGAGAGGAGGAGTGGGATGCGCTGGCAGGAGGTGCAGCACCACTACTTACATATTGAGAGTTGTCCAGTGGCGCCATGGCCACAGTCTTGAAGTTGTCCATGAGCACCGCATCAAACTCCTGCAGGCCGGCGCTGGCGTACACCACCCGGTCCTTGACGAAGATGCTGATGGCTCGGAGCATGAAGGAGACAAACAGGTGGATGTGGATATAATTCCTGGTACAGTGGAGACGCCTGAAATAGAGCACAGACCCAGGAAAAGTTAGCAATAGTCCTTAAAGTCTCTTATAGCTGAGACAAAATGCAAGTAAGAACGTTGAAAAGCAGCGGGTAGCTGCGGTGTGTTAGCTATCACTTGCTGGGTGTCGACGAACGGTCATGATCCAACATATAAAATCGCCTGGAAATTAACAGAAAATGTCAGCAATATTCTTGTCAGAGGCCTGCTGGTTTTATCTGTTTGCCGTCACAGTGTGTCTCGTCTTGTAGCCCTTTCCTGCAGTCAATGACCAAAAGTGCCTTCTTTGGCCTTTATTTAATATTAATATGTTGTTAATATTTTTCAAAATGTAATCATTCATAAAGATTATTTAGAAGAAACAGATGAAAATCTGTTATTTCTATGTCAAACAGTTTTGTTATATTTCAGTCTTCTGTGATGTATATAATTATATAATGTCAAATTTGGATGCAAACTCAAAATTGAATAACCATAACCATGTGTGTGAGGTGTATACTTTTGTTTCAAAGTAGATTTGTTTAAGACTGATTTAGCCCACAGTAAAAGGTTAAGGCCAAGTCTTAAAGCCATTTCATCTCGGCTATTAAATCTGAACAAGGCATAATAGTCTCCCACACAATTTAGCTGGATTATAGACAAAATCGGTTACTCTTTGCTCAGAGGAAAGATACACTTTCCAAGCCACCCACTCACATTGATTCTGGGGACCGTTGAGTCAGTCCCTGAGTGTTCTCTCTGCAGTCTCTATTTCACTCTGTTCAAAAGCTCCATTAACTGGAGAAAGAGTATTCTTTCATCCAGAACCACTCTTAATAAAGAGATGTCTCCCACATCCATATAGTCCATATAAGCACTGGTCTTATACACTGATCATTCAAAACATTAAGAACACCTCTTTACATGACATAGACTGACCAGGTGAATGCTATGATCCTTTATTTGTGTCACTTGTTATATCCACTTCAATTAGTGTAGATCAATGGGAGGATTCAGGTTAAATAATGATTTTTAAGCTGAGACAATTGAGGCATTATATTTTTAACCTTTATTTAACTAGGCAAGTCAATTAAGAACAAATTATTATTTACATCAACAGCCTACCCCAGATGAACCCTAACCTGGACAATGCTGGGCCACCCTATGGGACTCCCAATCACGGCCTGCTGTGATAAAGCCTGGAATCGAACCAGGGGTTGTAGTGATGCCTGTAGCACTGAGCTGCAGAGCCTTAGATCACTGCCCCACTCAGGAGACATGGTGCCACGATAATTTTTATCCCAATGTCCTAACTGAACTATTTTATAAGTTTGAAAGACCCTGGTTAATGAAGAATTAGACAAAGCCCCCAGTCTGCAATAGATCAATCCTTTACTCAGAGAGTACTCTGACTTCAAAATTAGAACCCAGTCTTTTTATAACACACACACACACACACACACACACACACACACACACACACACACACACAACTGAATTCTTATCAATAGAAACTCCACCTTTCTTTTAGGTGGGCTGTATTTTTCCCACCGTTCACATTCCTAGTTTATCACTTTTCTACCGGCCTGGCAGTTTCTAGCCATTCCTCTCCTCCCTAGATTAGAGGGGCCTTTCTTTCCTGTTGTCAGTTTTCAGAGTTATAACTAGGTCATCTGCAGTTCAGTTGTCCTTTGTTGTCTCAACTATACATTTCTCACCTTGCTACATAGTAACACAATGTTTTTTGTCTTACACACACATTATTAGATTATAGTCTTATAATTCTAATACATTTCACACAGTTATACAGTTTCAGAGTGGAACACTTTAGCCATTATCTTATAACATACAAATGATTCTATCACATGGATTGTGTATGTTTGCCATTCAGAAGGTGAATAGGTAAGACCAAAAAATGTAAGTGCCTTTGAACGGGGTAGGCTGCTGGATTTTTCACACTCAACCTTTTCCTGTGTGTACTGTATCAATAATGGTTCATCACCCAAGGGACATCCAGACAACTTAACACAACTGTGGGATGCACATTGCTGGTACTATTTAATAAATCTGCAAGTTGAGGACATGCGAGATGTCTGTTTCTCAAACTAGACACTCTAATGTACTTGTCCTCTTGCTCAGTTGTGCACCGGGACCTCCCACTCCTCTTTCTATTCTGGTTAGAGCCAGTTTGTGCTGTTCTGTGAAGGGAGTAGTACACAGCGTTGTACGAGATCTTCAGTTGCTTGGCATTTCCTCGCATGGAATAGCCTTGACTTCTCAGAACAAGAGTAGAATGATGTGTTTCAGAAGAAAGTGCTGTTTTTGGACCTTTTGAGCCTGTAATCGAACCCACAAATGAAAATGCTCCAGATACTCAACTAGCCTAAAGAAGGACAGTTCACTTGCTTCTTTAATCAGGACAACAGTTTTCAGCTGTGCTAACAGAATTGCAAAAGGGTTTTTCTAATGATCAATTAGCCTTTCAAAATGATCAACTTGGATTAGTTATCACAACGTGCCATTGGAACACAGGAGTGATGGTTAATTATTAATGGGCCTCTGTACGCCTATGTAGATATTCCATTAAACATAAGCCACTTACAGTTATAATAGTCATTTACAACATTCACAATGTCTACACTGTATTTCTGATACATTTTCAATAATTTTAATGGACAAAAAATTTGATTTTCTTTAAAAAACAAGGAGATTTCTAAGTGACCCCAAACTTTCGAACGGTAGTGCTGCACTGCTCCAAAAAATAAAGGGAACACTAAAATAACACATCCTAGATTTGAATGAATGAAATATTCTTATTAAATACTTTTTTCTTTACGTAGTTGAATGTGCTGACAACAAAATCACACAAAAATTATCAATGGAAATCAAATTTATCAACCCATGGAGGTCTGGATTTGGAGTGACACTCAAAATTAAAGTGGAAAACCACACTACAGGCTGATCCAACTTTGATGTAATGTCCTTAAAACAAGTCAAAATGAGGCTCAGTAGTGTGTGTGGCCTCCACGTGCCGGTATGACCTCCCTACAACGCCTGGGCATGCTCCTGATGAGGTGGCGGATCGTCTCCTGAGGGATCTCCTCCCAGACCTGGACTAAAGCATCCGCCAACTCCTGGACAGCCTGTGGTGCAACGTGGCGGTGGTGGATGGAGCGAGACATAATGTCCCAGATGTGCTCAATTGGATTCAGGTCTGGGGAACGGGCGGGCCAGTCCATAGCATCAATGCCTTCCTCTTGCAGGAACTGCTGACACACTCCAACCACATGAGGTCTAGCATTGTCTGGCATTAGGAGGAACCCAGGGCCAACCGCACCAGCATATGGTCTCACAAGGGGTCTGAGGATCTCATCTTGGTACCTAATGGCAGTCAGGCTACCTCTGGCGAGCACATGGAGGTGCTGTGCGGCCCCCCAAAGAAATGCCAACCCACACCATGACTGACCCACCGGCAAACCGGTCATGCTGGAGGATGTTGCAGGCAGCGGAACGTTCTCTACTGCGTCTCCAGACTCTGTCACGTCTGTCACGTGCTCAGTGTGAACCTGCTTTAATCTGTGAAGAGCACAGGGCGCCAGTGGCGAATTTGCCAATCTTGGTGTTCTCTGGCAAATGCCAAACATACTGCACGGTGTTGGGCTGTAAGCACAACCCCCACCTGTGGACGTCGGGCCCTCATACCACCCTCATGGAGTCTGTTTCTGACCATTTGAGCAGATACATGCACATTTGTGGCCTGCTGGAGGTCATTTTGCAGGGCTCTGGCAGTGCTCCTCTTGCTCCTCCTTGCACAAAGGCGGAGGTAGCGGTCCTGCTGCTGGGTTGTTGCCCTCCTACGGCCTCCTCCACGTCTCCTGATGTACTGGCCTGTCTCCTGGTAGCGCCTCCATGCTCTGGACACTACGCTGACAGACACAGCAAACCTTCTTGCCACAGCTCGCATTGATGTACCATCCTGGATGAGCTGCACTACCTGAGCCACTTGTGTGGGTTGTAGAGTCCGTCTCATGCTACCACTAGAGTGAAAGCACCGCCAGCATTCAAAAGTGACCAAAACATCAGCCAGGAAGCATAGGAACTGAGAAGTGGTCTGTGGTTACCACCTGCAGAACCACTCCTTTATTGGGGGTGTCTTGCTAATTGCCTATAATTTCCACCTGTTGTCTATTCCATTTGCACAACAGCATGTGAAATGTATTGTCAATCAGTGTTGCTTCCTAAGTGGACAGTTTGATTTCACAGAAGTGTGATTGACTTGGAGTTACATTGTGTTGTTTAAGTGTTCCCTTTATTTTTTTGAGCAGTGTATATATATATACACCATTGAGACCGTGTCTGCTCCTCGACCTGGGTTGGGCAAAACTAAACATGGCGGTGTTCGCCTTAGCAATCTCACTAGGATAAAGACCTCCTCCATTCCTGCCATTATTGAAAGAGATCGTGATACCTCACATCTCAAAATAGGGCGACTTAATGTTAGATCCCTTACTTCAAAGGCAGTTATAGTCAATGAACTAATCACTGATCATAATCTTGATGTGATTGGCCTGACTGAAACATGGCTTAAGCCTGATGAATTTCCTGTGTTAAATGAGGCCTCACCTCCTGGTTACACTAGTGACCATATCCCCTGTGCATCCCGCAAAGGCGGAGGTGTTGCTAACATTTACAATAGCAAATTTCAATTTACAAAAAAAAAGGCATTTTCATCTTTTGAGCTTCTATTTATGAAATCTATGCAGCCTATTCAATCTCTGTTTATAGCTACTGTTTACAGGCCTCCTGGGCCATATACAGCGTTCCTCATTGAGTTTCCTGAATTCCTATCGGACCTTGTAGTCATAGCAGATAATATTCACATTTTTGGTGACTTTAATATTCACATGGAAAAGTCCACAGACCCACTCCAAAAGGCTTTCGGAGCCATCATCAACTCAGTGAGTTTTGTCCAACATGTCTCTGGACCTACTCACTGTCACAGTCATACTCTGGACCTAGCTTTGTCCCATGGAATAAATGTTGTGGATCTTAATGTTTTTCCTCATAATCCTGGACTATCAGACCACCATTTTATTACGTTTGCAATTGCAACAAATAATCTGCTCAGAACCCAACCAAGAAGCATCAAAAGTCATGCTATAAATTCCCAGACAACACAAAGATTCCTTGATGCCCTTCCAGACTCCCTCTACCTACCCAAGGACGTCAGAGGACAAAAATCAGTTAACCACCTAACTGAGGAACTCAATTTAACCTTGCGCAATACCCTAGATGCAGATGCATTCCTAAAAATAATAAACATTTCTCATAAGAAACTAGCTTCCTGGTATACAGAAAATACCCGAGCTCTGAAGCAAGCTTCCAGAAAATTGGAACGGAAATGGCGCCACACCAAACTGGAAGTCTTCCGACTAGCTTGGAAAGACAGTACTGTGCAGTATTGAAGAGCCCTTACTGCTGGTAAGGGTTCTTCGATCATCCTATTTTTCCAACTTAATTTAAGAAAATAAGAACAATCCGAAATGTATTTTTGATACTGTCGCAAAGCTAACTAAAAAGCAGCATTCCCCAAGTGAGGATGGCTTTCACTTCAGCAGTAATAAATTCATTAACTTCTTTGAGGAAAAGATCATGATTATCAGAAATCAAATTGCGGACTCCTCTTTAAATCTGCGTATTCCTCCAAAGCTCAGTTGTCCTGAGTCTGCACAACTCTGCCAGGACCTAGGATCAAGAGAGACACTCAAGTGTTTTAGTACTATATCTCTTGACACAATGATGAAAATAATCATGGCCTCTAAACCTTCAAGCTGCATACTGGACCCTATTCCAACTAAACTACTGAAAGAGCTGCTTCCTGTGCTTGGCCCTCCTATGTTGAACATAATAAACGGCGCTCTATCCTCCAGATGTGTACCAAACTCACTAAAAGTGGCAGTAATAAAGCCTCTCTTGAAAAAACCCAGCCTTGACCCGGAAAATGAAAAAAAATATCGGCCTATATTGAATCTCCCATTCCTCTAAAGATTTTAGAAAAAGCTGCCTTCCTGAAGACAAACAATGTATAAAAAATGTTTCAGTCTGGTTTTAGACCCCATCATAGCACTGAGACTGCACTTGTGAACGTAGTAAATTACATTTTAATGGCGTCAGACCAAGGCTCTGCATCTGTCCTCATGCTCCTAGACCTTAGTTCTGCTTTTGACACCATCGATCACCACATTCTTTTGGAGAGATTGTAAAC